>NC_060196.1:58953047-59060547 GCF_021184085.1 Oncorhynchus gorbuscha | reverse complement strand
TAGTATGTACTGTATAATGTATTATTATGTACTACAATATATTATTATGTACTGTATAATGTAATAGTATGTACTGTATAATGTATTATTATGTACTGTACAATATATTATTATGTACTGTATAATGTATTATTATGTACTGTATAATGTATTATTATGTACTGTATAATGTAATATTATGTACTGTATAATGTAATATTATGTACTGTATAATGTAATATTATGTACTGTATAATGTAATAGTATGTACTGTATAATGTATTATTATGTACTGTACAATATATTATTATGTACTGTATAATTAATATTATGTACTTCAGTATTACAAAGTGCAGTATTACATCGTGCAGTATTACAAAGTGCAGTATTACAAAGTTCAGTATTACAAAGTGAGGTATTACATTGTGCAGTATTACATCGTGCAGTATTACAAAGTGCAGTATTACAAAGTTCAGTATTACAACATGCCAGGGGAGTTAGAAAAAAGCTTTATGTTTTAAACAGTATATCAAGCCCACTCTGCTCTCCCCTGCACTAAACCAATCCCAACTCTCCCCTGCACTAAACCAAATCTCCCCTGCACTAAACCTCTACTCTCCCTGCACTAAACCAATCCCACTCTGCTCTCCCCTGCACTAAACCTATCCCACTCCGCTATCTCCTGCACTAAACCAACCCCATTAGATCCACGCTTCACAAAGACCCTCCGAGATCTTTAAAATACCCCTCTTCTATATACCACACCACCATAACAGCAGATATTGAATTGCAGAATATACTGTAGCAAACACTGTGAATTATTCAGTTCATTATATAGTCATGTATAAAGAACATAAATATAGTGGTCAGTCGTACACTTTAATGATATAGTGTTTGTCAACGTCACTCTACATGGCGTCTATGTAATCATGTTTTAGTTATACGGAGACTTACAGTTAGATACCTACAGACCTGCCGGATTTTAATTTCCCTCCAAGGGGCTTCCCATTCTCACCAGAGAGAGACAGTACTGATCCTGGGGTGAGTTAGCAGAGGAGTGGGGGTGGCGGAGGGACGTGGGGGGGATGTGCTGAATATATATTTATATACATAACTACTCGGAAACCAGACACTTTTTTAAAGATTAGGGATTTGGCAGAGTGGGAATATCGTCAATGGAGAATTCCCAGTTGTTGATAAACACACAAAAGGAGATTCCCCATGTCTGAGATTACTGATGATTTCTTCTTCTCCCACTGGGAAGAGTTTTTACCAACATGTACTCGTCACCATTATTATAGATCTACCTGGGATAAGAGGAGACAATGAGAGGGAGGGTTAAACTTATATACAGCCTTGCAAAATCATTCATCCCTTTAGCGTTTTCCTATTTTGTTGCATTACAACCTGTAATTTAAATGTATTTTTATTTGTATTTCATGAAATGGACACAAAGTAGTCCAAATTGGTGAAGTGAAATGGAAAAAAATGACTTGTTTAAAAAATTATAAAAATGAAAAGTGGTGCGTGCAAATATATTCTCCCCCTTTGCTATGAAGCCCCTCCCCTTTGCTATGAAGCCCCTCCCCTTTGCTATGAAGCCCCTCCCCTTTGCTATGAATCCCCTAAATAAGATCTGGTGCAACCAATTACCTTCAGAAGTCACATAATTAGCTAAATAAAGTCCACTTGTGTGCAATCTAAGTGTCACATGATCTGTCACATGATCTGTGACATGATCTCAGTGTATATATACAAAGGCCCCAGAAAGGCCCCAGAATCTGTTCTGAAAGGCCCCAGAATCTGCAACACCACTAAGCAAGGGGGCCCACCAAGCAAGCGGCACCATGAAGACCAAGGACCTCTACTTTCACACCCTGGCCTTAGTTATCTTTGTTTTCTTTATTATTTTGGTTAGGTCAGGGTGTGACATGGGGGATTTATGTGTTTTGCCCTGGTCTAGGGGTTTTGTATGTTTATGGGGTGTTTGGCTAGTCTAGGTGTTTATGTAAGTCTATGGTTGCCTAGATTGTTTCTCAATTAGAGGCAGCTGTCTATCGTTGTCTCTGATTGGGAACCATATTTAGGCAGCCATGTTCTTTGGGTATTTTGTGGGTGATTGTTTCGTTGCCAGTTCGCTTAGTTATTTTGTGTTCATGGTCAGTTTTCCCTATTAAAACATGGACAACTACCACGCTGCGTATTGGTCTGATCCTTGTTTCACCTCTTCAGAGGAAGAGGAGGAAATCTGTTGTGACATTTACAAACAGGTCAGGGATAAAGTTATGGAGAAGTACAGGACAGAGTTGGGTTATTAAAAAAAATATCAGAAACTTTGAACATCCCACGGAGCACCATTGAATCCATTATTTAAAAACAAATGGAAAGAATATGGCACCACAACAAACCTGCCAAGAGAGGGCCGCCCACCAAAACTCATGGACCAGGCAAGGAGGGCATTAATCAGAGGCAACGAAGAGACCAAAGATGACCCTGAAGGAGCTGCAAAGCTCCACAACGGAGATAGGAGTATCTGTCCATAGGACCACCTTAAGCCATACACTCCACAGAGTTGGGCTTTACGGAAGAGTGACCAGAAAAAAGCCATTGCTTAAAGAAAAAAAATAAGCAAACATGTTTGGTGTTTTCCAGAAGGCATTTGGGAGACTCCTCAAACATATGGAAGAAGGCACTCTGATCAGATGATACAAAAATTTAGCTTTTTGGCCATCGAGGATAATGCTATGTCTGGCACAAACCCAACACCTCTCATCACCCTGAGAGCATCATCCCCATAGTGGAGCATGGTGACGGCAGCATCATGCTGTGGGGATGTTTTTCATCAGCAGGGACTGGGGAACTGGTCAGAATTGAAGGAATGATGGATGACACTAAATACAGGCAACTTCTTGAGGGTTTTCCTGAGATTTGAGACTGGGACGGAGGTTTACCTTCCAGCAGGACAATGACCCTAGGCATACTACTAAAGCAACACTTGAGTGGTTTAAGGGGAAACATTTAAATGTCTTGGAATGGCCTAGTCAAAGCACAGACCTCATTCCAATTGAGAATCTGTGGAATGACTTAAAGATTGTAACGGCTGTTTGAAGGAGAGGACCAAGGTGCAGCGTGGTACGCGTTCATGATTTTTTAAATAAAACTGAACACAAGAACAAAAACTAACAAAGCGGCACAAACAAAACAGTTATGTCTGGAAACACACGAAACAGAAAACAACTACCCACAAAACAAAGTGGGAAAAAGGCTACCTAAGTATGGTTCCCAATCAGAGACAACGATAGACAACTGTCCCTGATTGAGAACCATACCTGGCCAAAAACAATGAAATACAAAAACATAGAAAAAAGAACATAGAACACCCACCTAGTCACACCCTGGCCTAATCAAAATAGAGAATAAAAGCCTCTCTATGGCCACGGCGTGACAGCAACAAAATAGGAAAAATTGAATAATTTCGCAAGTATATAGCATGTAAAAACCGTCTGTACTCATTAATCGCTGCCATCTACAAAGTATTGACTCAGGGGTGTGAATACTTATGTAAATGAGATATTTCTGTATTTTATTTTCAATACATTTGAAAACATTTCTCAAAACATGTTTTCACTTTGTCATTATCGGATATTGTGTGTAGAAAAATAATATATATTTAATACATTTTGAATTCAGGCTACAAGAAACTACAAGACCAAAAAGTATGTGGACACCTGCTTGTCAAACATCTTATTACAAAATCATGGGCATTAATATGGATTTGGTCCCCCCTTTGCTGCTATAACAGCCTCCCAAACTGTTGCCACAATGTTGGAAGCACAGAATCGTCTAGAATGTCACTGTATCCTGTAGCATTAAGATTTCCCTTCACTAGAACTTAGAGGCCTATCCCGAACCATGAAAAACAGCCCCAGAACATTATTCCTCATCCACCAAACTTTACAGTTGACACTGCATTCGGGCAGGTAACGTTTACTTGTCATCCGCTAAAAACCGAGATTCATCTGTCGGACTGCCAGATGGTGAAGCTTGATTCATCACTCCAGATAACGCATTTCCACTGCTCCGGAGTCCAATAGTGGCGTGCTTTACACCACTCCAGCCGTCGCTTCGCATTGTACACTGTGATTTTAGGCTAGTGTGCGGCTGCTCGGCCACGGAAACACATTTTTGAAGATACCAACGAACTGTTCCTGTGCAGACATTGCAGTTTGGAACTCGGTAGTGAGTGTTCCAACCGAGGACAAACGATTTTTAAATGCTTCAGGTTCCTTTCTGTGAGCTTGAGTGGCTTATCACTTTACTGCTCAGGCATTGTTGCTCCAAGGCAAATCCACCTCGCAATAACAGAACTTACAATTGACCGGGGCAGCTCATTTGACGAACTGACTTGTTGGAAAGGTGTTATCCTATGACGGTACCACGTTGGAAGACACTGAGCTCTTCAGTACGGCCATTCTACTGCCAATGTTTGTCTATGGAGATTTTATGTCTTTGTGTCCACATGTTGGGAAGGACCCGTAAATAAGCGTTTCACTACACCTGAAGCATGTGAGAAATTGTGTTTTATTTCATTTGATCCAAGAAGAGACTCCAACATCAGGTCACGTTAGGTAGAGAGAGAGAGAGAGAGAGAGAGAGAGAGAGAGAGAGAGAGAGAGAGAGAGAGAGAGAGAGAGAGAGAGAGAGAGAGAGAGAGAGAGAGAGAGAGAGAGAGAGATAAACAGAGAGAGAAACAGAGAGAGAGATAAACAGAGAGATAAAGAGAGAGAGAGAAACAGAGAGAGAGAGCGAGAGAGGGGCAAAGAGAGAGAAGCAGAGAGAGAGAGAGAGAGAAACAGAGAGAGAGAGAGAGAAACAGAGCAGAGAGAGAGAGAAACAGAGAGAGAAACAGAGAAAAGCAGCAAAGAGAGGGAGAGAGAGAAGCAGAGAGAGAGCAGAGAGAGAGAGAGAGAGGGAGAAACAGAGAGAGAGAGAGAGAGAGAGAGAGAGAGAGAGAGAGAAGAGAGAGAGAGAGAGAGAGATAAGACAGAAAGAGAGAGAGAAACAGAGAGAGAAACAGAGAAAGAGCGAGAGAGGGCAGTGAGAGAAGAGAGAGAGAGAGAGAGAAGGGTAGAGAGAGAGAGAGAAGCAGAGTGAGAGAGAAACAGAGAGAGAGAGAGAGGAGAAACAGAGAGAGAGAGAGACAGAGAGAGAGAGAGAGAGAGAGAGAGAGAGAGAGAGAGAGAGAGAGAGAGAGAGAGAGAGCGATAGATAGAGACAGAAAGGGGTGAGAAAGAGAGAGAAGCAGAGAGAGCAAAGGGCAAAGAGAGAGAGAGAAGCAGAGAGCGAGAGAGAGAAGCAGTGAGAGAGAGGGAGAAACAGAGAGAGAGAGAGGAGCGATAGATAGAGGGTAGAAGAGAGAGAGAGAGGGAGAGGAGCCGGTAGATAGAGAGAGAAAGAGAGAGCGAAATATAGATAAAAATAGACAGGAGAGAGAGAGAGAGAGAGAGAGAGAGAGAGAGAGAGAGAGAGAGAGAGAGAGAGAGAGAGAGAGAGAGAGAGAGAGGAGCGGATAGAGAGAGAGAGAAAGAGAGAGCGAAATATAGATAAAAATAGACAGAGAGAGAGAGAGAGAGAGAGAGAGAGAGAGAGAGAGAGAGAGAGAGAGAGAGAGAGAGAGAGAGAGAGAGAGAGAGAGAGAGAGAGACAGAGACAGAGAGAGAGAGAGAGAGAGAGAGAGAGAGAGAGAGAGAGAGAGAGAGAGAGAGAGAGAGAGAGGAGCGGGTAGAGAGAGAGAGAAAGAGAGAGAGAGAGAGAGGAGAGAGAGAGAGAGAGAGAGAGAGAGAGAGAGAGAGAGAGAGAGAGACACCAGAATATAGTGGCTGTGTATTGCATTCCTATTGCATCAGGCAGAGGTAACGAGATTTGGAGTTGCCATTCAGACATAGGCTTTAATGGGCTTTGCTCTATTTTGCTCTCTCTCTCTCTCTCTCCTCTCTCTCTCTCTCTCTCTCTCTCTCTCTCTTCTTTCTGTCTCTCTCTCTCTCTTCTTTCTGTCTCTCTCTCTCTCTCTCTCTCTCTCTCTCTCTCTCTCTCTCACACTCTCTCTCTCACTCTTCTTTCTGTCTCTCTCCCTCACTAATATAAAAACCGGCAGTTCTGCTCAGCAACACGGTACTTTGACACATTCAGTCGCTGTCAATGTTATTAGCCTTGTACGTATGTGTGTGTATGTGTGTGTGTGCGTGTGTGTGTGTATGTGTGTGTGTGTGTGTGTGCGTGCGTGCGTGTGTGTGTGCAAGAGCGTATGTGTGTGAATCTACAGTTCCGTGCGCGAGAGAGGCTTTCAAATGTCACTGCCGAGCGCAAATATTAAATTTATCCCTCACAAAGGAGAGATGGCATCTGACCTGGGAATCTACAGTCACTAGTGAAAGTAAACACACCTCTTTCACATTCTTCAAATTTTGCAGCCTTACATTTATATCTAAAAGGGGGTTCAATTTGATGTATTCTCCTACTGATCTTCACAACCTACTTCACATTTTCAAAGTGAAAGATCAATTCTGCGATTTTTTAAATTTTAATTAAAGAACAAGATGTCGTGATGCTGTAGTTGTAGTGCTTCCAGAGTGTAGAGGAACCTCAATTTGACAATACACAAAGGTGATGAAACTATTTCTGGAAAAATTCAAATAAATTATATTTAATTACCAATAAAATACAATGTTAAACGAAACAATGACAAACCAGATAAATATGTGTAGCAGCCTAAAGGTAAACAATGGTGTCTTCCCTGTCTTCTTCTCTCTGGCGGTGGAGAGAATGATGAAGTGTAGGCTACGTGTGTGCATTGCAGAGTCCCGGCAGAGGCCACTCAGAACTTATAAAAAATATCAAAATTCACTAGCCGTTCATAAAACTCCATGGACCCCTGGTGCGCAGGGAATTCCAGAACGATATGTGACCACTCGGGAACAACCACACCGTTCTGATGAGGACACCCAAACCAGAGTGGCCCACCGCAAAGCCACAAGGATTCTGACCCTCTCTGTCAAGTTGCCGTAGCCCTGCTTGGAATATTTATCCTACATTGGCTATTGGTTGAGACACAGGGAACATTCTAGCTTGGTATGACAGGGTGGACAATTGGAAATGTGAATGGGACAAATGGTAGGTTAATAAAAATAAAAAATGCATTTAGGTGATCATTTATTGAGATGCATGAAGTTATGAATCAAATGTCCTGTAATTCTACATAGTAATGGTTTGTGTTCGCGACATGTTCTATTCGATTTGATGGGATATTTAATCTATGCAAATAAATGTCATTGATAGTTCACCTCTCTGTATTCTATTTATTCTGTAATAGGGCCTTGTAGCCATGTTGTCAAGCTAGCCAAAGCAATTTATTTATTATACAGTGTGTGTGCTACACAATGCAATGACATGCCTACACGCAATAAAGCTCTCCTAGCAAACAGTGCAATGACATGCCTACACGCAATAAAGCTCTCCTAGCAAACAGTGCAATGACATGCCTACACGCAATAAAGCTCTCCTAGCAAACAGTGCAATGACATGCCTACACGCAATAAAGCTCTCCTAGCAAACAGTGCAATGACATGCCTACACGCAATAAAGCTCTCCTAGCAAACAGTGCAATGACATGCCTACACGCAATAAAGCTCTCCTAGCAAACAGTGCAATGACATGCCTACACTAGCAAACAGTGCAATGACATGCCTACACGCAAAAGCTCTCCTAGCAAACAGTGCAATGACATGCCTACACGCAATAAAGCTCTCCTAGCAAACAGTGCAATGACATGCCTACACGCAATAAAGCTCTCCTAGCAAACAGTGCAATGACATGCCTACACGCAATAAAGCTCTCCTAGCAAACAGTGCAATGACATGCCTACACGCAATAAAGCTCTCCTAGCAAACAGTGCAATGACATGCCTACACGCAATAGCAAACAAAGACATGCCTCTCCTAGCAAACAGTGCAATGACATGCCTACACGCAATAAAGCTCTCCTAGCAAACAGTGCAATGACATGCCTACACGCAATAAAGCTCTCCTAGCAAACAGTGCAATGACATGCCTACACGCAATAAAGCTCTACACGCTAGCAAACAGTGCAATGACATGCCTACACGCAATAAAGCTCTCCTAGCAAACAGTGCAATGACATGCCTACACGCAATAAAGCTCTCCTAGCAAACAGTGCAATGACATGCCTACACGCAATAAAGCTCTCCTAGCAAACAGTGCAATGACATGCCTACACGCAATAAAGCTCTCCTAGTACACAGTGTTCGTATTTACATTAGACTATAGTCTATGTATTCATGTAGTCAAAGATCTATTAGACTATAGTCTACAAATAGCTATATCACATAGTTGTAGGTCTATTAGACTATAGCCTACAATTAGCTATATCACATAGTTGTAGGTCTATTAGAATATAGCCTACAAATAGCTATATCACATAGTTGTAGGTCTATTAGACTATAGCCTACAAATAGCTATATCACATAGTTGTAGGTCTATTAGACTATAGCCTACAATTAGCTATATCACATAGTTGTAGGTCTAGGGCAGGTATTCCTGGCTGAGGTATGCGTAACCCCAGGGGTGTAACAGATCTCATCCTCCTCTTCTGAGGAGGAGTAGCGAGGAGGATCGGAGGACCAAAACGCAGCGTGGTAAGTGTCCATAATGTTTATTTTAATACATAAACTGAACACTACGAAATACAAAACAATAAATGTGAAATGAACGAAACAGTCCCGTGTGGTACGAAACACTATCACGGAAGACAATATACCCACAACCCAAAAGTGAAACCCAGGCTACCTACTGTAAGTTTAATTCTCAATCAGTGATATCAATGGACAGCTGCCTCTGATTGAGAACGATACTAGACCGAACTCAAAAACCAACATAGAAAAACAAACATAGACTGCCCACCCCAACTCACGCCCTGACTATACTAAAACAAACATAGACTGCCCACCCAACTCACGCACTGACTATACTAAAACAAACATAGACTGCCCACCCAACTCACGCACTGACTATACTAAAACAAACATAGACTGCCCACCCAACTCACGCACTGACTATACTAAAACAAACATAGACTGCCCACCCAACTCACGCACTGACTATACTAAAACAAACATAGACTGCCCACCCAAATCACGCCCTGACCATACTAAAACAAACATAGACTGCCCACCCAACTCACGCCCTGACCATACTAAAACAAACATAGACTGCCCACCCAACTCACGCCCTGACCATACTAAAACAAACATAGACTGCCCACCCAACTCACGCCCTGACCATACTAAAACAAACATAGACTGCCCACACAAATCATGCCCTGACCATACTAAAACAAACATAGACTGCCCACCCAACTCACGCCCTGACCATACTAAAACAAACATAGACTGCCCACCCAACTCACGCCCTGACCATACTAAAACAAACATAGACTGCCCACCCAACTCACGCCCTGACCATACTAAAACAAAGATATAATAACAGAACTAAGGTCAGAACGTGACAAGGGGAAAAATGTAATTCACATTAAAAACTTTTTTTTTAAATGTATATTTTATTTTTATGTTTTCTACACATTTTCTAACAGTCTATTTATATTTTCCAACTGGGCTATGCATTTGGATGACTTTTTTATTTCCTGAGCAGCCTCGTTTCACTGCCAAAAATGTAATTAATAAACCCATTTGGCACAGTCTTCACACAACATTTTGAACAGAAATACAATGTTTCATTGGATCAGTCTAAGACTTTGCACATACGCTGCTACCATCTAGTGGCCAAAATCTAAATTGAGTCTGGGCTGGAATAATACATTATGGCCTTTCTCTTTCAAAAACGGTTGGTTGTTTCTTTGTATTTTCTTTTACCAGACCTAGTGGGTTACATTCTCCTACATTCATTTCACATTTCCACAAACTTCAACTTCAAAGCGTGGGGGGGCTCAGTAAATTTGGTTGAGAATCATTGATGGCCAGCAATATTATAAACATGGTCCCTAATTTAAGTCAGGACTGAGACTGCACCACTCAGGAACACTCAACACCTCTTGGAAAGCTAGTCAGGTGTGTCTTTGTCACGACTTCTTCCGAAGTCGTTGCCTCTCCTTGTTCGGGCGGTGCTCGGCGTTCGACGTCACCGGTCTTCTAGCCATCATTGATCCTTTTTTTTCATATTCCATTGGTTTTGTCTTGTCTTCCCACACACCTGTTTTCTATCCCATTCATTACCTGTTGTGTATTTAACCCTCTGTTTCCCCTCATTGGTAAATAGCCCACCCATTTTCACCTACCTCATTCCCATACTGTTTTTATACTGTTTTTTATTTATTTACTTTTCTGCTCTTTTGCACACCAATATCTCTACCTGTACATGACCATCTGATCATTTATCACTCCAGTGTTAATCTGCAAAATTGTATTATTCGCCTACCTCCTCATGCCTTTTGCACACATTGTATATAGACTGCCCATTTTTTTTCTACTGTGTTATTGACTTGTTAATTGTTTACTCCATGTGTAACTCTGTGTTGTCTGTTCACACTGCTATGCTTTATCTTGGCCAGGTCGCAGTTGCAAATGAGAACTTGTTCTCAACTAGCCTACCTGGTTAAATAAAGGTGAAATAAAAAAATAAAAAATAAAATGTCTTTGTC
Source organism: Oncorhynchus gorbuscha (assembly GCF_021184085.1). Taxonomy (NCBI): domain Eukaryota; kingdom Metazoa; phylum Chordata; class Actinopteri; order Salmoniformes; family Salmonidae; genus Oncorhynchus; species Oncorhynchus gorbuscha. The sequence goes on along the minus strand of NC_060196.1, from coordinate 59,049,840 downwards.
AGAGATTGTTTTATTGTCAGTGTAGTGTGTTTGTTGTATTAGGTGCGCGTCGGGTCCTAGTACCCATGTTTGTTTGTTTATGTACGTTTAGTGTTATGGAGCATACTCCGTGGACTTTATTAAAAGACTCCATTGTACACTCCATTTGACTCTCCTGCGCCTGACTTCCCTGCCACCTATTACACCTATGCATGACAGTCTTTGGCATTTCATGTTTTGCAATTGTAGCGCTAAAAAAATACAACTCTGTCCCAGGGTTAGTTCTTCAGAAGACTGAGGAAGGTTTTCCTCTAACTTTTTAACAGAAATCTTTTCATTTCATATTTATTTTTATCCTGACAAACTCCCCAGTCCCATCCAGTGACAAGCATACCCATAACATGATGATGCCACGAGAATAATTGAAACTACAAAGCGTTTCACTCTGTGTCGTGTTGTATTGGATTTGACTCAAGCCTGTTGTTTTTAAATTAGGCCAAAACAAGTAAATGACTTTGCTGTGTTGTGTTACAGCATTACCTAATGGACCTAATTGACTTGCAACTAGAATGAATGATTTAGAGTGGATTTTTCTAAACAAAGGCTTCCATCTTTTCTCTATTTCATAAAGGCCAATACTATGGAGTGAATCCCAATGTTGTTTTGCCTCTAAAGATATCAAGGTTTCATCGCTTAAAAATGTCGCTGTCAATTTTGAGAAAAGAAAAAATAACAGAAGATTTGCTCAAACCAAATGTTCTGTTCAATGTATGCCTCGGCCCTGACAAAGTACACACACTTAACAGAGCATTTTCTTTGAGCAAATCTCCTGTTATTTATTCAAAATTGACAGTCACATATTTAGCTGTAAAACCTTGACATTCACACTATAAAGCGTTAAAACCTTATTGTACAACTGACTATCAGGATATAGAATGTTTATTTTATGATGTAAAAAAAAGATTAAAATAAATAAATAATAATAATAAAATGTATCTTAATCTCATGGAAATGGATTGAGTGGGATAATTCTTTGGAGCAGTGTGTGTTTTCCCTATTTATACTGAATGTGGTCTCTGTCTCTTTTCCCGGTAATCTTACATATTGCATTTAAGCCCTGGTAACAAACATGCTCTGTTTTTCCCAAGATGCACAGATCTAGGATCATCTTATCTTTCTCAACCCATAACCTTAAACATCTGGAATAAAAATACAACACTTATCTCAGATCAGTGTTTTTAGGGTGACTTGATCTTTTTTTACTGGTAAACAACTGTATCGGTTGCTGGTGCGTTGCACTGATTGCGACATCTTCAGTGTTTTTCTGTGTAGCAAAAAAATAAAACAAAAAAAATCCACTCTCATCTGCTTGCCTGGCCCCATAACATTATTGAAATCGTGAAAAACAACATCAGACACAGAGAGATTATCAAAGTCTCTTCAAGGAGATATTAACAAAAAGGAAATCATAAGAGATAATGAGTATTTTTATAACACAGGCATGAAATGACACATCTGGCATCACCAATAGATTCATTAAAGTCTATGACATTAAATAGATGCGTAGATCCCTGAAAATGATATTTCCAGGAGGATGTGTGAAAATGGAGTCGTTTTTCTCTTTTACCTCTCATTACCGCTATTCTCACATTACTTCTCTTCTCTCATTACCCATTTTCTCTCATTACCTCTCTTCTCTCATTCCCTCTCTTTTCTCATTACCCATTTTCTCTCATTACCACTATTCTCGCATTACTTCTCTTCTCTCATTACCTATCATTACCTAATTTCTCTCATGACCACTCTTCTCTCCTTACCAATCTTCTGTCATTACATCTCTTCTCTCATTACCTCTCTTCTCTCATTACCTCTCTTCTCTCATTACCTCTCTCCCCTCATTACCTATCTTCTCTCATTACCTATCTTCTGTCATTACCTCTCTTCTCTCATTACCTCTCTTCTCTCATTACCTCTCTTCTCTCATGACCTCTCTTCTCTCATTACCTCTCTCCTCTCATTACCTCTCTTCTCTCATTACCTCTCTTCTCTCATTACCTCTCTTCTCTCATGACCTCTCTCCTCTCATTACCTCTCTCCTCTCATTACCTATCTTCTCTCATTACCTCTCTTCTCTCATTACCTCTCTTCTCTCATTACCTCTCTCCTCTCATTACCTATCTTCTCTCATTACCTCTCTTCTCTCATGACCTCTCTTCTCTCATTACCTCTCTTCTCTCATTACCTCTCTTCTCTCATTACCTCTCTTCTCTCATTACCTCTCTTCTCTAATTACCTCTCTTCTCTCATTACCTCTCTTCTCTCATTACCTCTCTTCTCTCATTACCTCTCTTCTCTCATTACCTCTCTTCTCTCATTACCTCTCTTCTCTAATTACCTCTCTTCTCCCATTAGCTCTCTTCTCTCATTATCCTCTCTTCTCTCATTGTCAGGGTTTTCCTGTGGTGAAGTAGAGGAGGACCAAAACGCAGCGTGGTTATATTGACTCATGTTTAATCAAAAAAGGATAAACATGAACACTACAAAACAATGAACGTGGAAAACCAGAAACAGCCCTATCTGGTGCAAAACACAGAGACAGGAACAATCACCCACAAAACCCAACACAAAACAAATCAAATCAAATCAAATCAAATCAAATTTTATTTGTCACATACGCATGGTTAGCAGATGTTAATGCGAGGGTAGCGAAATGCTTGTGCTTCTAGTTCCGACAATGCAGTGATAACCAACAAGTAATCTAACTAACAATTCCAAAACTACTGTCTTATACACAGTGTAAGGGGATAAAGAATATGTACATAAGGATATATGAATGAGTCATGGTACAGAGCAGCATACAGTAGATGGTATCGAGTACAGTATATACATATGAGATGAGTATGTAGACAAAGTAAACAAAGTGGCATAGTTAAAGTGGCTTGTGATACATGTATTACATAAGGATGCAGTCGATGATGTAGAGTACAGTATATACGTATGCATATGAGATGAATAATGTAGGGTAAGTAACATTATATAATGTAGCATTGTTTAAAGTGGCTAGTGATATATTTACATAATTTCCCATCAATTCCCATTATTAAAGTGGCTGGAGTTGGGTCAGTGTCAATGACAGTGTGTTGGCAGCAGCCACTCAATGTTAGTGGTGGCTGTTTAACAGTCTGATGGCCTTGAGATAGAAGCTGTTTTTCAGTCTCTCGGTCCCAGCTTTGATGCACCTGTACTGACCTCGCCTTCTGGATGATAGCGGGGTGAACAGGCAGTGGTTCGGGTGGTTGATGTCCTTGATGATCTTTATGGCCTTCCTGTAACATCGGGTGGTGTAGGTGTCCTGGAGGGCAGGTAGTTTGCCCCCGGTGATGCGTTGTGCAGACCTCACTACCCTCTGGAGAGCCTTACGGTTGAGGGCGGAGCAGTTGCCGTACCAGGCGGTGATACAGCCCGCCAGGATGCTCTCGATTGTGCATCTGTAGAAGTTTGTGAGTGCTTTTGGTGACAAGCCGAATTTCTTCAGCCTCCTGAGGTTGAAAAGGCGCTACTGCCCCTTCTTCACGACGCTGTCAGTGTGAGTGGACCAATTCAGTTTGTCTGTGATGTGTATGCCGAGGAACTTAAAACTTGCTACCCTCTCCACTACTGTTCCATCGATGTGGATAGGGGGGTGTTTCCTCTGCTGTTTCCTGAAGTCCACAATCATCTCCTTAGTTTTGTTGACGTTGAGTGTGAGGTTATTTTCCTGACACCACACTCCGAGGGCCCTCACCTCCTCCCTGTAGGCCGTCTCGTCGTTGATGGTAATCAAGCCTACCACTTTTGTGTCGTCCGCAAACTTGATGATTGAGTTGGAGGCGTGCGTGGCCACGCAGTCGTGGGTGAACAGGGAGTACAGGAGAGGGCTCAAAACGCACCCTTGTGTGGCCCCCGTGTTGAGGATCAGCGGGGAGGAGATGTTGTTGCCTACCCTCACCACCTGGGGGCAGCCCGTCAGGAAGTCCAGTACCCAGTTGCACAGGGCGGGGTCGAGACCCAGGGTCTCGAGCTTGATGATGAACTTGGTGACGAGTTTGGAGGGTACTATGGTGCTGAATGCCGAGCTGTAGTCGATGAACAGCATTCTCACATAGGTATTCCTCTTGTCCAGGTGGGTTAGGGCAGTGTGCAGTGTGGTTGAGATTGCATTGTCTGTGGACCTATTTGGGCGGTAAGCAAATTGGAGAGGGTCTAGGGCAGGGGTGTCAAAGTCAAATGGACGGAGGGCCAAATAAAAAATTTAGCTACAAGCCGAGGGCCGGACTGTTCGAATGTTCATTGAAATTTTTTTAAATGACGCATATAGTCTAGTGAACCTAATTGAACCTACTGAAAACCTAACAAATATATTCCAATATGATCAGATAAATAAAGCAATATTTTCTTATGGCTCTGTCAGTAATCTTTAATTTTCAACAGACACAAAAGACAAATTTCCTTTATATAAAAATCCCCATAACATGAACATTAAATGAAAGAAACCGGTATTCAAGGCACCATCAGTAGCCTATATTTTCTATTTTAGCAAAAGTGGGCTAAATTTACTTCAAAGAAAAAAACAATAATAGCAATTTTCTATCATCCACTAAACTGAAATATTTTTAAAATATAATTGGATTGAAATACAATAAAATAAAGTGCAAAAATCTATTAATCAAAAACAACACTTTGTTTAAGGAGAAGTAACATGCAGTGAAAACAAATATTAAACTTTAACTTTTAAACTTGAACTGAGTAAAAACTCTAAATATGTGATTGCACAGTAATGTTCACTTGTTTGAGGTTGAGGGTGATACTTGGTGGTGTCCCATCTTTTCCACAAGTTCATCAATGTTCGGGGTAAGGCTCTGAGCTGAGGAAATCCTCAGAATTGAGTGGAGGTGTTCAGCAGTAAGTCGACTTCTGTGTGATGTTTTGTTCAAGTTCATCAAAGAAAACAGTTGTTCACACAGGTATGTGCTGCCAAACATAGACAACGTTTGAGCAGCCTGGATGCGCAGCTGGGGCATTGTGTCGGGGAGGAAACGGGCGAACTCCGCAGCACCCACTGCCGCATATTTTGCCCTCAGTGCATCATTGCATTGGAGGTCAATCAACTCCATTTGGAGGTTTGGTGGTGAGCTTTCCACGTCAACAGCAAATGGGTTACCGAGCAGTTCCAACCTGCTTTTTGTGCTTCAAAGTCAGCAAATCGGCGTCGAAAGTCAGCGGCAAGCATACCTATTTTATCAGCCAACTGTGCGCTCGGGAACGCACTGGTAGAGAGCTTCTCTTTCATGGTCTGGCAGCTGGGAAAGTGGCTCAAATTTTCTTTCCGCATCTGCGTCTCCCACAGAGTCAGTTTGGTTTTAAATGCCTTCACTGTACTGTACATATCAGAGATGACACGATCCCGACCCTGCAGCTGCAAGTTCATTGCATTCAGATGACTCGTAATGTCACACAGAAAAGCCATTTCACACAGAAACATTTCGTCTCGGAGTTGTGTTGTGTCTTTCCCTTTGCTGTCCAAGAACAGACAAATCTCCTCACGAAGCTCGAAACATCTTTGAAGCACCTTTCCCTGGCTTAGCCATCGCACCTCTGTGTGATAAGGCAAATCACCATGCTCCGTTTCTAACTCCGTCAGAAATGCCTTGAACTGGCGGTGATTCAAACCTTTGGCTCTGATAAAGTTAACTGTGCGCGTGATGATGCTCATTACATGCTCCATTTTCAAGGCTTTACCGCACAACGCTTCCTGGTGTATGATACAATGATAAGCTGTCAGCTCACCTGTCGCGTTTTCCTCTTGCATCTTTTCCCGTATCTTCTCCACCAGTCCGCTCCTGTGTCCACACATCGCAGGTGCTCCGTCGGTTGTCAAACCCACAAGTTTTTCCCAAGGCAGCTCCATCTCATTTACACATCTTGACACCTCTTCATACAAATCATGCCCCGTAGTTGTGCCATGCATAGGACGTAAAGCCAAAAACTCCTCTGTCACGCTTAGGCTGGTGTCCACTCCGCGGATGAAAATTGACAACTGGGCAATGTCAGAAATGTCGGTGCTCTCATCCACAGCCAAGGAATATGCAATGAAATCTTTTCCCTTTTTCACAAGCTGCTCTTTTAGATTGATGGACAACTGGTCTACTCTCTCGGCAATGGTGTTTCTGCTCAGACTCACATTTAAAAAGAGTTGCCTTTTTTCTGGGCAAACTTCGTCACAAACTTTAATCATGCAGTTTTTGATGAAATCCCCCTCCGTAAATGGCCGGGCTGATTTAGCGATCTCTTCTGCCAAAATAAAACTGGCCTTGACAGCAGCCTGGCCTTGTGATTTGGCTTTTTTGAACAGAGCCTGTCGAGATTTGAGGCCTCGTTTTAATTCCTCTGCCTTTTGTAGCCTTTGTTCCATGTCCATATTCTTGTTTTTGTCCGCGTGTTTCGTTTCATAATGTCGTCTCAGATTATACTCTTTCAGTACCGCCACACTTTCTCCACACAGAAGACACACAGGTTTTCCAGCTACCTCCGTGAACAAATACTCCGACTCCCACCTTGTTTGAAACCCCCGGTTCTCAGTGTCCACCTTCCGTTTTGCCATTTTTGATGGGTATCTGAAAGTTAATTTTACTGTGATGCTGACAACTGCTGTGCCAATAAATATTGAAATGAAGCAGCCTACTGCTCGGTGCGTCACCGTTGCATTGTGGGAAATGTAGTATTGGTGCGTGTAAAAGATCTGCGGGCTGCCGGCTTGCTGCGGTCTGCGGGCCGGTTCTAATAATAAATCAAGATCATCCCAGGGGCCGTAAAAAACCTTCTCGCGGGCCGGATGTGGCCCGCGGGCCTTGACTCTGACATATGTGGTCTAGGGTGTCAGGTAGGGTGGAGGTGATATGGTCCTTGACTAGTCTCTCAAAGCACTTCATGATGACGGAAGTGAGTGCTACGGGGCGGTAGTCGTTTAGCTCAGTTACCTTAGCTTTCTTGGGAACAGGAACAATGGTGGCACTCTTGAAGCATGTGGGAACAGCATACTGGTATAGGGATTGATTGAATATGTCCGTAAACACACTGGCCAGCTGGTCTGCGCATGCCCTGAGGGCGCGGCTGGGGATGCCGTCTGGGCCTGCAGCCTTGCGAGGGTTAACACGTTTAAATGTCTTACTCACCTCGGCTGCAGTGAAGGAGAGACCGCATGTTTTCATTGCAGGCCGTGTCAGTGGCACTGTATTGTCCTCAAAGCGGGCAAAAAAGTTATTTAGTCTGCCTGGGAGCAAGACATCCTGGTCCGTGATTGGGCTGGGTTACTTCTTGTAGTCCGTGATTGACTGTAGACCCTGCCACATGCCTCTTGTGTCTGAGCCATTGAATTGAGATTCCACTTTGTCTCTGTACTGACGCTTAGCTTGTTTAATAGCCTTGCGGAGGGAATAGCTGCACTGTTTGTATTCGGTCATGTTGCCAGACACCTTGCCCTGATTAAAAGCAGTGGTTCGCGCTTTCAGTTTCACGTGAATGCTGCCATCAATCCACGGTTTCTGGTTAGGGAATGTTTTTAACGTTGCTATGGGAACGACATATTCGACGCACGTTCTAATGAACTCGCACACCGAATCAGCGTATTCGTCAATATTTTTATCTGACGCAATACAAAACATGTCCCAGTCCACGTGATGGAAGCAGTCTTGGAGTGTGGAGTCAGCTTGGTCTGACCAGCGTTGGACAGACCTCAGCGTGGGGGCCTCTTGTTTGAGTTTCTGCCTGTAGGCAGGGATCAGCAAAATGGAGTCGTGGTCAGCTTTTCCGAAAGGGGGGCGGGGAAGGGCCTTATATGCGTCGCGGAAGTTAGAGTAACAATGATCCAAGGTTTTACCACCCCTGGTTGCGCAATCGATATGCTGATAAAATTTAGGGAGTCTTGTTTTCAGATTAGCTTTGTTAAAATCCCCAGCTACAATGAATGCAGGCTACCTAAATATGGTTCCCAATCAGAGACAATGACTAACACCTGCCTCTGATTGAGAACCATATCAGGCCAAACATAGAAATAGACAAACCAGACACACAACATAGAATGCCCACCCAGCTCAGGTCCTGACCAACACTAAAACAAGGAAAACACATACGAACGATGGACAGAACGTGACAGAACCCCCCCCCCCCCCAAGGTGCGGACTCCGAACGCACAGCCTAAACCTATAGGGGAGGGTCTGGGTGGGCATCTCTCCACGGTGCCGGCTCTGGCGCTGGACGTGGATCCCACTCCATAATTGTCTTAGTCCACCTCCTTAGTGTCCCTTGAGTGGCGACCCTCGCCGCTAACCTTGGCCTAGGAAACCTAACAATGGGCCCCACTGGACTGAGGTAGCTCGGGACCGAGGGGAAGCTCGGGAACGAGGTGAAGCTCGGGACCGAGGGGAAGCTCAGGAGTGAGAGGAAGCTCAGGCAGGTTGATGGATCTACCAGATCCTGGCTGGCTGGTGGTTCTGGCAGATCCTGGCTGACTGGAAGTTCTGGCGGATCCTGGCTGACTGGCGGATTCTGGCAGACTGGCGGATCCTGGCTGACTGGCAGTTTCTGGCTGACTGCGGATCCTGGCAGACTGGTGGATCCTGGCAGACTGGCGGATCCTGGCTGACTGGCAGTTCTGGCAGATCCTGGCTGACTGGAGGATCCTGGCAGACTGGCGGACCCTGGCTGACTGGCACTTCTGGCGGATACTGGCTGAATGGCGGATCTAACTGATCCTGGCTGACTGGCAGATCCTGGACGACTGGCAGATCCTGGCCGACTGGCAGTTCTGGCGGATCCTGGCAGCCTGGCGGATCCTGGCAGACTGGCGGATCCTGGCAGACTGGCGGATCCTGGCAGACTGGCGGATCCTGGCTGACTGGCGGATCCTGGCACACTGGCGGATCCTGGCACACTGGCGGATCCTAGCACACTGGCGGATCCTGGCTGAATGGCGGATCTAACTGATCCTGGCACACTGGCGGATTCTGGCACACTGGCGGATCCTAGCACACTGGCGGATCCTGGCTGAATGGCGGATCTAACTGATCCTGGCAGACTGGCGGATCCTGGCTGACTGGCAGATCCTGGCCGACTGGCAGATCCTGGCCGACTGGCACTTCTGGCGGATACTGGCTGAATGGCGGATCTAACTGATCCTGGCTGACTGGCAGATCCTGGACGACTGGCGGATCCTGGCTGACTAGCAGATCCTGGCTGACTGGCAGATCCTGGCCGACTGGCAGTTCTGGCGGATCCTGGCAGACTGGCGGATCCTGACAGACTGGCAGTTCTGGCGGATCCTGGCTGACTGGCGGATCCTGGCAGACTGGCGGATCCTGGCAGACTGGCGGATCCTGGCAGACTGGCGGATCTAACTGATCCTGTCTGACTGGCAGATCCTGGCCGACTGGCAGTTCTGGCTGGTCCTGGCTGACTGGCGGATCCTGGCAGACTGGCGGATCCTGGCTGACTGGCAGTTCCTGGCAGACTGGCGGATCCTGGCTGACTGGCAGTTCTGGCGGATCCTGGCTGACTGCGGATCCTGGCAGACTGGCGGATCCTGGCAGACTGGTGGATCCTGGCAGACTGGCGGCACTGGCGGCGCTGGGCAGACTGGTGGCACTTGGGACGCTGGGCAGACTGGCGGCACTTGCGGCGCTGGGCAGACTGGCGGCACTTGCGGCGCTGGGCAGACTGGCGGCACTTGCGGCACTGGGCAGACTGGCAGCGCTGGGCAGACTGGTAGCTCAGACGGCGCTGGGCAGATGGGTAGCTCAGACGGCGCTGGGCAGACTGGTAGCTCAGACGGCGCTGGGCAGACTGGCGGCACTGGCGGCACTGGACAGACTGGTAGCTCAGACGGCGCAGGGCAGGCGGGAGACTCTGGCTGCGCTGGAGAGGAGGAAGGCTCCGGCAGCGCTGGACAGGCGGGACGCACTGTAGGCCTGATGCGTGGTGCTGGCACTGGTATGCCGTGCATACTATGCCAAACCAACAGCTTTCTTTCTACACTGTCCAATACATCCTCCACACTCTCAGACTCAGCACTCTGCTTCACCGACAGCTCCAATTCCATCCATGGCTCTGCCCAGGGTCCTTCTCCATCAAGGATCTCCTCCCAAGTCCATTTATCCAAATAGTGCAGCATCTCCCACTGCTGCTGCTGCTGCTCCTGTTGCTGCTTTTGCTGTTGCCCGTTACCACGCCGCTTGGTCCTTGGTTGGTGGGTGATTCTGTCAGGGTTTTCCTGTGGTGAAGTAGAGGAGGACCAAAACGCAGCGTGGTTATATTGACTCATATTTAATCAAGAACGGATAAACATGAACACTACAAAACAATGAACGTGGAAAACCAAAAACAGCCCTATCTGGTGCAAAACACAGAGACAGGAACAATCACCCACAAAACCCAACACAAAACAGGCTACCGAAATATGGTTCCCAATCAGAGACAATGACTAACACCTGCCTCTGATTGAGAACCATATCAGGCCAAACATAGAAATAGACAAACCAGACACACAACATAGAATGCCCACCCAGCTCACGTCCTGACCAACACTAAAACAAGGTAAACACATACGAACGATGGACAGAACGTGAGACTCATTACCTCTCTTCTCTCATTACCTCTCTTCTTGTAACGTCGTTCTTCGTTTGTGGAAAGAGAGTCGGACCGAAATGCAGCATGGTAGTTACTCATGACTTTAATGAATGAAGAGCGAAACATGAAATAACTTATACATATACAAAAACAACAAACGGAACGAGAAACCTATTACAGCCTATCTGGTGAACACTACACAGAGACAGGAACAATCACCCACGAAATACAAAGCGAAACCAGGCTACCTAAATACGGTTCCCAATCAGAGACAATGAGAATCACCTGACTCTGATTGAGAACCGCCTCAGACAGCCAAGCCTATACAACACCCCTAATCAGCTGCGATCCCAAATACTACAAACCCCAATACGAAAATACAATATAACATACACCCATGTCACACCCTGGCCTGACCAAATATATAACGAAAACACAAAACACTAAGACCAAGGCGTGACAGAACCCCCCTCCCTAAGGTGCGGACTCCCGGACGCACCTCAAAAGCATAGGGAGGGTCCGGGTGGGCGTCTGTCCATGGTGGCGGTTCCGGCTCGGGACGTGGACCCCACTCCATTAAAGTCATAGTTCCTCCCCTTCGCGTCCTGGGATAATCCACCCTCGCCGCCGACCATGGCCTAATAGTCCTCACCCAGAACCCCACAGAACTGAGGAGCAGCTCGTGACTGAGGGGCATCTCGGGACTAAGGGACAGCTCGGGACTGAGGGGCAGCTCGGGACTGAGGGGCAGCTCGGGACTGAGGGGCAACTCGGGACTGAGGGGCAGCTCGGGACTGAGGGGCAGCTCGAGACTGAGGGACAGCCCGGAACTGAGGGGCAGCCCGGAACTGAGAGAAAGCCCAGTACTGAGAGGAAGCCCAGTACTGAGATGAAGCTCAGGCAGGTAGTAGGCTCCGGTAGATCTGGCTGGCTGGCTGGCGGATCTGAAAGATTCTGGTTGACTAGCAGATCTGGAAGAGACTGGTTGATTGGCAGATCTGGAAGAGACTAGTTGACTGGCAGATCTGGAAGAGACTGGTTGACTGGCAGATCTGGAAGAGACTGGTTGACTGGCAGATCTGGAAGAATCTGGTTGACTGGCAGATCTGGAAGAGACTGGTTGACTGGCAGATCTGGAAGAGACTGGTTGACTGGCAGATCTGGAAGAGACTGGTTGACTGGCAGATCTGGAAGAGACTGTTGACTGGCAGATCTGGAAGATCATGGCTGACTGGCGGATCTAGCTGCTCTATGCAGACTGACAGCTCCTTGCAGACTGACAGCTCTGACTGCTCCATGCAGGCTGGCAGCACCTTGCAGACTGGCAGCTCCTTGCAGACTAGCAGCTCCTTGCAGACTGGCAGCTCTGGCTGCTTCATGCAGACTGACAGCTCTGGCTGCTTCATACAGACTGACAGCTCTGGTTGCTTCATGCAGACTGACAGCACCTTGCAGGCTGACAGCTCCCTGCAGACTGGCAGCTCAGGCTGCTCCATGCAGACTGACAGCTCAGGCTGCTCCGAACAGGCAGGAGACTCCGACAGCGCAGGAGGGAAGGAAGGCTCTGGCTGTGCTGAACAGGCGAGGCGCACAGAAGGCCTGGTGTGTGGTGCTGGAACTGGTGCTACAGGATTGAGGACACGCACAGGAAGCCTGGTGCGGGGAGCTGCTACCGGGAGACTGGTGTGTGGAGGTGGCTCTGGATAGACCGGACCGTGCAGGCGCACTGGAGCTCTTGAGCACCGAGCCTGCCCAAGCTTACCTGGCTCGAATTCCACTCTAGCCCGGCCAATACGAAGGGCTGGTATGAACCACACCGGGCTAAGCACCCGCACTGGAAACACCGTGAGCTCCATAGCATAACACGGTGTCTGCCCGACCGGTAAGCACAGGGAGTTTAAGCCACCCCCCAATATTTTCGGCTGCTTTTCAGGCTTCCTTGCCAACCGTGTTCCCTCGTATCGTCGGCTCCTATCTCCGGCTGCCTCTGCTCTCCTTTGTGCCTCCACCTGTTCCCATGGGAGGCGATCTCTTCCGACCAATATCTCCTCCCAAGTGTAACTGTCATGCCTTGGTCATTATATTTTGTGTTTTTGGTATATGTTTGGGTAAGCCAGGTTGTGACATGGGTTTATATGTTGTATTCGTATTGGGGTTTGTATTAATTGGGATTGTGTATGATTAGGGGTGTGTCTAGTTAGGCTTGGCTGCCTGAGGCGATTCTCAATTGGAGTCAGCTGCTTATCGTTGTCTCTGATTGGGAACCGTATTTAGGTAGCCTGAGTTCGCGTTGTATTTTGTGGGTGACTGAGCTCTGGCGCCTCTGCCCAGAGGCACCAGAGCCCCTCTGCCCAGAGGCGCCAGAGCCCCTCTGCCCAGAGGCGCCAGTCCCCCTCTGCCCAGAGGCGCCAGTCCCCCTCTGCCCAGAGGCGCCAGTCCCCCTCTGCCCAGAGCTGCCCCTCTGTCCAGTGGGGTCATTGAAAGAGTGGCCATGGTGAGAAAGCCACGGAGGCGGACAATAAGGCGGACTAAGACAATTGTGAAGTGGGGTCCGCGTCCCGCGCCAGAACCGCCACCGCGGACAGACGCCCACCCAGACCGGAGTCCACACCTTTGGGGGGGGGGGTACTGTCACGTTCTGACCTTTATTTCCTGTGTTTTGTATTTAGTTAGTATGGTCAGGGCGTGAGTTGGGTGGGCAGTCTATGTTTGTTTTTCTATGATTAGGGTATTTCTATGTTTCGGCCTAGTATGGTTCTCAATCAGAGGCAGGTGTCATTAGTTGTCTCTGATTGAGAATCATACTTAGGTAGCCTGGGTTTCACTGTGTGTTTGTGGGTGATTGTTCCTGTCTCTGTCTTTGCACCAGATAGGACTGTTTTGAGTTTTCACATTTCTTGTTTTTTGTAGTCAGTTGTTCATGTGTACCTTAACGTATTAAAAAGAACCATGGACACTTACCACGCCGCATATTGGTCCTCTGATCCGTTTCGCCTCTCCTCTTCGGAGGAAGAGGAGGAAATTCATTACAACAACTCTATACGTAAGCAACATGAGCAGTCGTTTAGAGCTCTGTGGCCCGCAGACAATTTCGAAATTTAGTAGTGCATCAAACCGTTTTTGTCAGTCACTGACAGTCACTCAGTCAGCCCATGTCAAGTAACATTTGATATATTGCTAGGTAAGTTAGTCTAGCCAGCTATCTATACCTGTAGTAATCGTGGCAGAATTACATGCCCAGAGGCCTGTGCCAACCAAATCTCGCTTAGGGCCCCCCAAAAGGCTAGGGCCGGCCCTGGTAGCAGTGCGTAATAGGCCCCTCAAAAGGCAAGGCCTGGCCCTGGTAGCAGTGTGTACTAGGCCCCCCAAAAGGCAAGGCCTGGCCCTGGTAGCAGTGTGTACTAGGCCCCCCAAAAGGCAAGGCCTGGCCCTGGTAGCAGTGTGTACTAGGCCCCCCAAAAGGCAAGGCCTGGCCCTGGTAGCAGTGTGTACTAGGCCCCCCAAAAGGCAAGGCCTGGCCCTGGTAGCAGTGTGTACTAGGCCCCCAAAAGGCAAGGCCTGGCCCTGGTAGCAGTGTGTACTAGGCCCCCCAAAAGGCAAGGCCTGGCCCTGGTAGCAGTGTGTACTAGGCCCCCCAAAAGGCAAGGCCTGGCCCTGGTAGCAGTGTGTACTAGGCCCCCAAAAGGCAAGGCCTGGCCCTGGTAGCAGTGGTACTAGGCCCCCAAAAGGCAAGGCCTGGCCCTGGTAGCAGTGTGTACTAGGCCCCCAAAAGGCAAGGCCTGGCCCTGGTAGCAGTGTGTACTAGGCCCCCAAAAGGCAAGGCCTGGCCCTGGTAGCAGTGTGTACTAGGCCCCCAAAAGGCAAGGCCTGGCCCTGGTAGCAGTGTGTACTAGGCCCCCAAAAGGCAAGGCCTGGCCCTGGTAGCAGTGTGTACTAGGCCCCCAAAGGCAAGGCCTGGCCCTGGTAGCAGTGTGTACTAGGCCCCCAAAAGGCAAGGCCTGGCCCTGGTAGCAGTGTGTACTAGGCCCCCAAAAGGCAAGGCCTGGCCCTGGTAGCAGTGTGTACTAGGCCCCCAAAAGGCAAGGCCTGGCCCTGGTAGCAGTGTGTACTAGGCCCCCAAAAGGCAAGGCCTGGCCCTGGTAGCAGTGTGTACTAGGCCCCCCAAAAGGCAAGGCCTGGCCCTGGTAGCAGTGTGTACTAAATCAAATCAAATCAAATCAAATCAAATTTATTTATATAGCCCTTCGTACGTCAGCTGATATCTCAAAGTGCTGTACAGAAACCCAGCCTAAAACCCCAAACAGCAAACAATGCAGGTGGCACGGTGGCTGGAAAAACTCCCTAGAAAGGCCAAAACCTAGGAAGAAACCTAGAGAGGAACCGGGCTATGTGGGGTGGCCAGTCCTCTTCTGGCTGTGCCGGGTAGAGATTATAACAGAACATGACCAAGATGTTCAAATGTTCATAAATGACCAGCATGGTCAAATAATAATAAGGCAGAACAGTTGAAACTGGAGCAGCAGCACAGTCAGGTGGACTGGGGACAGCAAGGAGCCATCATGTCAGGTAGTCCTGGGGCACGGTCCTAGGGCTCAGGTCCTCCGAGAGAGAGAAAGAAAGAGAGAATTAGAGAGAGCATATGTGGGGTGGCCAGTCCCTTCCGGCCCTGGAGATTATAACAGAACGTGGCCAAGATGTTCAAATGTTCATAAATGACCAGCATGGTTGAATAATAGTAAGGCAGAACAGTTGAAACTGGGCAGGAGCATGGCCAGGTGGACTGGGGACAGCAAGAGTCCTCATGTCAGGTAGTCCTGGGACATGGTCCTAGGGCCCAGGCCAGTTGAAACTGGAGCAGCAGCATGGCCAGGTGGACTGGGGACAGCAAGGAGTCATCATGTCAGGTAGTCCTGGGGCATGGTTCTAGGGCTCAGGTCCTCCGAGAGAGAGAAAGAAAGAGAGAAGGAGAGAATTAGAGAACGCACACTTAGATTTACACAGGACACCGAATAGGACAGGAGAAGTACTCCAGATAAACAAACTGACCCTAGCCCCCCGACACATAAACTACTGCAGCATAAATACTGGAGGCTGAGACAGGAGGGGTCAGGAGACACTAGGCCCCCAAAAGGCAAGGCCTGGCCCTGGTAGCAGTGTGTACTAGGCCCCCCAAAACGCAAGGCCTGGCCCTGGTAGCAGTGTGTACTAGGCCCCCAAAAGGCAAGGCCTGGCCCTGGTAGCAGTGTGTACTAGGCCCCCCAAAAGGCAAGGCCTGGCGCTGGTAGCAGTGTGTACTAGGCCCCCAAAAGGCAAGGCCTGGCCCTGGTAGCAGTGTGTACTAGGCCCCCAAAGGCAAGGCCTGGCCCTGGTAGCAGTGTGTACTAGGCCCCCAAAAGGCAAGGCCTGGCCCTGGTAGCAGTGTGTACTAGGCCCCCAAAAGGCAAGGCCTGGCCCTGGTAGCAGTGTGTACTAGGCCCCCAAAAGGCAAGGCCTGGCCCTGGTAGCAGTGTGTACTAGGCCCCCCAAAAGGCAAGGCCTTGCCCTGGTAGCAGTGTGTACTAGGCCCCCCAAAAGGCAAGGCCTGGCCCTGGTAGTAGTGTGTACTAGGCCCCCCAAAAGGCAAGGCCTGGCCCTGGTAGCAGTGTGTACTAGGCCCCCCAAAAGGCAAGGCCTGGCCCTGGTAGCAGTGTGTACTAGGCCCCCCAAAAGGCAAGGCCTGGCCCTGGTAGCAGTGTGTACTAGGCCCCCCAAAAGGCAAGGCCTGGCCCTGGTAGCAGTGGCATATCTAAAAACAGTGTTTGTGTCCAAACGGGACACATTCCGATGTACAGCATTACTTACTTTTATTTTTTAACTTTACCCCCTTTTTCATGGTATCCAATTGTTACCATGGTCACCATAGTTACTATCTTGTCTCATCGCTACCGTACGGACTCGGGAGAGACAAAGGTCAAAAGTCATGCGTCCTCTGAAACACAACCCAACCAAGCTGCACTGCTTCTTAACACAGCGCCATCCAACCCAGCGCCAGCCGCAATGTGTCAGAGGAAACACCGTGTACCCGGCGACCTTGGTTAGCGCGCACTGTGCCTGGCCCACCACAGGAGTCGCTGGTGCTCGATGAGACAAGGATATCCCTACCGGCCAAACCCTCCCTAACCCGGACGATAGTACGCCAATTATGCGTCGCCCCACAGACCTCCCAGTCGTGGCCGGTTGCGACAGAGCCTGGGCGCAAACCCAGAGTCTCTGGTGGCACAGCAGTACAGCGCCCTTAACCACTGCACCATCCGGGAGGACACAGCATTACTTTTGATCAGGGCTCATAGGGCTCTGGTCTAAAGTAATGCACTATATCGGGAATAGGGTTCTATAGGGCTCTGGTCTAAAGTAGTGCACTATATAGGGAATAGGGTTCTGGTTTATAGTGCACTATATCCAAGATGGCGTAGCAGTAAGTCGTCCTGTCGTTTCGTCTCTCTGTAGTAAGTCGTCCTGTCGTTTCGTCTCTCTCTAGTAAGTCGTCCTGTCGTTTCATCTCTCTGTAGTAAGTCGTCCTGTCGTTTCGTCTCTCTGTAGTAAGTCGTCCTGTCGTTTCGTTCTTTTTCGTTTTAGATATTTTTCTTTGCATATCTCTTTAAAAACGTTTTGCTAAACCTAAGCTTCCAAATACTCTCCTGCAACCCGTCTCACCCAATATAGCTACTTTTCCTAAAGTATTTATATTTACTTCGGTACCGGAACCCCTCAACTGAAGCTAGCCAGCTAACCACCAGCTATGTTAGCGGTCTTCAGCTAACCGGTCATCAGCTAACCTTTAGCTCGGAAAGCTCTCGCCAGCTCGAACAACGCGACGCTAACCAGAGCATAACGGACCTATTTATTTTTTATCCCCGGATTCCCACCGCAAATGGAACATTTTTCAGCTGGATCTTCTCAACTAGCTATCGAGCTAAACCGCAACCCTGGTTGATTACTCCTGGCTAGCGTTTCCACCCACGTAGCTTGAAGCTAGCCCGGCCAGAGCTCCTGTGCTGCCACCGTAGCATACTCCTGGGCTACAATACCCAGACCCACTACCGGTCTATCAATGTCACCGCATGAAGAGGAATAAACAGACTCATCCCATCGCGATGTTCCCCAAAGGCTAACTCTCTAGCCCTCGCTATCGCCTTGCTTGCTAATTCGGCATGCTATCTGCTAGCTTGTTTAGCACAGGTCCGCTAACTACTACCTTGTTTACCCCGGCCTGCTAACCGTCTGCATCTCCGCGTCCCAAACACGCAGTGGCCCATATGTACCTTCTATCTCTTCCCGATTTAAAAAAATATATGTTTATACCTTCCGGAAACCTGCCTCACCCAATGTGATACGGAATCGCTATTATTTTTTATTTTTAGAACACACTCAAGAACCTCCAGAAGCTAACCAGCTAACTAGCTACAAGCTATTTAGTCATTGTTAGTTTTTTAACCTGGATAACACTCACCAGTCCAGCCTCCCTGCCCCATCCACCGCTGCCCCCTGGCCTCTGATGACTTGGCTACATAGCTGATGCACGCTGGACTGCCCATTAATCACGGTACTCCATTCTGCTTGTTTGTTTTATCTGTCGTCCGAGTTGCCTAGTCAATGCCATTTTACCTGCTGTTGATATGCTAGCTGATTAGCTGTTGTCTCACCCACTGCTTTAGCTAGCTTTCCCAATTCAACACCTGTGATTACTGTATGCCTCGCTGTATGTCTCTCTCAAATGTCAATATGCCTTGTATACTGTTGCTCAGGTTATTTATCATTGTTTTAGTTCACAATGGAGCCCCTAGTCCCACTCCTCATACCCCTGATACCTTCTTTGTCCCAACTCCCACATAAGCGGTGACCTCACGGTGACCTCACCCATTACAACAAGCATGTCCAGAGATAAAACCTCTCTCATCATCACCCAGTGCCTGGGCTTACCTCCGCCGTACCCGCACCCCACCATACCCCTGTCTGCGCATTATGCCCTGAATATATTCTACCATGCCCAGAAACCTGCTCCTCTTATTCTCTGTCCCCAACGCTCTAAGCGACCAGACTTGATAGCCTTTAGCCTCACCCTCATACTACTCCTTCTCTGTTCCGTGGGTGATGTGGAGGTAAACCCAGGCCCTGCATGTCCCCAGGCACCCTCATTTGTTGACTTCTGTGATCAAAAAAGCCTTGGTTTCATGCATGTCAACATCAGAAGCCTCCTCCCTAAGTTTGTTTTACTCACTGCTTTAGCACACTCTGCTAACCCTGATGTCCTTGCCGTGTCTGAATCCTGGCTCAGGAAGGCCACCAAAAATTCAGAGATTTCCATACCCAACTATAACATCTTCCGTCAAGATAGAACTGCCAAAGGGGAGGAGTTGCAGTCTACTGCAGAGATAGCCTGCAAAGTAATGTCATACTTACTGTCATACTACTAATTCTGAAAATTACTCTCTCCAGAAATAAGTCTCTCACTGTTGCCGCCTGCTACCGACCCCCTCAGCCCCCAGCTGTGCCCTGGACACCATTTGTGAATTGATTGCCCCCCATCTAGCTTCAGAGTTTGTTCTGTTAGGTGACCTAAACTGGGATATGCTTAACACCCCGGCAGTCCTACAATCTAAGCTAGATGCCCTCAATCTCACACAAATCATCAAGGAACCCACCAGGTACAACCCTAACTCTGTAAGCAAGGGCACACTCATAGACGTCATCCTGACCAACTGGCCCTCCAAATACACCTCCGCTGTCTTCAACCAGGATCTCAGCGACCACTGCCTCATTGCTTGTATCCGCTACGGTGCCGCAGTCAAACGACCACACCTCATCGCTGTCAAACGCTCCCTAAAACACTTCTGTGAACAGGCCTTTCTAATCGACCTGGCCCGGGCATCCTGGAAGGACATTGACCTCATCCCGTCAGTTGAGGATGCCTGGTCATTCTTTAAGAGTAACTTCCTCACCATTTTAGATAAGCATGCTCCGTTCAAAAAATGCAGAACTAAGAACAGATACAGCCCTTGGTTCACTCCAGACCTGACTGCCCTCGACCAGCACAAAAACATCCTGTGGCGGACTGCAATAGCATCGAACAGTCCCCGCGATATGCAACTGTTCAGGGAAGTCAGGAACCAATACACGCAGTCAGTCAGGAAAGCTAAGGTCAGCTTCTTCAGGCAGAAGTTTGCATCCTGTAGCTCCAACTCCAAAAAGTTCTGGGACACTGTGAAGTCCATGGAGAACAAGAGCACCTCCTCCCAGCTGCCCACTGCACTGAGGCTAGGGAACACGGTCACCACCGACAAATCCATGATTATCGAAAACTTCAACAAGCATTTCTCAACGGCTGGCCATGCCTTCCGCCTGGCTACTCCTACCTTGGCCAACAGCTCCGCCCCCCCCCCGCAGCTCCTCGCCCAAGCCTCTCCAGGTTCTCCTTTACCCAAATCCACATAGCAGATGTTCTGAAAGAGCTGCAAAACCTGGACCCGTATAAATCAGCTGGGCTTGACAATCTGGACCCTCTATTTCTGAAACTATCCGCCGCTATTGTCGCAACCCCTATTACCAGCTTGTTCAACCTCTCTTTCATATCGTCTGAGATCCCCAAGGATTGGAAAGCTGCCACAGTCATCCCCCTCTTCAAAGGGGGAGACACCCTGGACCCAAACTGTTACAGACCTATATCCATTCTGCCCCGCCTATCTAAGGTCTTCGAAAGCCAAGTCAACAAACAGGTCACTGTCCATCTCGAATCCCACCGTACCTTCTCCGCTATGCAATCTGGTTTCTGAGCCGGTCACGGGTGCACCTCAGCCACACTCAAGGTACTAAACGACATCATAACTGCCATCGATAAAAGACAGTACTGTGCAGCCGTCTTCATCGACCTTGCCAAGGCTTTCGACTCTGTCAATCACCATATTCTTATCGGCAGACTCAGTAGCCTCGGTTTTTGGATGACTGCCTTGCCTGGTTCACCTTTTACTTTGCAGACAGAGTTCAGTGTGTCAAATGGGAGGGCATGCTGTCCGGTCCTCTGGCAGTCTCTATGGGGGTGCCACAGGGTTCAATTCTCGAGGCCGACTCTTTTCTCTGTATATATCAATGATGTTGCTCTTGCTTGAGGGCGATTCCCTGATCTACCTCTACGCAGACAACACCATTCTATATACTTTCGGCCCGTCATTGGACACTGTGCTATCTAACCTCCAAACGAGCTTCAATGCCATACAACACTCCTTCCGTGGCCTCCAACTGCTCTTAAACGCTAGTAAAACCAAATGCATGGTTTTCAACCGATCGCTGCCTGCACCCGCATGCCCGACTAGCATCACCACACTGGATGGTTCCGACCTTGAATATGTGGACACCTATAAGTACCTAGGTGTCTGGCTCGACTGCAAACTCTCCTTCCAGACCCATATCAAACATCTCCAATCGAAAATCAAATCAAGAGTCTGCTTTCTATTCTGCAACAAAGCCTCCTTCACTCACGCTGCCAAGCTTACCCTAGTAAAACTGACTATCCTACCGATCCTCGACTTTGGCGATGTCATCTACAAAATTGCTTCCAACACTACTCAGCAAATTGGATGCAGTTTATCACAGTGCCATCCGTTTTGTCACTAAAGCACCTTATACTCCCCACCACTGCGAATTGTATGCTCTAGTCGGCTAGCCCTCGCTACATATTCGTCGCCAGACCCACTGGCTCCAAGTCATCTACAAGGCCATGCTAGGTAAAGCTCCGCCTTATCTCAGTTCACTGGTCACGATGGCAACACCCATCCGTAGCACGCGCTCCAGCAGGTGTATCTCACTGATCATCCCTAAAGCCAACACCTCATTCTGCCGCCTTTCATTCCAGTACTCTGCTGCCTGTGACTGGAACGAATTGCAAAAATCGCTGAAGTTGGAGACTTTTATCTCCTTCACCAACTTCAAACATGAGCTATCTGAGCAGCTAACCGATCGCTGCAGCTGTACATAATCTATTGGTAAATAGCCCACCCACTTTCACCTACCTCATCCCCACAGTTTTTATTTATTTACTTTTCTTCTCTTTTGCACACCAATATCTCTACCTGTACATGATCATCTAATCATTTATCACTCCAGTTAATCTGCAATATTGTAATTATTTGCCTACCTCATGCCTTTTGCACACATTGTATATAGACTGCCCCTTTTTTTCTACTGTGTTATGGACTTGTTAATTGTTTACTCCATGTGTAACTCTGTGTTGTCTGTTCACACTGCTATGCTTTATCTTGGCCAGGACGCAGTTGCAAATGAGAACTTGTTCTCAACTAGCCTACCTGGTTAAATAAAGGTGTTCTCAACTAGCCTACCTGGTTAAATAAAGGTGAAATAAAATAAAAATAAAATAAATAAATAAATATAGGGAATAGGGTTCTATAGGGCTCTGGACAAAAGTAGTGCACTATATAGGGAATAGGGTTCTATAGGGCTCTGGTCTAAAGTAGTGCACTATATAGGGAATAGGGTTCAATAGGGCTCTGGTCTAAAGTAGTGCACTATATCGGGAATAAGGTTCCATAGGGCTCTGGTCTAAAGTAGTGCACTATATAGGGAATAGGGTTCTATAGGACTCTGGTCTAAAGTAGTGCACTATATCGGGAATAGGGTGCCATTGGCCATAGGGCTCTGGTCTAAAGTAGTGCACTATATCGGGAATAGGGTTCTATAGGGCTCTGGACAAAAGTAGTGCACTATATAGGGAATAGGGTTCTATAGGACTCTGGTCTAAAGTAGTGCACTATATAGGGAATAGGGTTCCATAGGGCTCTGGTCTAAAGTAGTGCACTATATCGGGAATAGGGTTCCATAGGGCTCTGGTCTAAAGTAGTGCACTATATCGGGAATAGGGTGCCATTTAGGGCAATCGAACAAAAGGAAAAACATACAGCGGAGGGAATAAGTGTCCACTTTACCTGTTTTTTCAATGACCTTGTGATTGTCATGGTTACACTTTCACTGCACAGAAGACTATTTCTCTGCCACAAAGGTCAAATACAGAGCAGAGTAGCATATTCTTTTTTATTTTAGTTTAGTTTTATTGTTTTAATAAGTTCATTAGCCCTATCTAGAGGACTAGATGAAGGGCCATGGTGAAAATCGTTAAATATTATTTCAGTGTTGTTAAACTCACGACTGGGTCAAGTTGACCCTCAACAAACGGAGGTCTAGGAGCAGTGTAGGGTTATGCAGGGGCGCAACTTTCACTGGGGACGGGGGGGGGGGACAAGTCCCCACATTTCTGCCCCCCTCCCCCTCAGTTTTATCATTGGTATGTCATACAAAACAAAACAGTGTGCTTTTTGACCATGCGGACTCCTCTGAGCGGTCGGGTGGGTTGTCTGGTGGTGTTGATCAGACTATTTGAAATGAAGTTATGTCATAAGTCTCCCCCCACTTCTAAAACCTGAAGTTTCTATCCTGGGTCGATGCATTAATAAAATACAACGGATCTATGGTAATGTCTTGCTTTGAACAATCTGAAAACAACAGTTCTGAAGAAAGGAATTTCAGATGATCAGACACACACGTGCATGCGCACACGCACGCGCGCACGCACGCACACACACACACACACAAACACACACGCGCGCACACGCACACACACACACAATGCATAAATCACTAATTAGAAAGCGATTACCATAATGGTTGTTATTGATTTGCGGATGTTGGCGTAATAGCAGTGGGTAATCCGTTTAACATAGAATAGTAGTTTAGGAGAGAAATGACAGCATGCACGCACGTATGCACAAACACACTCAGAGGGTGACTGATTTGGTTGGCATAGTGATTTAGGGGAGGAATTAGTGATTATTGAACCCAGTTGAACCTGGCTACTGAGACTGTTGTGGATCACAAGAAAACATCACCTCTTATACAGCAAATATTCAGATTATCTTTTCATTTCAGCATACAAAATACTGTAGGGAGAGATATAGAGAGCAAAAGAGGAGAGAAAGAGAGAAATATGGAGAGAGAGAGATGTCTCCTAAATGTCTACTGTGTTGTGGATGTACGCATAGACTAGAGACACATCTCTATGTCTCTAGGCATCTCTACCTCTCTAGGCATCTCTACGTCTCTAGGCATCTCTACGTCTCTAGGCATCTCTACCTCTAGGCATCTCTACCTCTAGGCATCTCTACGTCTCTAGGCATCTCTAGGCATCTCTACCTCTAGGCATCTCTACCTCTAGGCATCTCTACGTCTCTAGGCATCTCTACGTCTCTAGGCATCTCTACCTCTAGGCATCTCTACCTCTAGGCATCTCTACGTCTCTAGGCATCTCTACGTCTCTAGGCATCTCTACCTCTAGGCATCTCTACCTCTAGGCATCTCTACCTCTAGGCATCTCTACCTCTAGGCATCTCTACCTCTAGGCATCTCTACCAATTTAAAACATTGATAAAATAAAGGTGACAGCGCTGAAGTGTTTTTTTAGTAATTTAATTCAACAAGCGGTTAGGTGTTATGTGATGTGCCTGTATGACAACATGTTCATAGTGAGACATATCCATCGCAACAGTTGTCCTAGCCGCGAGTGAAGCTCTCTAGCCTATCTACCTAGCCTGGAAAGTTACAATACTACAGTACCCTACGGCCACACGCACACAAACACACACACAAACACACAGGGTCAAAACCTGGGTGCTACTAGTCACCTCCAGTTCCCGAGATTGTCTTCAGGCATCTTGGAAGCAGTAGCAGCCGATGCTAACGTAAACACTGACCTAGTGCAGACATTTAGCCATGCTACATATTCATAGCCGCATGTACAGCGCATTCGGAATCTATTCAGACCACTTGACTTTTTCCACGTTTTGTCATGTTACAGCCTTATTGTAAAACAGATTAAATAGCTTTTCTTCCACATCAATCTACACAAAATACCCCATAATGAAAAAGCAAAAACAGACTTTTAGAAATGTTAGCAAAATTATATATAAAATAAAAAAAAATAAATTAAAAAAAAAATTTTTACAATTTTTTTAGCAAATGTATAACATTTTTAAACTGAAATATCGCATTTACATAAGTATTCAGACTCTTTACTCTGTACTTTGTTGGACTTTTGTCAGCAATACCAGCCATGAGTCTTCTTGGGTATGACGCTACAAGATTGGCACACTTGTATTTGGGGAGTTTCTCCAAATCTCTAGGAGACAGAATGCGTCTCCTTCCTGAGCGGTATGATGGCTGCGTGGTCACGTGGTGTTTATACTTGCGTACTATTGTTTGTCCAGATGAACGTGGTACCTTCAGCCGTTTGGAAATTGCTCCCAAGGATGAAGCAGACTTTTTTCTAAGGTCTTGGCTGATTTCTTTTGTTTTTCCCATGATGTCAAGAGGCACTGAGTTTGAAGGTAGCCACTGACATACATCCACAGGTACACCTCCAATTGACTCAAATGATGCCGATTAGCCTATCAGAAGCTTCTAAAGCCATGACATAATTTTCTGGAATTTTCCAAGCTGTTTAAAAGGCCCAGTCAACTTAGTGTATGTAAACTTCTGACTCACTGGAATTATGATACAGTGAATTATAAGTGAAATAATCTGTCTGTTTACAATTGTTGGAAAAATGACTTGTGTCATGCAGAAAGCAGATGTCCTAACAGAATTGCCAAAACTATAGTTTGTTAACAAGAAATGTGTGGAGTGGTTGAAAAAACGAGTTTTAATGACTCCAACTTAAAAGTGTGTAAACATACGACTTCAACTGTATATATAAATATATAGCATGCTATCGTCCTGCTTAAATTAAAGATCAAAATACACATATAGAGAAAAGCCCATAAAAAAAGAATTACGTTTCATTTCCGCGGGCTTAGCTCGGGTCATAATATTGTTCATTAAGGTCACGAGAATCAATTCAACAGCGAAAAAAACATAATTACGACCCTGTTTGGCCTACAGTCATCACAATGAACCAGAATATGAGATTATTGCATCATGTGTCCGGCCTGCACCTCTCACCCTCAGTCTTAATTGAAGTGACAGATGGTAATGATGGAGTGTGTGTGTGTGTGTGTAACAGATTTTGTTTGAAACGGTTCCAAAAGGTTCCTTTTAGTTCTTTTGGTTCTTTTGGTTCTTTTGGTTCTACTCTCCTTAAACCCGCAGCTGTTTTACATATACAGCCTTTTGGTTCTACTCTCCTTAAACCCACAGCTGCTTTACATATACAGCCTTTTGGTTCTACTCTCCTTAAACCCACAGCTGCTTTACATATACAGCCTTTTGGTTCTACTCTCCTTTACATAAACCCTTAAACAGCTGCTTTACATATACAGCCTTTTGGTTCTACTCTCCTTAAACCCACAGCTGCTTTTATACATACAGCTGCTTTACATATACAGCCTTTTGGTTCTACTCTCCTTAAACCCACAGCTGCTTTACATATACAGCCTTTTGGTTCTACTCTCCTTAAACCCACAGCTGCTTTACATATACAGCCTTTTGGTTCTACTCTCCTTAAACCCACAGCTGCTTTACATATACAGCCTTTTGGTTCTACTCTCCTTAAACCCACAGCTGCTTTACATATACAGCCTTTTGGTTCTACTCTCCTTAAACCCACAGCTGCTTTACATATACAGCCTTTTGGTTCTACTCTCCTTAAACCCACAGCTGCTTTACATATACAGCCTTTTGGTTCTACTCTCCTTAAACCCACAGCTGCTTTACATATACAGCCTTTTGGTTCTACTTCCTTAAACCCACAGCTGCTTTACATATAAACTCCTTAAACCCGCAGCTGCTTTACATATACAGCCTTTTGGTTCAGCCTCTCCTTAAACCCGCAGCTGCTTTACATATACAGCCTTTTGGTTCCTTCCTTAAACCCACAGGTTCTACAGCCTTTTGGTTCTCTCCTTAAACCCCCAGCTGCATATACAGCTTTTGTTCTACTCTCCTTAAACCCACAGCTGCTTTACATATACAGCCTTTTGGTTCTACTCTCCTTAAACCCACAGCTGCTTTACATATACAGCCTTTTGGTTCTACTCTCCTTAAACCCACAGCTACATATACAGCCTTTTGGTTCTACTCTCCTTAAACCCACAGCTGCTTTACATATACAGCCTTTTGGTTCTACTCTCCTTAAACCCACAGCTGCTTTACATATACAGCCTTTTGGTTCTACTCTCCTTAAACCCACAGCTGCTTTACATATACAGCCTTTTGGTTCTACTCTCCTTAAACCCACAGCTGCTTTACATATACAGCCTTTTGGTTCTACTCTCCTTAAACCCACAGCTGCTTTACATATACAGCCTTTTGGTTCTACTCTCCTTAAACCCACAGCTGCTTTACATATACAGCCTTTTGGTTCTACTCTCCTTAAAACCCACAGCTTTTGTTCTTTACATATACAGCCTTTTGGTTCTACTCTCCTTAAACCCACAGCTGCTTTACATATACAGCCTTTTGGTTCTACTCTCCTTAAACCCACAGCCTTTACATATACAGCCTTTTGGTTCTACTCTCCTTAAACCCACAGCTGCTTTACATATACAGCCTTTTGGTTCTAAACTCTCCTTAAACAGCTGCTTTACATATACAGCCTTTTGTTCTACTCTCCTTAAACAGCCTTTTGCTTTAACATATACAGCCTTTTACAGTTCTACTCTCCTTAAACCCACAGCTGCTTTACATATACAGCCTTTTGGTTCTACTCTCCTTAAACCCACAGCTGCTTTAAACAGCTGCTTTACAGCCTTGGTTATACAGCCTTTTGGTTCTACTCTCCTTAAACCCACAGCTGCTTTACATATACAGCCTTTTGGTTCTACTCTCCTTAAACCCACAGCTGCTTTACATATACAGCCTTTTGGTTCTACTCTCCTTAAACCCACAGCTGCTTTACATATACAGCCTTTTGGTTCTACTCTCCTTAAACCCACAGCTGTTTTACACGAACCTTATGGTTCTTGTTGTATTATCATGGTGTGTCATTGGGATAACACAACATGGAAATGGAACTACTAATCTCTATATTTCTTTATTTTTCTACTTCATCCATCTATCAGCGCATTTGTCTTCCTCCTGCTGTGCTGACAGGTTCAAGGCATGGTTTGGTGGACAGTTAGATTGTTGTAGTGTAGAGTGGGGGGGGGGGTGATTTCCTGTTTCAGCACAGTGCTTCTTAGTGTTAGTATCACTTCTAAGGGCCTTAGAGGTCAGACTGCGTCCATAATGTCCATAATGGAACCCTATTCCCTATTCCCTATATAGTGCATTACTTTTGAATAGGGGCCATGTCAAATGTAGTGAACCATATTAAAACCTCCAAATCAAATCCAATTTATTTGTCACATACACATGGTTAGCAGATGTTATTGGTCACATACACATGGTTAGCAGATGTTATTGGTCACATACACATGGTTAGCAGATGTTAATGCGAGTGTAGCGAAATGCTTGTGCTTCTAGTTCCGACAATGCAGTAATAACCAACGAGTAATCTAACCTAACAACTCCACAACTATCTTATACACACAAGTGTAAAGGGATAAAGAATATGAACATAAAGATATATGAATGAGTGATGGTACAGAACGGCATAGGCAAGATGCAGTAGATGGTATCGAGTACAGTATATACATATGAGATGAGTAATGTAGGGTATGTAAACAAAGTGGCATAGTGGCTAGTGATACATGTCTTACATAAAGATGCAGTAGATGATATAGAGTACAGTTTATACATATAAGATGAGTAATGTAGAGTATGTAAACATTATATTAAGTAGCATTGTTTAAAGTGGCTAGTGATATATTTTACATCAATTTCCATCAATTGCCATTCTTAAAGTGGCTGGAGTTGAGTCAGTGTGTTGGCAGCAGCCACTCAATGTTAGTGGTGGCTGTTTAACAGTCTGATGGCCTTGAGATAGAAGCTGTTTTTCAGTCTCTCCGTCCCAGCTTTGATGCACCTGTACTGACCTCGCCTTCTGGATGATAGCGGGGTGAACAGGCAGTGTTTCGGGTGGTTGTTGTCCTTGATGATCTTCATGGCCTTCCTGTGATATCGGGAGGTGTAGGTGTCCTGGGGGGCAGGTAGTTTGCCCCCGGTGATGCGTTGTGCAGACCTCACTACCCTCTGGAGAGCCGTAGGGTTGTGGGCGGAGCAGTTGCCGTACCAGACGGTGATACAGCCCGACAGGATGCTCTATATTGTGCATCTGTAGAAGTTTGTGAGTGCTTTTGGTGACAAGCCAAATTTCTTCAGCCTCCTGAGGTTGAAGAGGCGCTGCTGCGCCTTCTTCACGATGCTCTCTGTGTGGGTGGACCAATTCAGTTTGTCTGTGATGTGTATGCCAAGGAACTTAAAACATTCCACCTTTTCCACCACTGTCCCGTCGATGGGGATAGGGTGGTGCTCCCTCTGCTGTTTCCAGAAGTCCATGATCATCTCCTTTGTTTTGTTGACAATGAGTGTGAGGTTATTTTCCTGACACCACACTCCGAGGGCCCTCTCCTCCTCCCTGTAGGCCGTCTCGTCGTTGTTGGTAATCAAGCCTGCCACTGTTGTGTCGTCTGCAAACTTGATGATTGAGTTGGAGGCGTGCGTGGCCAGGCAGCCGTGAGTGAACAGGGAGTACAGGAGAGGGCTCAGAACGCACCCTTGTTGGGCCCCAGTGTTGAGGATCAGCGGGGTGGAGCTGTTGTTACCTACCCTCACCACCTGGGGGCGGCCCGTCAGGAAGTCCAGTACCCAGGGAATAGGGTGCCATTTGGCATGCATACCTACTCTGCTATGGATAGTGAAGCTAGCGCTAGACTCACATATCACCACTGGGCCCAAATATCACATATCACCACTGGGCCCAAATATCACATATCACAACTGGGCCCACATATAACATATCACCACTGGGCCCAAATATCACATATCACCACTGGGCCCACATATAACATATCACCACTGGGCCCAAATATCACATATCACAACTGGGCCCACATATAATATATCACCACTGGGCCCACATATCACAACTGGGCCCACATATAATATATCACAACTGGGCCCAAATATCACATATCACAACTGGGCCCACATATCACATATCACCACTGGGCCCACATATAACATATCACCACTGGGCCCACATATCACCACTGGGCCCACATATCACATATCACCACTGGGCCCACATATAACATATCACCACTGGGCCCACATATCACCACTGGGCCCACATATCACATATCACCACTCGGCCCACATATCACCACTGGGCCCACATATCACCACTGGGCCCACATATCACCACTGGGCCCACATATCACCACTGGGCCCACATATCACATATCACCACTGGGCCCACATATCACATATCACCACTGGGCCCACATATCACCACTGGGCCCACATATCACCACTGGGCCCACATATCACCACTGGGCCCACATATCACCACTGGGCCCACATATCACCACATATCACATATCACCTCTCTTCAACATATATATCAACGAATTGGCACGGGCACTAGAAATGTCTGCAGCACCCGCCCTCACCCTACTAGAATCTGAAGTCAAATGTCGACTGTTTGCTGATGATCTGGTGCTTCTGTCACCAACCAAGGAGGGTCTACAACAGCACCTAGATATTCTGCACAGATTCTGCCAGACCTGGGCCCTGACAGACCTGGGCCCTGACAGACCTGGGCCCTGACAGTAATTCTCAGTAAGACCAAAATAATGGTGTTCCAAAAAAGGTCCAGTTGACAAGACAACAAATACAAATTCCATCTAGACATCGTTGCCCTTGAGCACACAAAAACGATACATACCCTCGGCCTAAACATCAGCGCCACAGGTAACTTCCACAGAGCTGTGAACGATCTGAGAGACAAGACAAGAAGGGCCCTCTATGCCATCAAAAGGACATAAAATTCAACATACCAATTAGGATCGGGCTAAAAATACTTGAATCAAATCAAATCAAATGTATTCATATAGCCCTTCGTACATCAGCTGATATCTCAAAGTGCTGTACAGAAACCCAGCCTAAACCCCCAAACAGCAAGCAATGCAGGTGGCTAGGAAAAACTCCATAGAAAGGCCAAAACCTATGAAGAAGCCTAGAGAGGAACCAGGCGATGAGGGGTGGCCAGTCCTCTTCTGGCTGTGCTGGGTGGAGATTATAACAGAACATGGCCAAGATGTTCAAATGTTCATAAATGACCAGCATGGTCAAATAATAATAATCACAGGCAGAACAGTTGAAACTGGAGCAGCAGCACGGCCAGGTGGACTGGGGACAGCAAGGAGTCATCATGCCAGGTAGTCCTGAGGCATGGTCCTAGGGTTCAGTTCCTCGGAGAGGGAGAGAGAAAGAGAGAATTAGAGAGAGCATACTTAAATTCACACAGGACACCGAATAAGACAGGAGAAGTACTCCAGATATAAACTGAATCAGTCATAGAACCCATTGCCCTGTGAGGTCTGGGGTCCGCTCACCAACCAAGATTTCACAAAAATGGGACAAAGACTCTGCATGCAGAATTCTGCAAAACTATCCTTCACGTACAACGTAGAACACCAAATAATGCATGCAGAGCAGAATTAGGCCGATATCCACTAATGATCAAAATCCAGAAAAGAGACGTTAAATTCTACATCCACCTAAAAGGAAGCGATTCCCAAACCTTCCATAACAAAGCCATCACCTACAGAGAGATGAAACTGGAGAAGAGTCCCCTAAGCAAGCTGGTCCTGGGGCTCTGTTCACAAACACAAACACACCCCACAGAGCCCCAGGGCAGAAACACAATTAGACCCAACCATATCATGAGAAAACAAAAAGATAATTACTGGACACATTGGAAAGAATTAACAAAAAAACAGAGCCACCGTAGGCAGACATGGCTCTCAAGAGAAGACAGGCTATGTGAACAAACATCATTGTAAATACAACCCATGGATGGAGAGAGAGGTAGAGACAGGGGTGTAGAGAGAGGTAGAGACAGGGATGGAGAGAGAGGTAGAGACAGGGATGGAGAGAGAGGTAGAGACAGGGATGGAGAGAGAGGTAGAGACAGGGATGAGAGAGAGGTAGAGACAGGGATGGAGAGAGAGGTAGAGACAGGGATGAGAGAGAGGTAGAGACAGGGATGGAGAGAGAGGTAGAGACAGGGGTGGAGAGAGAGGTAGAGACAGGGGTGGAGAGAGAGGTAGAGACAGGGGTGGAGAGAGTGGTAGAGACAGGGATGGAGAGAAAGGTAGAGACAGGGATGGAGAGAGAGGTAGAGACAGGGATGGAGAGAGATGTAGAGACATGGGTGGAGAGAGAGGTAGAGACAGGGGTGGAGAGAGAGGTAGAGACAGGGGTGGAGAGAGAGGTAGAGACAGGGGTGGAGAGAGAGGTAGAGACAGGGATGGAGAGAGAGGTAGAGACAGGGATGGAGAGAGAGGTAGAGACAGGGGTGGAGAGAGAGGTAGAGACAGGGGTGGAGAGAAAAGTAGAGACAGGGTGGAGAGAGATGTAGAGACAGGGATGGAGAGAGAGGTAGAGACAGGGGTGGAGAGAGAGGTAGAGACAGGGATGGAGAGAGAGGTAGAGACAGGGGTGGAGAGAGAGGTAGAGACAGGATTGGAGAGAGAGGTAGAGACCAGGGTGGAGAGAGAGGTAGAGACAGGGATGAGAGAGAGGTAGAGACAGGGGTGGAGAGAGAGGTAGAGACAGGGGTGGAGAGAGAGGTTAGAGACAGGGATGGAGAGAGAGGTAGAGACAGGATTGGAGAGAGAGGTAGAGACCAGGGTGGAGAGAGAGGTAGAGACAGGGATGAGAGAGAGGTAGAGACAGGAATGAATGGAGAAAGTATGTGCCTGTGTGTGTGTGTGTGTGTGTGTGTGTGTGTGTGTGTGTGTGTGTGTGTGTGTGTGTGTGTGTGTGTGTGTGTGTGTGTGTGTGTGTGTGTGTGTGTGTGTGTGTGTGTGTGTGTGTGTGTGTGTGTGTGTGTGTGTGTGTGTGTGTGTGTGTGTGCGTGCGCGCGTGCGTGCGTGTCTGTGTGTGTATATGTGTGTGCGTGTGCGTGTGCATGTGTGCGTGTGTGTGTGTGTATGTGTGTATGCGTGTGCGTGTGTGTGTGTGTGTGTGTGTGAGAGAGATAGAGACCGACAGAGGAAACGGGAGAGTACATTATTTGCCTTTTGTGTGGAAGAGGGAGAAGGTTTGGCTGAAAGAAAAGGGGGAAGGTGCTGATGGTTCGACAGATGGACAAGGAGAGATGGAGAGACGGAGGTGAAGAGACAGAGGGGTTTGGCTGAAAGAAAAGAAAAGTGGTTACTAAAGAACACACCAAATTGGACATTGCGGTTGCATAGCAACAGGGGGATACCTAAAACTGCTGTGGGGGGGGTTGGCTTGTTCAAATGCTGTCAGGGAACGGGGTGCTTCTCAGCCAAATGTGCATTTGTTTTGGTGAGGTATTTGTGTGGATTCTACAGAAGGTAGATTTTTAATGATGAATTAAGAGAAGCAAAACAACAGATTCTACTATTAAGCAGCTAGATGAATTCTAAAAATGTAGATTTTTTTTCAGACTTAAATAGACATACCCCAAAGTAATTATTTATCATGAGAGGGCCATAAACAATGACTAGTAATACTGCACACTCCATAATGGATACATGTTTATTCCAAAACAGTTAGGTATTGAATGAAATAAAAATACATGCCTGTGTGTAGGAAGTGAAGGGATTAAATACAGCTTCCGTGTGTAAAGGATTGGATTTGATTCGTCAGTGTCACAAAATGCCTACATTTGAGAGCCAATCACTGACCACTTTAATAAATGGATCACTGACCACTTTAATAAATGGATCACTGACCACTTTAATAAATGGATCACTGACCACTTTAATAAATGGATCACTGACCACTTTAATAAATGGATCACTGGCCACTTTAATAAATCACTGACCACTTTAATAAATGGATCACTGACCACTTTAATAAATGGATCACTTTAATAAATGGACCACTTTAATAAATGGATCACTGGACCCACTTTAATAAATGGATCACTGACCACTTTAATAAATGGATCACTGACCACTTTAATAAATGGATCACTGACCACTTTAATAAATGGATCACTGGCCACATTAATAAATGGATCACTGGCCACTTTAATAAATGGATCACTGACCACTTTAATAAATGGACCACTGACCACTTTAATAAATGGACCACTGACCACTTTAATAAATGGACCACTGACCACTTTAATAAATGGACCACTGACCATTTTAATAAATGGATCACTGACCACTTTAATAAATGGACCACTGACCACTTTAATAAATGGATCACTGGCCACTTTAATAAATGGATTACTAAGTAATTTTAAACAATGCCACTTTATATAATGTTTACATATCTTACATTACTCCTATCGTGTGTATATACTGTATTTTATATCATCTATTGCATCTTGTCTATGCCGCTCGGCCATCACACATCGATATATTTCTATGTATATATTGTCATTCATCCCTTTAGATTTGTGTGTATTAGGTAGTTGTTGTGAAATTGATTAGATTACCTGTTAGATATTACTGCACGGTCGGAACTAGAAGCACAAGCATTTCGCTACACTCACATTAACATCTGCTAACCACCTGTATGTGACCAAATACAATTTGATTTTGAGCTAAAGCCTTGGCATTGGCTTTGGGAACTCATACGAGACATCAGCTCTCAGGTGAAATTATTGGTTAGTCATCACGTAACCATGATTTATTGACTCAAACTTATATGAACAAAAATGATAAAATGCAACCTTCAACAATTTCAAAGATTTTACAGAGTTACAGTTAATTTAGAAGGAAATCAGTCAATTTAAATAAATTCATTAGGAACCTAATCTATGGATTTCACATAACCTAGATATGCATCTGTTGGTTACAGACACCTTAAAATGCAGGGGGTGTGGATCAGAAAGCCAGTCGGTGTCTGGTGTGACCACCGTTTGCCTCATGCAGCGCGACACACATGTCTGGAGAGTTTAGTAATTAATTTAATTTAGTTGAGTATTTCTAACCTGTTATGATATTACAGCTTGTTAAACATGACTATGGCTTTAGGACACCATAGAAAAGTCCTTTCATACACAGATCAAAATCCCACAAATATATCATGGCTGCTTCTTTTTTTAGCCTGCTTCTTTTTTTAGCCTGCTTCTTTTTTTAGCCTGCTTCTTTTTTAGCCTGCTTCTTTTTTAGCCTGCTTCTTTTTTTAGCCTGCTTCTTTTTTAGCCTGCTTCTTTTTTAGCCTGCTTCTGTTTTAGCCTGCTTCTGTTTTAGCCTGCTTCTTTTTTTAGCCTGCTTCTTTTTTAGCCTGCTTCTGTTTTAGCCTGCTTCTATTTTAGCCTGCTTCTTTTTTAGCCTGCTTCTGTTTTAGCCTGCTTCTGTTTTAGCCTGCTTCTTTTTAGCCTGCTTCTGTTTTAGCCTGCTTCTGTTTTAGCCTGCTTCTTTTTTTAGCCAGCTTCTTTTTAGCCTGCTTCTTTTTTAGCCTGCTTCTGTTTTAGCCTGCTTCTTTTTTAGCCTGCTTCTTCTTGGTGTATCTGAAAGGGTTAGGGGGGTATAAAAAAACACACAAAAAACAACATGGACAATGAAAAGCCACCTAAAGACCTAGTCAGGATTGCTGCATTTTCACAGACTCTGTACCCAACATACAGATATCAGGTCTGGTGTGAATGGTTCTCTGCTTCTCTGCAGGTCAATTCATGAACACTAACATTGTTGAACACCTCCCTAATTTGAAATGCAACCATCCCCCATGGTTTAACACCCCCGCCCTACCCAATTTGTTTGAAAAGGGGGGGTCATATAAACAATGCCTTTTATTTTTTTTACAAGAAATATACCAGAACTTTTGTCTGAAATGGGTATAAAATAGTTATTTTTGTGTGTGTGCGCGCACGTGCACGCGTGTGTGTGCGTTAGTATATGTGCATGTGTGTGTGTGTGTGTGTGTTAGTGTGTGTACATGTGCGGGTGTTTGTGCTTGCATTTGTGTGATGCTTCAGGACACACTAGACGTGGCTGCCATTGATCTTGGAACCAAATCTGCAGTGTTTGACGAAGAACTGTGAATAATAGATAGGAAGCAGACCAGATAAGGTGTCCCCAAATAAGGATGTAGCTTCTAGCGCAAACAGTGTCTAAGAGAATGCCAAAGTGGAGAAAATTTATGCACAGACAGACCGGGAGGTTGTCGGTGGGTGTCTTCATTTATTAGGGAAGTGGTTCCTTTCAAAACAGATCCTATTCAGCCCTTCTAACAGATAAACATCTCCCATACAGCCCTACAGATAAACATCTCCTATACAGCCCTTCTAACAGATAAACATCTCTTATACAGCCCTATAGATAAACATCTCCTATACAGCCCTATAGATAAACATCTCCTATACAGCCCTATAGATAAAACATCTCCCATACAGCCCTATAGATAAAACATCTCCTATACAGCCCTTCTAACAGATAAACATCTCCTATACAGCCCTTCTAACAGATAAACATCTCCTATACAGCCCTTCTAACATATAAACACCTCCCATACAGCCCTATAGATAAATCATCTCCCATACAGCCCTATAGATAAAACATCTCCTATACAGCCCTTATAACAGATAAACATCT
This sequence comes from Oncorhynchus gorbuscha, assembly GCF_021184085.1. Lineage (NCBI taxonomy): Eukaryota > Metazoa > Chordata > Actinopteri > Salmoniformes > Salmonidae > Oncorhynchus > Oncorhynchus gorbuscha. Next base: position 59,013,478 of record NC_060196.1, on the reverse strand, counting down.
CCCATACAGCCCTACAGATAAACATCTCCTATACAGCCCTACAGATAAACATCTCCTATACAGTCTTATAGATAAAACATCTCCTATACAGCCCTACAGATAAAACATCTCCTATACAGCCCTTCTAACAGATAAACATCTCCTATACAGCCCTTCTAACAGATAAAACATCTCCTATACAGCCCTACAGATAAAACATCTCCTATACAGCCCTATAGATAAAACACCTCCTATACAGCCCTATAGATAAAACATCTCCTATACAGCCCTTCTAACAGATAAACATCTCCTATACAGCCCTTCTAACAGATAAACAGATCCTATTCAGCCCTTCTAACAGATAAACATCTCCCATACAGCCCTACAGATAAACATCTCCTATACAGCCCTTCTAACAGATAAACATCTCTTATACAGCCCTATAGATAACACATCTCCTATACAGCCCTATAGATAAAACATCTCCCATACAGCCCTATAGATAAAACATCTCCTATACAGCCATTCTAATAGATAAACATCTCCTATACAGCCCTTCTAACAGATAAACATCTCCTATACAGCCCTTCTAACAGATAAACATCTCCTATACAGCCCTTCTAACATATAAACATCTCCCATACAGCCCTATAGATAAATCATCTCCCATACAGCCCTATAGATAAAACATCTCCTATACAGCCCTTATAACAGATAAACATCTCCCATACAGCCCTACAGATAAACATCTCCTATACAGCCCTACAGATAAACATCTCCTATACAGTCCTATAGATAAAACATCTCCTATACAGCCCTACAGATAAAACATCTCCTATACAGCCCTTCTAACAGATAAACATCTCCTATACAGCCCTACAGATAAAACATCTCCTATACAGCCCTTCTAACAGATAAACATCTCCTATACAGCCCTTCTAACAGATAAAACATCTCCTATACAGCCCTACAGATAAAACATCTCCTATACAGCCCTATAGATAAAACACCTCCTATACAGCCCTATAGATAAAACATCTCCTATACAGCCCTACAGATAAAACATCTCCTATACAGCCCTATAGATAAAACATATCCCATACAGCCCTACAGATAAACATCTCCCATACAGCCCTACAGATAAAACATCTCCTATACAGCCCTACAGATAAAACATATCCCATACAGCCCTACAGATAAACATCTCCCATACAGCTCTATAGATAAAACATCTCCTATACAGCCCTATAGATAAAACATATCCCATACAGCCCTATAGATAAACATCTCCTATACAGCCCTATAGATAAAACACCTCCTATACAGCCCTACAGATAAACATCTCCCATACAGCCCTATAGATAAACATCTCCTATACAGCCCTATAGATAAAACACCTCCTATACAGCCCTATAGATAAAACACCTCCTATACAGCCCTATAGATAAAACACCTCCTATACAGCCCTATAGATAAAACACCTCCTATACAGCCCTACAGATAAAACATATCCCATACAGCCCTATAGATAAACATCTCCTATACAGCCCTATAGATAAAACATCTCCTATACAGCCCTATAGATAAAACATCTCCCATACAGCCCTACAGATAAAACACCTCCTATACAGCCCTACAGATAAACATCTCCCATACAGCCCTATAGATAAACATCTCCTATACAGCCCTATAGATAAAACACCTCCTATACAGCCCTATAGATAAAACACCTCCTATACAGCCCTATAGATAAAACACCTCCTATACAGCCCTATAGATAAAACACCTCCTATACAGCCCTATAGATAAAACACCTCCTATACAGCCCTATAGATAAAACACCTCCTATACAGCCCTATAGATAAAACACCTCCTATACAGCCCTATAGATAAAACACCTCCTATACAGCCCTATAGATAAAACACCTCCTATACAGCCCTATAGATAAAACACCTCCTATACAGCCCTATAGATAAAACACCTCCTATACAGCCCTATAGATAAAACACCTCCTATACAGCCCTATAGATAAAACACCTCCTATACAGCCCTATAGATAAAACACCTCCTATACAGCCCTATAGATAAAACACCTCCTATACAGCCCTATAGATAAAACACCTCCTATACAGCCCTACAGATAAACATCTCCTATACAGCCCTTCTAACAGATAACAAACAAACTTGTTAACAGTGATGAGTTGTGAAAGGGAATGCAGGAGTGTTTTCCAGTCTATGAGCTGACATACATGAATATTTGGGTCACAGAATAGATTATCATCAGCACATACACATGCTGACACACACACACGCACGCCCGCACACACACACACACGCACACACACACACACACACACACACAGAGAGACAGAGAGGGAGAGAGAGACAGACCTGGACCCCCTATAGTAAATCTCATTAAGACAGAAATAATGGTGTTCCATAAAAAGTCCGGTCGCCAGGACCACAAATACAAATTCCATCTAGACGGCGCTGCCCTAGAGCACACAAAAACCGATACATACCCTCGACCTAAACACTTGCGCCACAGGTAACTTCCACAAAGCTCTGAACGATCTGAGAGGGCCTTCTATGCCATCAAAAGGAACATAAAATTCGACACACCAATTAGGATTTGGCAAAAAAAACTTGAATAATTTATAGAACCCATTGTCTTTTATGGTTGTGAGGTCTGGGGTCCGTTCACCAACAAAGATTTCACAAAATGGGACAAACACCAAATTAAGACTGCAGAATTCTGCAAAAATATCCTCCGTGTACAACGTAAAACACCAAATTATGAATGCAGAGCAGAATTAGGCCGAGGCCCGCTAATTATCAAAATCCAGAAAAGAGCCGTTAAATTCTACAACCACCTAAAAGGAAGCAATTCCCAAACCTTCCATAACAAAGCAATCACCTACAGAGAGATGAACCTGGAGAAGAGTCCCCTAAGCAAGCTGGCCCTGGGGCTCTGTTCACCAACACAAACAGACCCCACAGAGCAAACTGGAATGCTATTTGGCCCTGAACAGAGAGTACACAGTGGCAGAATACCTGACCACTGTGACTGATCCAAACGTAAGGAAAGCTTTGACTATGTACAGACTCAGTGTGCATAGCCTTGCTATTGAAAAAGCCCGCTGTAGGCAGACCTGGCTCTCAAGAGAAGACAGGCTATGTGCTCACTGCCCACAAAATGAGGTGGAAACTGAGCTGCACTTCCTAACCTCCTGCCCAATGTATGACCATATTAAAGACACATATTTCCCTGAGAATACACAGATCCACAAAGAATTCGAAAACAAACTCAATTTTGATAAACTCCCATATCAATTAAGTGAAATATCAGTGTTCCATCCAAGCAGCAAGATTTGTGACCTGTTGCCACGAGAAAAGGGCAACCAGTGAAGAACAAACACCATTGTAAATACAACCCATTTTTGTGTGTGTTTATTTTCCCTTTTGTACATAATATGACATTTGTAATGTCTTTATTAGTTTGGAAATTTTGTGAGTGTAATGTTTACTGTTAATGTGTGTTGTTTATTTCACTTTTGTTTATTATCTAGTTCACTTGCTTTTGCAACGTTGAGTGTGCAAAGCTGTCATCAAGGCAAAGGGTGGCTAATTTATTTTAACACTTTTTTGGTTACTACATGATTCCATATGTGGTATTTCATAGTGTTGATGTCTTCACCATTATTCTACAATGTAGAAAATAGTACAAATAAATTAATGAGTAGGTGTGTCCCAACTTTTGACAGGTACTGTATATCAGAGGAGGCTGGTGGGAGGAGCTATTCGAGGACAGGCTCATTGTAATGGCTGGGATGGAATGGTATAAAACACCACATGTTTAACTCCGTTCCATTAATGCCATTCCGGCCATTAAAATAAGCCCTCCCTCCTATAGCTCATCCCAGCAGCCTCCACTGATATAAATTTATAGAAAAACATGTCAAACGAAAAGAAATGCAGCTACTTTGCTGTCTTTCAGGCTTCCGTTTGAAGGGATTGTGTCAGCTAGCTGTGTAGTTGACTCGCTCCTCTGAACAATGACAGGAGTACAAACGTCCTAAGCCAGGTGAAAATTGTGCATCATTAGCTCCTTGTTATGGATGTATCCAAAAACAGCTTTAATACACAAACACACCTACTTTGCTGTTATTACAGCTGCACTGTTTGACCCGACTGTGTTAGTCGTAAGTTGGCTAGCTAGCAAGCAGGTCGTAAGTGCGTTGCCAACCAGTATGGCAACGGAACGTTTAGAACGAACTACTGGGTTTCGTCCATAGATACAGAACAAAAAGACTTAACGACTCGGTCGCGTCTCTGGCAACCGAACTGATAGAATGAACGGCCAGACAGCTAGCAACCATAGATGGTGTTGAGACTAAGCCTATATTTCCGTTGAGGGATGAAATAGTAGCCTATGAAATACCTATGAATACTTACACATATTTATTAAATTGGTGACCCGTTGCGGAAAATCAATTGCACACTCGAGGTCTTGCAAAGGTAGACTCTGCTCCGCTTCTTACCGAAGACCGCGACACAGCCAAGGTAAAAAAAAAGAGTAATTTACCACTCCCACGCGTGTACAATATTTTCAGTCTCAACTGTCTTCTAACCGCTAAAGCAATCCAAAGTGAAAAGACTGATGTGTGTTTAAACATCTATTGCAATGTTTTCAGGAGGAGAAGTGATGCTTCAATTCAGATGTACTGGTAGTTCAACATTTTCCTAATTGTTTTGTGAGAAATGGTTTAGTAAAAACAGTACTTTAGAGACAGTACTCATTGATTGGTTGATTGACTAATTGATTGATGATGTTTTGAGCAGATAGTCCAGAGGTAAAAACAGAAGAGTTCTAAAACCGTTCTTAATTAAAATTTTAAAAACACACAACGACAAACAGAACAACTGTGTGTCTAAACAGGGATGTCGTGTGTGTAAAGCTCACTGACAAACATTATATAAGGTGGCTGTCCAGCTAATGGTCGCTAGCAGTCCATAAAAAAAATATTTAAAAAACAGGTAAGTTAGTTGAGAACAAGTTCTCATTTACAACTGTGACCTGGCCAAGATAAAGCATAGCAGTGCGACAGAAACAACAACACTGAGTTACACATGGAATAAACAAGTGTACAGTCAATAACACAGTAGAACAAAAAGAAAGTCTATATACAGTGTGTGCAAATGGCATGAGGGGGTATACACATCTACCACTGCTTTCATCTGTTTCAATGCCTACGTCCCAAATGGCACCCTATTCCCTATATAGTGCACTACTTTTGACCAGAGCCCTATTCCCTATATAGTGCACTACTTTTGACCAGAGCCCTATGGAACCCGATTCCCTATATAGTGCACTACTTTTGACCAGAGCCCTATGGAACCCAATTCCCTATATAGTGCACTACTTTTGACCAGAGCCCTATGGAACACTAATTCCCTATATAGTGCACTACTTTTGACCAGAGCCCTATGGAACCCAATTCCCTATATAGTGCACTACTTTTGACCAGAGCCCTATGGAACCCAATTCCCTATATAGTGCACTACTTTTGACCAGAGCCCTATGGAACCCAATTCCCTATATAGTGCACTACTTTTGACCAGAGCCCTATATAACCCAATTCCCTATATAGTGCATTACTTTTGACCAGAATCCTATTATATAGGGAAAAGGGTGCCATTTGAAGTGCAAGCTATTTGTGTTTACACATGCTGTCGCTACTGTTGTTGGTGCTGTTGCTACTGTTGTTGGTGCTGTTGCTACTGTTGTTGGTGCTGTTGTTGGTACTGTTGTTGTTAGTGCTGTTGTTGGTGCTGGTGTTGGTACTGTTGCTACTGTTGTTGGTGCTGTTGTTGGTACTGTTGTTGTTAGTGCTGTTGTTGGTGCTGGTGTTGGTACTGTTGCTACTGTTGTTGGTGCTGTTGTTGGTACTGTTGTTGTTAGTGCTGTTGTCGCTACTGTTGTTGGTGCTGTTGTTGGTACTGTTGTTGTTAGTGCTGTTGTTGGTACTGTTGTTGTTAGTGCTGTTGTTGCTACTGTTGTTGGTGCTGTTGTTGGTACTGTTGTTGTTAGTGCTGTTGTTGCTACTGTTGTTGGTGCTGTTGTTGGTACTGTTGTTGTTAGTGCTGTTGTTGCTACTGTTGTTGGTGCTGTTGTTGCTACTGTTGTTGGTGCTGATGTTACTGTTGTTGTTACTGTTGTTGATGGTGCTGTTGTTGGTACTGTTGTTGTTAGTGCTGTTGTTGGTACTGTTGTTAGTGCTGTTGCTACTGTTGTTGGTGCTGGTGTTGGTACTGTTGTTGGTACTGTTGTTGGTGCTGTTGTTGGTACTGTTGTTAGTGCTGGTGTTGGTACTGCTGTTAGTGCTGGTGTTGGTACTGGTGTTGGTGCTGTTGTTGGTGCTGTTGTTGGTGCTGTTGTTGGTACTGTTGTTGGTACTGTTGTTAGTGCTGGTGTTGGTACTGTTGTTGGTGCTGTTGTTGGTGCTGTTTTTGGTAATGTTGTTGGTGCTGTTGTTAGTGCTGGTGTTGGTACTGTTGTTGGTACTGGTGTTGGTGTTGTTGTTACTGTTGTTGTTGGTACTGTTGTTGGTACTGTTGTTGGTGCTGTTGTTAGTGCTGTTGTTGGTACTGTTGTTAGTGCTGGTGTTGGTGCTGTTGTTAGTGCTGGTGTTGGTGCTGTTGATGGTACTGTTATTGGTACTGTTGTTGGTACTGTTGATGGTACTGTTGTTGGTGCTGTTGATGGTACTGTTGTTGGTACTGTTGTTGGTGCTGTTGTTGGTGCTGTTGTTGGTGCTGTTGTTGGTGCTGTTGTTGGTGCTGTTGTTGGTGCTGTTGTTGGTGCTGTTGTTGGTACTGTTGTTGGTGCTGTTGTTGGTGCTGTTGTTGGTGCTGTTGTTGGTGCTGGTGTTGGTGCTGTTGTTGGTGCTGTTGTTGGTACTGTTGATGGTACTGTTGTTGGTGCTGTTGTTGGTACTGTTGTTGGTGCTGTTGTTGGTGCTGTTGTTGGTAGGTCCATCTAATTGGCTGTGACCTCTGCCATTTGTAAAAGTCAGAGTAAGTCAGAACAGGGTGCCATCTGGGACTCAAACCAAAGCTTCAAAGCTCATGTCTAAAATACCTCTTGAATACCATAAACTGCAAGGGAAGAAGATGACCACACCCGCATGCATGGACCCCCCCCCCAACACACACACAGACTTCCGCCCCCTGCCTCACACACACATTCGTTCTGCTATTTTGGGAGAGGGGAAAATGTCTGCCTTGGCAAGCATGACTACTGTATATATTTGTATGGTACACATATGGGGAGTTGTAGGATCTGGATCACACTTGGTTGAGTGACCCAGTTTCTACACTACATCTGATTCCCTTTCTCTCTCTCTCTGCTATCATAATAGCACTCTTAGGTGAGACATTCCCACTGCAACATACAGTAAAACCTAGGAATATGTGATCTCAAACAACATAACAGAACACCAAAAGAACCTTTAGCGTTTGAAATATGAAACATAGAAGCTTTTTTTTTTTTTTTTAAAGTTAAAAACGACAGAATCTTTTGAAATTGGAGCCTTGGAAATCAAATCAAATCAAATGTATTCATATAGCCCTTCGTACATCAGCTGATATCTCAAAGTGCTGTACAGAAACCCAGCCTAAAAACCCCAAAACAGCAAGCAATGCAGGTGTAGAAGCACGGTGGCTAGGACAAACTCTCTAGAAAGGCCAGAACCTAGGAAGAAACCTAGAGAGGAAGCAGCAGGCTTCTCTCTCTCTATTTGTCCTCTCTCTCTCTCTCTCTCTATTCCTCTAACAGAACATGGCCAAGATGTTCAAATGTTCATAAATGACCAGCATGGTCAAATAATAATAATCACAGTAGTTGTCGAGGGTGCAGCAAGTCATCACTTCAGGAGTAAATGTCAGTTGACTTAGGAAACTAGATAATTGCTTCAGTGCATTACATAATATAAATATGGCTCCTCATGTTGTGATCTGAACTGTGTTCTAGCCCAGTCATGATACATTAGCAGATTCACTCTACTGTTTGAGTCGTTGCACAAATAACCCAATAGAGAAGTTGGCTTGTGGTTGGATTGTGGTTGGCTTGTGTTTGGTTTGTGGTTGGCTTGTGGTTGGCTTGTGGTTGGCTTGTGGTTGGCTTGTGGTTGGATTGTGGTTGGATTGTGGTTGGATTGTGGTTGGCTTGTGGTTGGCTTGTGGTTGGATTGTGGTTGGCTTGTGTTTGGCTTGTGTTTGGCTTGTGGTTGGCTTGTGGTTGGCTTGTGGTTGGATTGTGGTTAGATTGTGGTTGGCTTGTGGTTGGATTGTGGTTGGATTGTGGTTGGCTTGTGGTTGGCTTGTGTTTGGCTTGTGTTTGGCTTGTGGTTGGCTTGTGGTTGGCTTGTGGTTGGATTGTGGTTGGCTTGTGGTTGGCTTGTGGTTGGCTTGTGGTTGGATTGTGGTTGGCTTGTGTTTGGCTTGTGGTTGGCTTGTGGTTGGCTTGTGGTTGGCTTGTGGTTGGCTTGTGGTTGGATTGTGGTTGGATTGTGGTTGGCTTGTGGTTGGCTTGTGTTTGGCTTGTGTTTGGCTTGTGGTTGGCTTGTGGTTGGCTTGTGGTTGGATTGTGTTTGGCTTGTGGTTGGCTTGTGGTTGGCTTGTGGTTGGCTTGTGGTTGGCTTGTGGTTGGCTTGTGGTTGGCTTGTGGTTGGATTGTGTTTGGCTTGTGTTTGGCTTGTGGTTGGCTTGTGGTTGGCTTGTGGTTGGCTTGTGGTTGGCTTGTGGTTGGCTTGTGGTTGGCTTGTGGTTGGATTGTGGTTGGCTTGTGAATAACATGTATGAAGGTTGGAGATCAATTCCATTTAAATTCACCAGTCAATTCAGGAAGTACACCGACAATCCAATTCCATTTCTTTCCAATGTTTTTCAATAAGGAACATTTGGAATTTGGTTAACTTTCTGAGTTGACTGGAATTGAAATGTAACTGATCCCAACCCCGATGTGTGTATAGTTGCGGACCGAGGTGGTCTGATCGACGTGGTCTCCCATAACAGACCAATACGAGCATGGAAGGATGATCGATCAGTCAATCTACTGTTATTGATTTCTGATTAGGGACTGGATAGAGTGAGAGGAGAGGAGAGGAGAGGAGAGGAGAGGAGAGGAGAGGAGAGGAGAGGAGAGGAGAGGAGAGGAGAGGAGAGGAGAGGAGAGGAGAGGAGAGGAGAGGAGAGGAGAGGGGGATTATCTTCACTGCAATGCAGGCTGCTGTATCACAGCTCTCAGTGGAGCTGCTCATCTCTCTCTATTCCTCATCTCAGTGGAGCTGCTTCTCTCTCTCTCTATTCCTCCTCTCAGTGGAGCTGCTCCTCTCTATTCCTCATCTCAGTGGAGCTGCTTCTCTCTCTCTCTATTTGTCCTCTCAGTGGAGCTGCTTCTCTCTCTCTCTCCTCCTCTCAGTGGAGCTGCTTCTCTCTCTCTCCTTTCCTCCTCTCAGTGGAGCTGCTCATCTCTCTCTATTCCTCCTCTCAGTGGAGCTGCTTCTCTCGCTCTCTATTCCTCCTCTCAGTGGAGCTGCTTCTCTCTCTCTCTATTCCTCCTCTCAGTGGAGCTCAGAGCAGACACACACAGACTGAAACACACATGTCCACACACAGGGACGCACAGATGTTTAACAGAATGTGTAAAGTAAACTATTTTTTTTCTAAAGGGTAGCTTTGGTGTAGCTTCCTCAACACTGACAGCATATGACCAGTGGAGATCCTCAGCAGTCCAGACTCTATCTCATCTGTCTCACTATCTTTGTAGCGTTGACATCTTGTCAGTGTATACCATCCTCTCTTTTCCTCGCCCTCCCTATACTCCCTTCCCATTGCTACCCCCCCATTTCCCCCGTCCCTCTTCAAAGCTCTCCCCCTTCTCTTGTTCTCCTCTCTTTTAACCCCCCCCCCTTTCCCCCCACCTCAGTCTCTCTCTGCAGGCAGACTTCTCTGAATGCTGCTGTGTGGTGCTGCAAATTGGTCTCAGGGCATTTCGTATTATTCGGTACATACTGTAAGTCTGAGACTCTCCCTTCACTGTGATATGTTACGTTCCGTAAGAGTTACATTAGAAGGATGGTTACTTGAGGACAGTGGTTGGTCGGAGTGGATGGATGGGCTTATAACACGAATGTCTATTAACCCAAAAGAGTTCAAATCTCATCAAAGACAATTTGAGCTAATTAGCAACTTTTCAACTATTCACTACTTTTTTGTTGTTGTGCTATTCTACAACTACTTAGCATGTTAACAAATGTTAACAAATGTTAATCTAATCTGTTTTAGCTAAACCTTCACCTAACCATAACCTTAAACATTTTAGTTAATCCTTATCCTAACCTTAACCTAACTCCAAAACGCAACTCTAACATTAACACTAACCATACCCCTAACCCTTAGCCTAGCTTATGTTAGCGAGCTAGCTAACGTTAGCCACCTAACCTCCCGCCTCGAATTTGTAACATGTCATATTTTTTTTGCAAATTTGTAACCTAATTAGGCTTTTTGTGAATTGTAAACATATTGTACGCTTTGCAAAGTCATAACAAATAACACAAATTGTAATACGTAACATATCATACAAAATGTGTGATGGACATTCACAAATTAATACATACGATACGAAACGTAACATATCATTACTAAAGGCAGTGTCTCAGATTGACATACAGAATGATACGAAATGCTCTGAGACCAGGTTGGGTCCTGATTTAGGTCAGAGTGTCTGCTCTCTGTCTGCTGTGTTGCTACGCTGTCTGATCACTACATGTCTGCTCTCCACCACCCCCAGCGTCCTTGCCTCTGACCCCCAGCTCAAGACACTTTCCCTGGGTAAGACGAGGACAGACACAGCCTGGAAAGCCTGCAGGGGTTACCAGACACCCCAAATACCAGATGTATTTCTGTGTGTGTGTCTGAGTGCAGGAGAAGACTGTGAGAGGGTGGGGAGGAGGGAGCTAACAAGAGAGGTGGATAGTGAAAGTGGAGATCATAGAATGGGTAAGAATTTGATAGAGAAGAGAAAGAGAGACGCAGGATTTTACAGACGACCCAGAATCGCTTTGCCCCAAAGACAAAATATTGGAGATTTTTGGCAGATGAAGAGCTCTCTCTCTATCCCTCTCTCTCCCTCTCTCGCCATGATTTTCTCCCTCTGTCTCTCTTTTCTTCCCATCCCTCCCTCTGTCCTTCTCTCCTCTCTGAGTAACTTGCTTCTCTCCTCATCACTTTCTCTACTCTTCTATCTTTCGTTCTCTTTCCATCTTTCGCTCTCCCTCTGTTTTTCTCCTCCCTCTGTTTCTCTCCTCCCTCTGTTTCTCTCCTCTTCTGTTTCTCTCCTCCCTCTGTTTCTCTCCTCCTGTTTCTCTCCTCTTCTGTTTCTCTCCTTCTGTTTCTCTCCTCTTCTGTTTCTCTCCTCATCTGTTTCTCTCCTCCTGTTTCTCTCCTCTTCTGTTTCTCTCCTCCTTCTGTTTCTCTCCTCTTCTGTTTCTCTCCTCCTTCTGTTTCTCTCCTCTTCTGTTTCTCTCCTCCTTCTGTTTCTCTCCTCTTCTGTTTCTCTCCTCTTCTGTTTCTCTCCTCCTTCTGTTTCTCTCCTCTTCTGTTTCTCTCCTCTTCTGTTTCTCTCCTCTTCTGTTTCTCTCCTCCTTCTGTTTCTCTCCTCCTTCTGTTTCTCTCCTCTTCTGTTTCTCTCCTCTTCTGTTTCTCTCCTCTTCTGTTTCTCTCCTCCTTCTGTTTCTCTCCTCCTTCTGTTTCTCTCCTCCTTCTGTTTCTCTCCTCCTTCTGTTTCTCTCCTCCTTCTGTTTCTCTCCTCCTTCTGTTTCTCTCCTCCTTCTGTTTCTCTCCTCTTCTGTTTCTCTCCTCTTCTGTTTCTCTCCTCTTCTGTTTCTCTCCTCTTCTGTTTCTCTCCTCTTCTGTTTCTCTCCTCTTCTGTTTCTCTCCTCCCTCTGTTTCTCTCCTCTTCTGTTTCTCTCCTCCCTCTGTTTCTCTCCTCCTTCTGTTTCTCTCCTCCTCTGTTTCTCTCCTCCTTCTGTTTCTCTCCTCCTTCTGTTTCTCTCCTCTTCTGTTTCTCTCCTCCTTCTGTTTCTCTCCTCTTCTGTTTCTCTCCTCCTCTGTTTCTCTTCTCTTCTGTTTCTCTCCTCCTTCTGTTTCTCTCCTCCTCTGTTTCTCTCCTCATCTGTTTCTCTTCTGTTTCTCTCCTCATCTGTTTCTCTCCTCCTCTGTTTCTCTCCTCTTCTGTTTCTCTCCTCTTCTGTTTCTCTCCCTCTGTTTCTCTCCTCTTCTGTTTCTCTCTTCCTCTGCAGCCAGTGATGGATCCACAGACATACGATTGCAGCGCAGCTCAAAACTTAACTCCAGGACGCACTCCCCAAATGCTTTGTTCCTCTCCTCCTCCTTTTCTCTCCTCATCCTTTTGACTGCTGTTCCTCCTGCTCTGTTCCTCCTGCTCTGTTCCTCCTGCTCTGCTCCTCCTTCTCTGTTCCTCCTGCTCTGCTCCTCCTTCTCTGTTCCTCCTGCTCTGCTCCTCCTTCTCTGTTCCTCCTGCTCTGCTCCTCCTGCTCTGTTCCTCCTGCTCTGCTCCTCCTTCTCTGTTCCTCCTGCTCTGCTCCTCCTTCTCTGTTCCTCCTGCTCTGCTCCTCCTTCTCTGTTCCTCCTTCTCTGTTCCTCCTGCTCTGTTCCTCCTGCTCTGCTCCTCCTTCTCTGTTCCTCCTTCTCTGTTCCTCCTGCTCTGCTCCTCCTGCTCTGTTCCTCCTGCTCTGCTCCTCCTTCTCTGTTCCTCCTGCTCTGCTCCTCCTTCTCTGTTCCTCCTGCTCTGCTCCTCCTTCTCTGTTCCTCCTGCTCTGCTCTGCTCCTCCTCCTGCTCTGTTCCTCCTGCTCTGCTCCTCCTTCTCTGTTCCTCCTGCTCTGCTCCTCCTTCTCTGTTCCTCCTGCTCTGCTCCTCCTTCTCTGTTCCTCCTTCTCTGTTCCTCCTGCTCTGTTCCTCCTGCTCTGTTCCTCCTTCTCTGTTCCTCCTTCTCTGTTCCTCCTGCTCTGTTCCTCCTGCTCTTCTCCTCCTTCTCTGTTCCTCCTGCTCTGTTCCTCCTGCTCTGTTCCTCCTGCTCTGTTCCTCCTGCTGTGCAGGATAAATCACATTTTTTGCTTTTGCTTTTTTCTCCGAGTCATCCGCAGAAAATTCCGTGACTCCAAAAAGCTGATGACTCTGTTTCATCCACTTCTCTCCGAAAACGATCCTCCTTCTGGGAAGAAAATAAGTGGCGTCGACTTTTCGAGAAGACTTTTCTCTCCGCTCATCTTCATCTGATCTCTTCCTCTTCCTCTGCTCGGAGCTTTTCAGAGATGCCCCAAAAACAGAGTGTAGTTGTGTCGCAGTGCTCTCGTTTCCGTTGTACATCTGAGTCCCGCAGCAGCAGACTGATACCCAGCTCTGTCTCACTGTGTGTGTGTGTGTGTGTTTTCCAGCTAGAGTGTGTGTGCGGCTGTCTCACCATGACACAGCTACCATCTGACTTGCCTTGTCATCTTCAGGAGAGCGGCATTATGGGACTTATCGGGGCGTTACATTGTCAGACCACACCCTCTCTCGTCCTTCAGGGAACTTCGTTGATCTGAAAACGCCGTCGACCGACAAAAATCAAATGACAATTTATTGCAAAGAAGAAAGACGAAAATACATCTCAACACAACATACCTACTTTACGGGGAGAAAAATAACAGCTGATGACCCCATTTCATCCTCTCATACAGCTGATGACTCCATTTCCGTCCTCTGAAACAGCTGATGACTCCATTTCATCCTCTCATACAGCTGATGACTCCATTTCATCCTCTCATACAGCTGATGACCATTTCATCCTCTCATCCAACTTATATCCTCTCATACAGCTGATGACTCCATTTTATCCTCTCATACAGCTGATGACCATTTCATCCTCTCATACAGCTGATGACTCCATTTACGTCCTCTGAAACAGCTGATGACTCCATTTCATCCTCTCATACAGCTGATGACCATTTCATCCTCTCATACAGCTGATGACTCCATTTACATCCTCTCATACAGCTGATGACTCCATTTACATCCTCTCATACAGCTGATGACTCCATTTCATCCTCTCATACAGCTGATGACCCCATTTCATCCTCTCATACAGCTGATGACTCCATTTCATCCTCTCATACAGCTGATGACTCCATTTCATCCTCTCATACAGCTGATGACTCCATTTCATCCTCTCATACAGCTGATGACTCCATTTCGTCCTCTCATACAGCTGCTGACTCCATTTCATCCTCTCATACAGCTGATGACCATTTCATCCTCTCATACAGCTGATGACTCCATTTCATCCTCTCATACAGCTGCTGACTCCATTTCGTCCTCTCATACAGCTGATGACTCCATTTCATCCTCTCATACAGCTGATGACTCCATTTCATCCTCTCATACAGCTGATGACTCCATTTCATCCTCTCCGAAAACGAGGAAAAGAAATGCAATCTACTTTTCAAGAGGAGGAGGAAGCCTCCTCTATCCTCCCACAAAATGATTTATTTCTCTCACTCTCTATCTCAAATCAAATCAAATCAAATGTTATTGGTCACATACGCATGGTTAGCAGATGTAAATGTGAGTGTAGCGAAATGCTTGTGCTTCTAGTTCCAACAGTGCAGTAATATCTAACAAATAATCTGACAATTCCCAACAAATACCTGATACACACATATTTAACAAGTAATCTAACAATCTCACTCTCTCTTTCTTACTCTCTCTCTCTCTTTCTTACTCTCTCTGTCTCTCTCTCTCTGTCTCTCTCTCTCTCTGTCTCTCTCTCTCTCTCTGTCTCTCTCTCTGTCTCTCTGTGTGTCTCTCTCTCTGTGTGTCTCTCTCTCTGTCTCTCCCTCTCTCTGTCTCTCCCTCTCTCTGTCTCTCCCTCTCTCTGTCTCTCCCTCTCTCTGTGTGTCTCTCTCTCTGTGTGTCTCTCTCTCTGTGTGTCTCTCTCTCTCTGTGTCTCTCTCTCTCTCTCTGTGTCTCTGTCTCTGTCTCTCTCTCTCTGTCTGTCTCTCTCTCTCTGTCCCTCTCTCTCTGTCTCTCTCTCTCTCTCTCTCTCTCTCTCTCTCTCTCTCTCTCTCTCTCTCTCTCTCTCTCTCTCTCTCTCTCTCTCTCTCTCTCTCTCTCTCTCTTTCAATTCAATTTAAGTGGCTTTAATGGCATGGGAAGCATATGTTTGCATTGCCAAAGCACGCAAAAGTGAAATATACAATAACAATGAACAGTTAACATTACACACACAGTAGTTCCAAAAGAATAAAGACATTCCAAATGTCATAGTATTTCTATATACAGTGTTGTAATAATATGCAAATAGTTAATGTACAAAAGGGAAAATATATAAACATAAATATGGGTTGTATTTACAATGGTGTTTGTTCTTCACTGGTTGCCCTTTTATTGTGGCAACAGGTCACAAAATATTGCAGCTGTGATGGCACACTGTGGAATTTCATCAAATAGATATGGGGGTTTATCAAATTTGTATTTTTTTTTCGAATTTGTTGTGGGTCTGTGTAATCTGAGGGAATTATGTGTCTCTAATATGGTCATACATTTAGCAGGAGGTTAGGAAACGCAGCTCAGTTTCCACCTCATTTTGTGGGCAGTGAGCACATAGCCTGTCTTCTCTTGAGAGCCAGGTCTGCCTACGGAGGCCTTTCTCAAAAGCAAGGCTATGCTCATTGAGTCTGTACATAGTCAAAGCTTTCCTTACGTTTGGGTCAGTCACAGTGGACATAAATAGCATTCTAGATTCTTTTGTTGATTCTTTCCAATGTGTTTAGTAATGATCTTTTTGTTGTAGAGTTAAACGGCTCTTGTCTGGATTTTGATAATCAGCGGCTATCGGCCTAATTCTGCTCTGCATGCATTATTTGGTGTTCTACGTTGTACACAGAGGATATTTTTG
Organism: Oncorhynchus gorbuscha; assembly: GCF_021184085.1. Lineage (NCBI taxonomy): Eukaryota > Metazoa > Chordata > Actinopteri > Salmoniformes > Salmonidae > Oncorhynchus > Oncorhynchus gorbuscha. Next base: position 58,997,479 of record NC_060196.1, on the reverse strand, counting down.
TAGAATTCTGCATTCAGAGTCTCAATTTAGTGTCCCACCCATTTTGTGAATTCTTGGTTGGTGAGCCCAGACCTCACAACCATAAAGAGCAATGAGTTTGATAAATTATTCAGGTATTTTTTGTCAGATCCTAATTGTTATGTCAAATTGTATGTTCCTTCTTGCCTTGTCTCTCAGCTCGTTCACAGCTTTGTAGAAGTTACTGATGGCACTGATGTTTAGGCTGAGCTATGTATAGTTTTTTGTGTGCTCTAGGGCAACGGTGTCTAGATGGAATTTGTATTTGTGGTCCTGGCAACTGGACCTTTTTTGGAACACCATTATTTTTGTCTTACTGTCAGGGCCCAGGTCAGGTCAGACAGAATCTGTGCAGAATATCTAGGTGCTGCTGTAGACCCTCTTTGGTTGGGGACAGAAGCAACAGATCATCAGAAAACAGTAGACATTTGACTTCAGATTTCCCAAGGTTGCTGTTGACGCATATCCCATGGTAGTTATTGGGGTCAAATTTGTCTCCACTTTTGTGGATTGGGGTGATCAGTCCTTGGTTCCAAATATTTGGGAAGATGCCCAATAAGATTATGCTAATTATGTGGTCTGTATTTTTTATAATTTTTATCATTTCATTTAGGATACCATCAACACCACAGGCTTTTTGGTGTTTTAGGGTTTGTATTTTGTCCTGTAGTTTGTTAAGTGTAATTGGAGAATCCAGTGGGTTCTGGTCTTTAATAGTTGAGTCTAAGATTTGTATTTGATCATGTATATGTTTTTGCTGTTTGTTCGTTGCTATAGAGACAAATATATTGGAGAAGTGGTTTATCCATACATCTCTGTTTTGCATTGATAACTCTTCCTGTTGTTGTTTGTTTTCCAATTTAACCTGAAGTGGTTAGTCTATGGATTATTTAATTATATTAAGCTGATTTCTGACATGCTGTTCCTTCTTTTTCCATAGTGTATTTCTGTATTGTTTTAGTGGTTCACCATAGTGAAGGCATAGGCTCAGGTTTCCTGGGATTCTAGGTTTTTGTTTGGATAGGGGTTTCTCAATTTCTTTCTTAAGTTTTTGAATTCATCATCAAACCATTTGTCATTGTTGTTTTCTTTGGTTGTCTGCTTGAAAAATGTTTGATAGGGAAGCTGAGAGGTCAAAAATAACAGAACATGACCAAGATGTTCAAATCTAAATGACCAGCATGGTTTAAAGGCAGAACAGTTTCACACAGTCAGATGGACTGAAACCATCATTTGTTCTGGGGCAATTCAGTCTACAAGGGATTGAATTTAGTCCTCTTCTGGCTGTGCCTTAATTGTTTTTCATTTGGCAGGTTTTGTCAGAACTAGTTTTCCTTCCATCATGTGTAGTCCTGGGACATTTCTTGAAACTGGAGCAGCAGCATGGCCTGGACTGGGGACAGCAAGGAGTTCCTAGTTGGGGCATGGTTTGATGCCTCATGGTTGATTGATTTGCTCTGTTCAAGATAAACAAAGACTGTGATTTTGCATAAATACTGAACTGAACAGGAGGGGTGTCAGTGGACTGACACCCCGGAACAAACTCTGAGAGACATCCTGTATAGCCCACAAAGATCTGAGGTCAGTGGACAGTGACCCAGGTGCATCCCCCCCCAGGGAACGAGAGAGCCCCTGCAAGCCAGTGACTCTGGGTTGAGGTCAGTGGACTGACTGTTCACCTTCCCACTCCTGGGCCAGAACACTGAGAGAGACGTTCTGGGTTGAGGTCAGTGGACTGACTTGAAATCAGCCCTTGCTTTGAGGTCAGGAAGCCAGTGTGAACGCTCTGAGAGACTCTGGGTTGAGGTCAGTGGACTGACTGTGAACAAGCTCTGAGAGACTCTGGGTTGAGGTCAGTGGACTGCACTGGAGTAATATGATCAAATTTTTTGGTTCTAGTCAGGATTCTGAGTATTTAGACTAACTGAAGTTTATTTAGTGCTTTATTGAGGTCAGTGGACATGGATTAACTGCATCATTTTTGGACAGAAACTGATTTTTGCAATGTTACGTAGATGGAAAAAAGCTGTCCTCGAAATGGTCTTGATGTTCTTCAAAAGAGAGATCAGGGTTGAGGTCAGTTTTATTTGGACTGACATTAAGATTAATTGTCAGATTCAACAGAAGATCTCTTTGTTTCTGGGACCTAGAACAAGACTCTGTTTTGTCCGAGTTTAATGAGGTTTCAGTGGACTGCTTCTAGCGAGGGCAATTTTGGTGCTTCACCTGTTTCATTGAAATGTACAGCTGTGTGTCATGAGGTCAGTGAAAGACTGAATAACATCCCCTAGTGAAAACAATAGTGGTCCTCTGAGGAACAGAAATGACAGTTGATTTGTCAGAGGACAAACCATTGAGGATATCTTTCAGATGGACCTGAACATGTGTGAACAATTTGGGTTTCCAATCTCTCCTCTGTATCAAAAGAGACTAAGGTCTGGGTTGATTTGTCATTGTTGTTTTCTTTGTTGTCTGCTTGAAAAATGTTTGATAGGGAAGCTGAAGGTCAAAAATACTCTGACTGAGACTTCACTATTGAGTGAAACCTTTTGAGGCAATTCAGTGGACTGACTGTTTGACTATTTTCCTTCCATCTGAGAGACGGTTCTTTGATGCCTCATGGTTGAGGTTCAAGTAGACTGTGATTTTGCTCTGAACTGTCAGTGGACTGAACACTCTGAGAGACTCTGGGTTGAGGTCAGTGGACTGACTGTGAACACTCTGAGAGACTCTGGGTTGAGGTCAGTGGACTGACTGTGAACGCTCTGAGAGACTCTGGGTTGAGGTCAGTGGACTGACTGTGAACGCTCTGAGAGACTCTGGGTTGAGGTCAGTGGACTGACTGTGAACACTCTGAGAGACTCTGGGTTGAGGTCAGTGGACTGACTGTGAACACTCTGAGAGACTCTGGGTTGAGGTCAGTGGACTGACTGTGAACACTCTGAGAGACTCTGGGTTGAGGTCAGTGGACTGACTGTGAACACTCTGAGAGACTCTGGGTTGAGGTCAGTGGACTGAGACTCTGAGAGTTGAGGTCAGTGGACTGACTGTGAACGCTCTGAGAGACTCTGGGTTGAGGTCAGTGGACTGACTGTGAACGCTCTGAGAGACTCTGGGTTGAGGTCAGTGGACTGACTGTGAACGCTCTGAGAGACTCTGGGTTGAGGTCAGTGGACTGACTGTGAACGCTCTGAGAGACTCTGGGTTGAGGTCAGTGGACTGACTGTGAACGCTCTGAGAGACTCTGGGTTGAGGTCAGTGGACTGACTGTGACGTTGAGGTCTGACTGAGACTCTGGAGTTGAGGTCAGTGGACTGACTGTGAACACTCTGAGAGACTCTGGGTTGAGGTCAGTGGACTGAGACTGAGGTCAGTGGACTGAACACTCTGAGAGACTCTGGGTTTGAGGTCAGTGGGCTGACTGTGAACACTCTGAGAGACTCTGGGTTGAGGTCAGTGGACTGACTGTGAACACTCTGAGAGACTCTGGGTTAAGGTCAGTGGACTAACTGTGAACGCTCTGAGAGACTCTGGGTTGAGAGTGGACTCTGGAGACTCTTGAGGTCAGTGGACTGACTGTGAACGCTCTGAGAGACTCTGGGTTGAGGTCAGTGGACTGACTGTGAACGCTCTGAGAGACTCTGGGTTGAGGTCAGTGGACTGACTGTGAACACTCTGAGAGACTCTGGGTTGAGGTCAGTGATAAAGTAATCTACAGTACTACTGTCAAGGGATGAGCTGTGGGTGTACCTACCGTAACAGTCCCCTACCATTGACTATGTACAGGACCTGTGTGCGACAGAGCTGCAGGAGTTGTGACCCGTTTTTCTTGATTGTTTTGTCATAGTTATGTCTGGGGGGGGGGGGGCATATCTAGGGAGGGAATGCTGTCACCTCCAGGTAGGTGTTTGTCCCCCTGTGTGCTGAGACAGTCAGGTTCTTGTCCTGTTCTGTCATTTAATTCTCCACAGACGTGTACATGTCCCTGGGCCTGGAAATGGTTGATCTCCCCCTCTAGGATGGAGAAGTTAAAGTATGGGGATTCTATTGGGGGGATATAGGTAATATACATGAGAACATTTTTGTCAGTTAACATAATATTATACATTTTTAGCCAGATGTAAAATAGTTCCTGTTTTGACTAATTTAATAGAGTGGGTTAGGTCTTCTCTATACCAGATTAACATACCCACTGAGTCTCTTCCATGTTTCACACCTGGTAGTTTGGTGGATGGGACTACCAGCTCTCTGTAACCTAGAGGGCAACCAGTGGGTCCATCTCCTCTACACCAGGTTTTTGTAGAATGACAATGTCAATATTTCCAATTTCTTTGATGAAGTCTGTGTTACTGCTCTTAAGGCCAAAGGCAGATGATCTCAGACCTTGTATATTCCAGGATAAATAGTAAGAGCTTTGCGTTCCATGTTGTCTAGTGTTGTTTTGGTGTGGTTAGGGCACGGACCATCACAGTAGGTGTGAGTAGAGCATGTTGAGCATCAGATACATAACTCTTAGGTCTCAGGATGGTGCTTGGGGGGGTGTAATAGTGGGGGTTGGACCTGTTGCTCTGCTCACGAGCTGGGCATATGTAATGTTGATCTCCTTGCTGCAGGGGTGGGGGGTATGGGGGGTGTGTAGGGTGTGGCTAGGGTTTGATTGGGGAGGGGTCGACTGTTTGAGGTGAGGATGTGGCTGGTGGTTTTGTGGTCTAGGTGTAGGTCCTCTTGGTATAGCTCCTCTGGGTGTAGACCCTCTTGGTGTGAACCCTCTTGGTGTAGGTCCTCTTAGTGTGAATAATTTGGGGCTAGGTTCTCTTGGTGTGAATCCTCTTGGTGTAGGTTCTCTTGGTGTGAAGCCTCTTGGTGTAGGCCCTCTGTGTGAATCCTCTGGGTGTAGGTCCTCTTGGTGTGAACCCTCTTGGTGTAGGACCTCTTGGTATGAATCATCTGGGTGGAGGGCCTCTTGGTGTAGGTCCTCTTGGTATGAATCCTCTTGGTGTAGGTCCTCTTGGTGTAGGTCCTCTTGGTATGAATCCTCTTGGTGTAGGTCCTCTAGGTATGACGCCTCTTGGTATGAAGCCTCTTGGTGTAGGTCCTCTTGGTGTAGGTCCTCTTGGTGTAGGACCTCTTGGTATGAATCCTCTGGGTGTAGGTCCTCTTGGTATGAATCCTCTGGGTGTATGGCCTCTTGGTATGAATCCACTTGGTGTAGGTCCTCTTGGTATGAATCCTATGGGTGTAAGTTCTCTTGGCGTAAGTCATCTTGGTGTAGGTTCTCCTTTCTTCTCCCTCTGATCTCCTTCTGATCTCCCTCTGATCTCCCTCTGGTCTCCATTTGTTCTCCTCTGGTCTCCCTCTGATCTCCCTCTGGTCTCCATTTGTTCTCCTTTGTTCTCCCTCCTATTTTTCTGTTTTCATACCAGCTGTCCCTCTCTTTTAGTCCTCATGATGTTTTTTAAAGATTGTGTAATGTGCAGGGCCTTCTGGTATCAGTGGCTGGTAACAGTAACAATGTGGGGTGAGAACTGACCACCTGTGCTGTCTGCCACATTCATACACACAGCAGACAGAACATGCAGTCTGCCTATGACTCAGAGGACAGAAACTAGTCAGCAAAACACAGTGTTTGCGTGTGTGTGTGTGTCTGTGCGTGCGTTCGTGTGTGTGTGTGTGTGTGTGTGTGTGTGTGTGTGTGTGTGTGTGTGTGTGTGTGTGTGTGTGTGTGTGTGTGTGTGTGTGTGTGTGTGTGTGTGTGTGTGTGTGTGTGTGTGTGTGTGTGTGTGTGTGTGTGTGTGTGTGTGTGTGTGTGTAGTGAGTCATTCAGTTTCTAACAAGCCTGTTATAACTGAGTTGGAGTTTTTCCAGGATTTCAAAGTTTGAACTGGTTGGAAAGTCCCCTTCACTTAGTTAAACAAGATAAGTGTTCACATGCACACACACACACAGACACACACACACACAGACACACACACACACGCACACAGACACACACACACACGTGCAAACGCACACACGTGCAAACGCACACACACACAAAAAAATTAAAGGCCCCATTGTGCATGACCTTAAGTCAAATTGGTAGCTTCATTCCTCTGCAGTTAGGACAAAGGAGAAGCCTCTTTCTTACTGTCCATGGGAATCATACTGTTGAGCTCCAACCCCTGTCCGGCACTTCTTAACTGATTCCCTGTGTAGGCTACTCATGGAGAATAACAGCAAGGTAATATTACGGTGTCCCAAATGGCACCCTATTCCCAATGTAGTGCACTACTTTATACCAGAGTCTATAAGGTAGTAGTGTACTACTTAAGACCAGGGTCTATAGGGTAGTAGTGCACTACTTTAGACTAGGATCTATAGAGTAGTAGTGCACTACTTTAGACCAGGGTCTATAGGGTAGTAGTGCTCTACTTTAGACCAGGGTCTATAGGGTAGTAGTGCACTACTTTAGACCAGGGTCTATAGGGTAGTAGTGCACTACTTTAGACCAGGGTCTATAGGGTAGTAGTGCACTACTTTAGACCAGGGTCTATAGGGTAGTAGGGCACTACTTTAGACCAGGGTCTATAGGGTAGTAGTGCACTACTTTAGACCAGGGTCTATAGGGTAGTAGTGCACTACTTTAGACCAAAGTATCATGAAGAGACAGGTTAACAAGGAATTTATATTCAAATGTATGATTTATTTAAGGTAGGTGCACATACACACACAGACACAGATAGACACACATACACAAAAAAATACACACACAAACACGCGCCTATGAAAACATGAATCACTTTCTCTCTGGCTCTACTCTGACATCTAGCGATGGCGCTTAACCAAACAGAGCGCAGCTGATAGAGGGAACAATAACAACCTGCGTAATGAGCGCGTGGCCTTGTAAACTTTAGGGACCATGTGCGCTCAAACAATAACCTTGTTCGATCAACAATAAACATGTTGGTGGAAAATGGACATGATGCTTGTGTTGGGATTTATCTAATGGGTACTCTTTATGAGATTTCATCAATAAAAGGTTATGTAAACAAAGATCCGTTTATATTATAAATGTATATTGTATCATGTCTTTTCGATCCCTGTCATGCCTGGCGTTGGTTTAATAGAATATACCATTTAATAACATTTACTGAAATAATTTACTTTCTTTTTTTATTTATATAATCTAATTCAGATTAATTTAATCCACATTGCATTGAACTAATGCATTTCTATTTATAAGCATGGGTCTTATTTTTGAGAAAGGCGGCAGAGGAAGGACTGCGAAGTTTTGACTCTCGGTTGGGTTCGGTCAGACAGGAATGAGGTCAGATACACGAATGTTCATTGCAGACCGATTATTATTACACGGTTTATTCAGCCAATGGACTCCGACTGGGCGTGGTTTTGGACAAAAACAGGATAGAGACAGCCTGTGATTGGCTGATTAGTGTAGCCTTTATTTCTCGCGAAGGGGATATAAAACTGTGTAGTGTTGAACGTTATGTTTACAGTATACTGGCAGACCGATAAGGAAAGAGAGGACTATGAAAAAGCGCGACACTTCCATTCTTCCACATGGTTCTGTCACTGCTAAGGCGAGCTGCGCAGACAGCGATATTATACCTCTCATAGGAAAGTTACAGTGTTGTTTTCAGCAGCGAAGTGCTCTAGGTATCACAGGGCGAGTTTTCAGTCGCACTGGCAGTTGAACGTTTGATTGCAGAACGTTGAAGGATTTTAATGTGTTATTTCGTTCTCTTTTTTTGAAGATATACTCGCACTAGAGACTAACTGCGCAGAGTCTCCAAAACGGACTGAAAGATAGGGGAGACTTGCAATAACTTTTACGCAATCCGTCCAGTGTGGTTACATAAACATACGTTTATTCAGTGACTGAAAGAAAACCGATGATTTAACAGCATTGGCAACTTTTACGCACTTTCTCACCATATCATCATTCTGAACAGCACTTTCTTTGGTACGTTTTCTGTCTAACCGAGAGATTGAGAAAGAAAGAGAAACGATGGTACAGCACATGAGACACACAGAGAGCACAGATTCATTCTCTCCTCGTGGGGACGGCACCGATACCGGAGATATGGACTTGGACATGGACGCGTCTCCGACTCCCGGGTCTCCGCTATCCTCCACGGGAGGGGACCGAGGCAACGTCGCCTGGTGTAAAACCCCCACGGGACACATCAAGAGACCGATGAACGCATTTATGGTGTGGTCTCAGATCGAGAGGAGAAAGATCATGGAGCAGAGTCCGGACATGCACAACGCTGAGATTTCCAAGCGGCTGGGCAAGCGCTGGAAACTGCTCAAAGACACAGATAAGATCCCGTTCATCCAGGAAGCAGAGCGGCTGAGACTCAAGCACATGGCCGACTATCCTGACTACAAGTATCGGCCACGGAAGAAGGTTAAGACGCCCAGCTCCAAGACAGAGCGGGGGGAGAGGGGAGAGAAAGGCGCGGATAGGAGCAGGGGTTCTAAGTCCTCATCGAAAAGAGGCTCTGGGTCTAGGGGGAACAGCAGAGTGCCCAAGCCGGGACAGGGGAGCGTCAAGCTGCCTACCCAGGGGCAAGAGTGTGCGTCTCCCGCGGATCACCACACGCTCTACAAATCCAGATCAGTGACTGGTGCCCGGCAGATACCAGACAAGCCAGCAAGGCGCAGCTACATGTTTAGTGGGGGAGGGAGCTTGGACAGCGGGCCACCCTCTGTGGGAGTCCCAGGGAGTCCCGCCCTGAGCAGCTCGTCTGAGTCCTGTGACCCGATGAGCCTGTATGAAGAGCAGGCGACGGGGGCGAACGACGCACTTTCCTCCAACCCTTCAACATCCTCACCATCATCGGCAGTCCGCCTCAGGTACACACGTGCGTCCTCTCCAACCCCGTCCGCCTCTCACTCCTCTTCCTCCTCCCTCTCTTCTTCCTCGGATGAAGAGCTGGAGGATGAGCGGTTCGAGCTACAGCCGAGCCCCGGGTTTGAGAGCATGTCTCTGGGCAGCATGGGGCCATGTGAGTCGGAGCTCGACAGGGACCTGGACTGGAGCTTCGGCGAGTGTGGGGCGGGATCTCACTTTGACTTCCCCGACTACTGCACCCCCGAGGTCAGCGAGATGATCTCGGGAGACTGGCTGGAGTCCACCATCTCCAACCTCGTTTTCACTTACTGAGCGGCGGAAAGGAGAGAAATCACAGAGAACAAGAGGGAAAGAGAAGCCCCGCCCCGCGCAAAACTAATACCCAGTGAGTGTGAAAGAAGAATCTTCAGACATTCTTTCAGATTATTAGGGAGAGTGAAATGTGAGCTAAACTAACCCTCGTTTTGGAAAGAATAGCCTAATATTAATGACACGTGTTTAGGTTAAATTGTGCAGAATGTATGTATAAAAACATAATCGTCTGTTCCATGTGGGTATTGACAAAGACACGAACAGGGACAGACAAGGGCGCATTGTTGCCTGATGCGCCGAATTGAAGGAAAGTGCATCGCTTGCATTTGGAGAGAGAAGAGAGAAGGACTCTGAGCACGCCTCTTTTAGAAGTGACACACACAGACTTACTGAACTGAAGTATTCAACCGGCTGGCAGGAGGAGGTTTGTAGGTTGATGGTGAACATGACTATGGGTAAATGGGCTTTTGGAGAGCTTGATGTTGCCATGGAGATGAAAGCAGTTTAAGTGACCCACTTCAGTTGTTGTTCTCTGTGTGGGCGGGGTTTATGAAGGTGATATTCAGGTGGGTTTTTCTGAAGCTTAACATGCATGCACTCCTTTGTGGAGTAGTCTGCACTGTTACATTGACTGATGCATCTGAAAATATGTTTATTACAATGTCATTACCGCGCTGATTGTGTGTGCGTGTGTGAGTGAGTGTGCGTATATGTGTGCGAGTGTGTGTGTGCGATCACAGAACACAGTTCACAATCACCAGCTTTCCTCTCAACGGCAGGACTTTTAATGAATTAACAACTCAAACTCAGAATCTTTTCTCTGAAAACCTTTTACACTCTGAATGCACATTTCAGGACCAATTCCCTTACTGCGCAACGCCTAGCACATCTGGCTGTAGTTATACTATATCAGATGACGTTTTTTTATATATCGATGTATTTACACCAGCCCAACGTTTTTTTTTATTAATAATTTGAAGTATTGTTATTGTATAATAGGTCTTGTTTGTGTGTAAACCACCTGGTATCCCTGTGCAGGAGGGCTAGAAGTGTATCTTATTTAAAATGTTGACATCTCTCACTTTTTAAAGGAGAACTCAGTACGTGTGTCATTTTTCTACATGTGTATTTTTGTACGATATCTATGGGAGGGAGTGCCAGTGGGGGGTTACGATATCTATGGGAGGGAGTGCCAGTGGGGGGTTACGATATCTATGGGAGGGAGTGCCAGTGGGGGGTTACGATATCTATGGGAGGGAGTGCCAATGGTTTGATTCCTGATGGTTCAAAGCCAGAGGGTCCGTTGTCACATATATTCCGTTCCTTTATACAATGTTTACACTTGACAGTATCGCGCGCCACATGCTTCTTAAAGGCACAGTGTCTGTATTACAGCAGCCAAGTAAACACATTGACATCCGCTACGTCACTAGAGCGTCAGCTGCACCCAGTGACTGTGTTTCAACAGTGGATTTGCATAACTTGGACCCAGAATGTATTTGTGCTATCTTGTCAAGGAGTGGCACGATGGCACAAACAGACTGGCGCCCAGGCTACAGTATATCAGAATTGTTCAAGAGAGAGATAGAGATGCTGTTGGATTGAGAGGAAAACATCGGTATGCTTTTGTTGATAGGTTTTGATTTGAAACCACTGACTGGATGGAATGTGACACTCACACATTCTAAATGCCTGTTTGAGTCAGAGGGAGGTGGAGGGAGGTGGAGGGAGTTGGAGGGAGGTGAAGGGGGGTGTATGAAGTGCTTCGATCATCTATCATTGCGCAATTGCATAATAAGAGTATTTAATCGTTTTTCTACCTGTTGGCTTACTTGGCTAAGACTAGCTAGCTAATTGTTTTTCCTATATTATGGCATGGCAAATTAGCAATTGTATTTCAGATTCAGGTATATGTATAGCTGTTGTGTTTAAGATTTATTTTTATTTTTAAGAATATCAATTGACGATATTTATGTTTATTGACTGTACTATAATGCAGATACGATTGTGTTTCTATGTATAATGATCAACGACAGACACTAAAATTGCCATCTTTTGTCATTATGATGTTAATGATTGTGGTCCAGGATCTTTATTTTTTTTTTTCATTTTTTTTTTCTCCATTTGTGCAATATGCTGTGTGTATGATCATGTTTCCTCCAATCGTACCATATCTCATTTGAATATAGAACTCAACGCCAGCCAATCGGGTCAATGACTGCCTCAGACCTCTATTACAGAGCATTTTTTATTTGTTTGTTTGTATGTTTGTTTAGTTTTTTTCAAGACGGAAATAAAATCAGCTGGAACTGAATCTTTCTGTCTCTGTCCTCATTGCGTTGATTTATTGGAAAAATTTAGGCGACTGGCAATTCATTACAGTAGCCTGGGTACCAGTGTGTTTGTACAATCATGCCACTCCTTGCCCCAAAACATGTCCTCCTCTTAGAGGAAAATAAGGGGTTCACTAAAATGTGTTTCTTTGTATGCCAGCGCATGTTTGAGTTGAGCTGAATTATGTCTCAGATCAATAGGAGTGGCTCCTCTATCAATCGCCACGTGGAGAAAACGTGGCTGCCACGGCAACACTGTATCCAAGACCAAGGAGGCCGCACACAATTAGCTGGGGACGCCATTTATGTGCCTGCGTGTGTGAGGGGCGCAGCCAGCTATTTGGGATGGAGGAGCTTCTGCCAAACATTTCCTCGACATGACTTAATTGGGAGAAGGGGACGAAGGCAGGTGTGTCTGTGTGTCTGACTGTGTGTGTGTTGGGGAGTTGCAGCAATGAGACAAGATCAAAATAGGATATTACGAAACTGGGGAGAAAAGGGGGGTGACATTTTTTTTTTTAAGTAGTGGCGTGGATCTGTAATCAGTCCGTATTTTGATGTGACCACCATTTGCCTCACATCTTCTTCACATAGAGTTGATTGGGCTGTTGATTGTGGCCTGCGGAATATCGTCCCACTCCTTGTCCATGGGGGCTGTGCAAAATGCGCTGGATATATAATATAATAATAATATATGCTATTTAGCAGACGCTTTTATCCAAAGCGACTTACAGTCATGTGTGCATACATTCTACGTATTGGTGGTCCCGGGGATCGAACCCACTACCCTGGCATTACAAGCGCCATGCTCTACCAACTGAGCTACAGAAGGATATTGGTGGAAACTCTAACAAGCCGTCGTACACCTTGATCCAGAACCAACGGGTGACATGTCTGTGTTAGAAACACGGTAGGAGACAGAGAGCTGGTTTCAAGCACAGAGCGCAGCAGGGGTTTAATGGAAGGGACCATAGGAGGAGGCAGGTAGCTGGGTCCAGTGGTAGGCAGAGACAGTACACGCAGGTAGGTAAAAGGCGTCGTGAGTGAGGCAGGCAAAAACTATCATACACGGGAGGCGAGAAGGATGGGTGAAAAACAGAACTCCGAAAAAGTGTCTCAAAACAATACCTCACAGTGACGGGGTGCAATAACTGAACTAAATAGTGTGGGATGATGACATGCAGGTGTGTGGACAGGTGATCAGAATTCAGGTGATGGGGATCTGGAGAGTGAGCTGCATTCTGGGGATCTATGTGTTTGAGAGTGTGAGCTGGAAAGTGGGCTGGACAGTGAGCTGAGTTCAGGGGATCGATGTGTTTGAGAGTGTGAGCTGGAAAGTGGGCTGGACAGTGAGCTGAGTTCAGGGGATCGATGTGTTTGAGAGTGTGAGCTGGAAAGTGGGCTGGACAGTGAGCTGCGTTCAGGGGATCTGATGTGTTTGAGAGTGTGAGCTGGAAATTGGGCTGGACAGTGAGCTGCGTTCAGGGGATCGGTGTGTTTGAGAGTGTGAGCTGGAAAGTGGGCTGGACAGTGAGCTGCGTTCAGGGGATCGATGTGTTTGAGAGTGTGAGCTGGAAAGTGGGCTGGACAGTGAGCTGCGTTCAGGGATCGATGTGTTTGAGAGTGTGAGCTGGAAAGTGGGCTGGACAGTGAGCTGCGTTCAGGGATCGATGTGTTTGAGAGTGTGAGCTGGAAAGTGGGCTGGACAGTGAGCTGCGTTCAGGGATCGATGTGTTTGAGAGTGTGAGCTGGAAAGTGGGCTGGACAGTGAGCTGCGTTCAGGGGATCGATGTGTTTGAGAGTGTGAGCTGGAAAGTGGGCTGGACAGTGAGCTGCGTTCAGGGGATCTGTGTGTTTGAGAGTGTGAGTTGGAAAGTGGGCTGGACAGTGAGCTGCGTTCAGGGGATCTGTGTGTTTGAGAGTGTGAGTTGGAAAGTGGGCTGGACAGTGAGCTGCGTTCAGGGGATCGATGTGTTTGAGAGTGTGAGCTGGAAAGTGGGCTGGACAGTGAGCTGCGTTCAGGGGATCGATGTGTTTGAGAGTGTGAGCTGGAAAGTGGGCTGGACAGTGAGCTGCGTTCAGGGGATCTGTGTGTTTGAGAGTGTGAGTTGGATGCAGATGTTACAGTCTGGTCAGTATGTAGGCCATGATTTGTATGTATTTTATTTAACTAGTCAGTTAAGAACACATTCTTATTTTCGATGACAGCCTAGGAACAGTGGGTTAACTGCCTTTTGTTCAGGTTTTTACCCTTGTCAGCTCAGGTATTCAATCTTGCAACCTTTTGTTTACTAGTCCAACGCTTTAAACACTAGGTTTACCCTGCCACCCCATGATCACACCAGATACTGACCGGTTTTCTGATTCATGCCCCTACTTAAAAAAGAAAAGCATTTTAAGTATCGGTGACCAACAGTTTTATATCTGTATTCCAAGTCATGTGAAATCTATAGATTAGTGCCTAATGAATTGATTTCAATTGACTGTTTTCATTATATGAACTGTAACTCAGTACATTTACATTTACATTTAAGTCATTTAGCAGACGCTCTTATCCAGAGCGACTTACAAATTGGTGCATTCACCTTATGACATCCAGTGGGACAGTCACTTAACAATAGTGCATCTAAACTCTTTGAAATTGTTGCATGTTTGCATTTATATTTTTGTTCAATGTAGTTTTGCACAGACGACTTCAGCCATATGAAAAACATTCCATAGCCAAATATACCTAGCTATCTAGCTTTTTTTTGCTTCTAGCTTGCTTCTCATTCAACTTGTGTTAGCTAGCTAGTTAAATCTGCTAGCCTGCTATTCGCTAGTTACAGCTGCTAGCCTACTATTAGCTAGTTAAAGCTGCTAGCCTGCTACTAGCTAATTAAAGCCTGCTACTAGCTAGTTACAGTTGCTAGCCTGCTACTAGCTAACTACTGCTACTAGCTAACTACTGCTGCTAGCCTGCTACTAGCTAGCTACTGCTGCTAGCCTGCTACTAGCTAGCCTGCTACTAGCTAGCTACTGCTGCTAGCTACTGCTGCTAGCTGTTGCTGGTCATCTCCAGTTGTTGGTTAGCTAGCTAGTGAATTTGAGACATATTAGCACTGACCATGAAATCAGTCAAAACACCTAAAAAAACAAAAAAAGACATGGTTTCGAAAACGAGTCAGTTAAGATTCCCCACACGGCAGTTTCTTGTCATTCTTGTTAGTGATCTGGTCTTCCAGAATCACAGCAAAGCATCGACTACAGCACCATGGAAGCCCACACATTGTTTATGTGATGTTGCCAGCTAACCCATTAAAAAAATATCCTATATATTGAAATTGAGATGCTTCTTGATGTGAATACTGAGAACCCATTTGGTAGACATAACACATATATAATATAATAATATATGCCATTTAGCAGACGCTTTTATCCAAAGCGACTTACAGTCATGTGTGCATACATTCTACGTATGGGTGGTCCCGGGGATCGAACCCACTACCCTGGCGTTACAAGCGCCATGCTCTACCAACTGAGCTACAGAAGGACCACAGTAACTAAGTTTACATCCAATTGACGACAGATTTTAACGTGAATATTAAAAAACGTCTGTGATGACGTAGTGCACATAAAAACAATTCCCATGTACCAAATAATGAATTCAAGTTAAATGGGTTTCCATCCAGTCTCAAAACAATATGTTGCGTTATACTGCAAATGTGCCAACTCTGGTCTTGGCGGTGTACTCTATCCAACTGCACGGAGAAACAGTGTAGGTAGGATAACCTACATCAGAAACAGTGCAGGTAGGATAACCTACATCAGAAACAGTGCAGGTAGGATAACCTACATCAGAAACAGTGCAGGTAGGATAACCTACATCAGAAACAGTACAGGTAGGATAACCTACATCAGAAACAGTGCAGGTAGGATAACCTACATCAGAAACAGTGTAGGTAGGATAACCTACATCAGAAACAGTGCAGGTAGGATAACCTACATCAGAAGCAGTGCAGGTAGGATACCTACAACAGAAACAGTGCAGGTAGGATAACCTACATCAGAAACAGTGCAGGTAGGATAACCTACATCAGAAACAGTGCAGGTAGGATAACCTACATCAGAAACAGTGCAGGTAGGATAACCTACATCAGAAACAGTGCAGGTAGGATAACCATTTACATTACATTTACATTACATTTAAGTCATTTAGCAGACGCTCTTATCCAGAGCGACTTACAAATTGGTGCATTCACCTTATGCCATCCAGTGGAACAGTCACTTTACAATAGTGCATCTAAATCTTAAAGAGGGGGGGGGGTGAGAGGGATTACTTATCCTATCCTAGGTATTCCTTAAAGAGGTGGGGTTTCAGGTGTCTCCGGAAGGTGACATCAGAAGCAGTGCAGGTAGGATAACCGACATCACAAACAGTGCAGGTAGGATAACCGACATCACAAACAGTGTAGGTAGGATAACCGACATCACAAACAGTGTAGGTAGGATAACCGACATCACAAACAGTGCAGGTAGGATAACCGACATCACAAACAGTGCAGGTAGGATAACCTACATCAGAAACAGTGTAGGTAGGATAACCGACATCAGAAACAGTGTAGGTAGGATAACCGACATCACAAACAGTGCAGGTAGGATAACCGACATCACAAACAGTGTAGGTAGGATAACCGACATCACAAACAGTGCAGGTAGGATAACCGACATCACAAATAGTGCAGGTAGGATAACCTACATCAGAAACAGTGTAGGTAGGATAACCTACATCAGAAACAGTGCAGGTAGGATAACCTACATCAGAAACAGTGCAGGTAGGATAACCTACATCAGAAACAGTGCAGGTAGGATAACCTACATCAGAAACAGCGCAGGTAGGATAACCTACATCAGAAACAGTGTAGGTAGGATAACCTACATCAGAAACAGTGCAGGTAGGATAACCTACATCAGAAACAGTGCAGGTAGGATACCCTACATCAGAAACAGTGCAGGTAGGATACCCTACATCAGAAACAGTGCAGGTAGGATAACCTACATCGGTGGTCACCAACCTTCCGATAAAACACTGTTAAACATAAATTAAAAGACGTAAGCTTATGAAATTAAAATAAAAACGGTTCTGTAGCAAATAGTTTTGTGCAGTAGGCTATTAGCCCAATACATTATCACTGTATATTGGCTATGCTCAGTAGGCTATTGGCCCAATACATTATCACTGCATATTGGCTATGCTCAGTAGGCTATTGGCCCAATACATTATCACTGTATATTGGCTATGCTCAGTAGGCTATTGGCCCAATACATTATCACTGCATATTGGCTATGCTCAGTAGGCTATTGGCCCAATACATTTTCGCCGCATATTGGCTATGCTCAGTAGGCTATTGGCCCAATGCATTATCACTGCATATTGGCTATGCTCAGTAGGCTATAGGCCCGATACATTATCACTGCATATTGGCTATGCTCAGCAGGCTATTGGCCCAATACATTATCACTGCATGTTGGCTATGCTCAGTCGGCTATTGGCCCAATACATTATCACTGCATGTTGGCTATGCTCAGTAGGCTATTGGCCCAATACATTATCACTGCATACTGGCTATGCTCAGTAGGCTATTGGCCCAATACATTATCACTGCATATTGGCTATGCTCAGTAGGCTGTAGGCCCAATACATTATCACCTGCATATTGGCTATGCTCAGTAGGCTATTGGTCCAATACATTATCACTGCATATTGGCTAAGCTCAGTAGGCTATATGCCCGATACATTATCACTGCATATTGGCTATGCTCAGTAGGCTATATGCCCAATACATTATCACTGCATATTGGCTATGCTCAGTAGGCTATATGCCCGATACATTATCACTGTATATTGGCTATGCTCAGTAGGCTATTGGCCCAATACATTATCACTGCATGTTGGCTATGCTCAGTAGGCTATTGGCCCAATACATTATCACTGCATACTGGCTATGCTCAGTAGGCTATTGGCCCAATACATTATCACTGCATATTGGCTATGCTCAGTAGGCTGTAGGCCCAATACATTATCACTGCATATTGGCTATGCTCAGTAGGCTATTGGTCCAATACATTATCACTGCATATTGGCTAAGCTCAGTAGGCTATATGCCCGATACATTATCACTGCATATTGGCTATGCTCAGTAGGCTATATGCCCAATACATTATCACTGTATATTGGCTATGCTCAGTAGGCTATATGCCCAATACATTATCACTGTATATTGGCTATGCTCAGTAGGCTATTGGCCCAATACATTATCACTGCATATTGGCTATGCTTGAATTGCCCTGCCAATGTTGTTCTTCTCAGATCATTTAGAAATTATATATTTTTTAAATTAGGTGTATAATCACACTGGTAATAGATAATGTGTTGTATTACGAGGCACAGCTGAGTGAGCAACATAATTCGCTTTTTTTTACTGGACCGATGGCCTGCACCTTAGTGATTTCACTGTAAGGTGAAACAAACACCTGTTGTAATTCAGCATTTCTCTGTAAGGTCTACTATACCTGTTGTATTCGGCGCACTTGACAAATAAACGTTGATTTGGTCAGTCTGAGGGGAGAGAGCAGCATTGAGGCTTCCTCTCATCTGACTCACCGTCCCTCCGCTGAGAAAAGGGGGACAGTCTTCCAGCTGATGGCCAGTCTGAGGGGAGGGGGGCAGCGGTGAGGCTTCCTCTCATCTGACTCACCGTCCCTCCGCTCTCCCTCCGCTGAGAAAAGGGGGACAGTCTTCCAGCTGACGGCGCACCGTGTTATTTCTACCTTATGTCGATAATCCCATGACCAGAGAAAAATAAATATTCAACGATATTAAAAAAGACACAAGCCTCTAATAATAACAAGACAAGCTTATGTAAAAACTTTACTGTACTATTCATTACAGCTGCAGTGCTGGTTGTAGCGTGAGTGGAAGTAGGGAGAATGTGCATTTGACAGTTCTGAATAACAACTTCAACATAAACACACTCATAAAAACAGCAGCTCTTTGCTGCATTCGAGTCTCTCTCTAGTCATGGTTTTAAACGTTTTGAACTCTCACGATATCAACTTTGCTGTGCGTTCGAGACTTCTTTTTACAGTCCAATAAAACTGTGGAAAAAACATTGAGCAGCAATGTACAACATATGATTGGCCAGCGGTAGTGGATGCATTCGAGTCTCTCTCTAGTTATGGTTGTAAAACTTTTGAAATCTCACACTATCAACTTTGCTGTGCGTTAATGGTTTAACCTTACAGTCTATGAAATGGTACAGACACGGTGAACTGAGCTATCTGATTGGCCAGGGGTAGACCTATAGGTGCACTTGATCTGCTCTCTGGGCCTGCCAGGTAGGCGGCATTCTACCGTCTGACACATTATATGGTTGAAAAGGGGAACACTTTGCCTTCCTGGCACTAGGGCTGTTGAATCAAGTGCACCTACCTCCAACAGAGCAAAACCAAAAAATAAATAAATAATTGGAACGCAAGGCTATATCATTGTTCTTTTACAGAAATGTTTGGTGATAGACTCTTCGATCTCCAAGGCATTCCTAGACTATCACGATTGACCAGTTGGTGACCACTGGCCTGCATGATGACATTATTACGGATGAAGAGCTAGATTAGGAGGCGAGACAATAGTCATAATTGACAATGCTAGAACTGTGTAATGTGCCCATAATGTCAAAACTGACGAGTAAGTAGCCGACATGTACATCTAGGATAGAATCAAAAGTTAGTCTGTGTTTATATAGTATAGTATATATAATATAGGTTAGAATGATGACTACAAGCCAACGTACTTCTGCAAAAAAAATCTAGAGGGAAACAAACCACAACGTGAACAGGAGCTAGTGATATCATCAAGTCACCATGAAACAAAAACGCCACATTTTTCCTAATGAAAAAAAAAAGATATTTATTTGTTTTCTATATTAAAAAAAAAATCCTATGATTTCGGGGAAGTGCAAAACTTTGATATTTCAGCAACAGGAAGTTATCACCTCTAAAAGTGAGGTAACCGCGAAGTTCAACTCCGTGTTGAGCTTCCACACTTTTCTAACATTAGAGGAAGCACAGAACCGGTGGATAATAAGTATTATACATGACAAGTTCACAGTGACAAATCACACCAGGGTCTGCAACTGTCATTTCCAAGCGGAGGCCTTGATGGAGCCTTCGACCAGCATCGGGCGCAGGGATCTCTGGTTGTCCTCTTCCGTTGGAATGGCTACGACATACGACATACTCGGGCCCTGCCTTAGACTTGTTTTTCTCCATCTGTCCATCTCTCTCCCTTGCTCTTTCTATATTTCACACTTGCTTGTTTCTCTCTCTGTGTAGTCCCAACATTCTCTCTCTCTCTCTCTCTCTCTCTCTCTCTCTCTCTCTCTCTCTCTCTCTCTCTCTGTGTCTCCCAACATGTCTCTCTCTCTGTGTAGTCCCAACTCTCTCTCTCTCTCTCTCTCTCTCTCTCTCTCTCTCTCTCTCTCTCTCTCTCTCTCTCTCTCTCTCTCTCTCTCTCTGTGTAGTCCCAACATTCTCTCTCTCTCTCTCTCTCTCTCTCTCTCTCTCTCTCTCTCTCTCTCTCTCTCTCTCTCTCTCTCTCTCTCTCTCTCTCTCTCTGTGTAGTCCCAACATTCTTTATCTCTCTCTGTGTAGTCCCAACATTCTTTATCTCTCTCTGTGTAGTCCCAACATTCTCTCTCTCTCTCTCTCTCTCTCTCTCTCTCTCTCTCTCTCTCTCTCTCTCTCTCTCTCTCTCTCTCTCTCTCTCTCTCTCTCTCTCTCTCTCTCTCTCTCTCTCTCTCTCTCTCTCTCTCTGTGTAGTCCCAACATTCTTTATCTCTCTGTGTAGTCCCAACATTCTTTATCTCTCTGTGTAGTCCCTACATTCTCTATCTCTCTCTGTGTAGTCCCAACATTCTCTATCTCTCTCTGTGTAGTCCCAACATTCTCTATCTCTAGCAGCATTTCTGGTGACCCCTCTCCTCCACAAATCTGACGACACAACCTTATAGTGTTGATGTTTACATCAACAAATAACCTTCAGTTCATTACATCTTGATGTTTAAACCCTAACGACACTGGGCCAATTGTGCAACGCCCTTTGAGACTCCCAATTACGGCCGGTCGTGATACAGCCTGGAATTGAACCAATAACCTTCAATTCATTACATTTTGATGTTTACATCAGCAAATAACCTTCCATTCTGTAACGAAGATGCTGGGAGTCGAAAAGCAGGTGGTGAGTTTAATAAGACCACGAACACGTAACGATACAAAACAGGAGTAGCATCTTGACATGAAACACATAATCAATACTGCCCTGGGAATGAACCTACGGGAGTGACAGATATAGGGAAGCTAATCAGTGAAGTGACGGAGTCCAGGTGAGTCTCATAATGAGGTGCGTAATGATGGTAGTCAGGACCAGTGATTAGTAAACCGGCGCCGTCAAGAGCCGGAGAGAGACAGCGGGTAAACCGGAGCTGTCAAGAGCCGGGGAGCGGGTAAACCGGCGCCGTCGAGAGCCGGAGAGGGGGAGCGGGTAAACCGGCGCTGTCGAGAGCCGGAGAGGGGGACCGGGTAAACCGGCGCTGACGAGAGCCGGAGAGGGGGACCGGGTAAACCGGCTCTGTCGAGAGCCGGAGAGGGGTACCGGGTAAACCGGTTCTGTCGAGAGTCAGAGAGGGGGAGCGGGTTAACCGCCGCTATCGAGAGCCGGAGAGGGGAGCGGGTAAACCGGCGCTGTCGAGAACCGGAGAGGGGGACCGGGTAAACCGGCGCTGTCGAGAGCCGGAGAGGGGACCGGGTAAACCGGCGCTGACGAGAGCCGGAGAGGGGAGCGGGTAAACCGGCGCTGTCGAGAGCCGGAGAGGGGACCGGGTAAACCGGAGCTGTCAAGAGCCGGGAGCGGGTAAACCGGCGCTGTCGAGAGCCGGAGAGGGGAGCGGGTAAACCGGCGCTGTCGAGAGCCGGAGAGGGGGACCGGGTAAACCGGCGCTGACGAGAGCCGGAGAGGGGAGCGGGTAAACCTGCGCTGAGAGCCGGAGAGGGGGACCGGGTAAACCTGCGCTGACGAGAGCCGGAGAGGGGGACCGGGTAAACCGGCGCCGACGAGAGCCGGAGAGGGGACCGGGTAAACCGGAGCCGTCGAGAGCCGGAGAGGGGGACCGGGTAAACCAGCGCTGTCGAGAGCCGGAGAGGGGGACCGGGTAAACCGGTTCTGTCGAGAGTCGGAGAGGGGGAGCGGGTTAACCGCCGCTGTCGAGAGCCGGAGAGGGGAGCGGGTAAACCGGCGCTGTCGAGAACCGGAGAGGGGGACCGGGTAAACCGGCGCTGACGAGAGCCGGAGAGGGGGAGCGGGTAAACCTGCGCTGACGAGAGCCGGAGAGGGGGACCGGGTAAACCTGCGCTGACGAGAGCCGGAGAGGGGGACCGGGTAAACCGGCGCCGACGAGAGCCGGAGAGGGGGACCGGGTAAACCGGAGCCGTCGAGAGCCGGAGAGGGGGACCGGGTAAACCAGCGCTGTCGAGAGCCGGAGAGGGGGACCGGGTAAACCGCCTCTGTCGAGAGCCGGAGAGGGGGACCGGGTATAGATGTGACACATTCATTACATTTAACCTTCAATTCATTACATTTCGATGTTTACATCAACAAATAAGCTTAAATTCATTATATTTTGACATTTAGATCAAGATGAAGGAAAAAGGAAACCGCACACTGCTCAAGATAATATCACAGATCTTTAATAGGCTTATGTATCTGCCTCACGGCCTTCGTCAGAGCTTTAAAAAAAATACAAAATGTTTTATACCATCAACAAATAACCTTCAAGTCACTACATTTTCATCTCTCTTATCAAATGATCTATGTTTGTGCGACCCCAACTTTGAATACCACTTCTCTAAGGGCTAAACTTTCTTTGTTGTAGTATTGGTTGTTCATTTTTACGTATTTTTTTCACTGTCTTCAACAGACAGTCCCGCAGCCCATGGATTCATTCTTCCTCTTTATGACCCACCTCTCTGTGGGTTTGAAGCCAAAGGATTTGGCTCACACGTTTAACATCAGCCATTCTACTGTGAGTCGAATGGTCATCAAATGGGCCAACTTCCACTATGCTTTGCTTGGTGTCATGTGTCTCTGGATGTCAGAGGAAGATGTGAAGGCTCACTTACCAGAGGAGTTCAAGGACGGTTATCCCGTCACCAAAGTTGGTCATCGACTGCACAGAGTTGCACTGCCAGACGCCATCATCTCTGCTTCTTGGTGCTACTTGGTGCCACATGGTGCTACATGGTGCCACATGGTGCCGCATGGTGCCGCATGGTGCCGCATGGTGCCACACGGTGCTACATGGTGCTACATGGTGCTACTTGGTGCCACATGGTGCTACATGGTGCTACATGGTGCTACATGGTGCTATATGGTGCTACAATGTGCTAAATGGTGCTACATGATACCACATGGTGCCGCATGGTGCCACATGGTGCCGCATGGTGCCACATGGTGCCACATGGTGCTACATGGTGCTATATGGTGCTACAATGTGCTAAATGGTGCTACATGGTGGCACATGGTAATACATGGTGCCATCACATTTGTATCTTCTCTGTCTGCTGTTTCGATCAGCGACAAAGAGCTACTGAAGCAGTCCGTAATTGTGCTTCTTCCTACACAGAGGATGGGCCATCATGGTGGACAAGGTTTCTTGTGGACGACAACCTGCCTTGTAAGGTTCAGATTCACCGACCAGCTATGCTCTCGAAGAGGACACCAGACGCCAGCCTTAGATCTGCGTTAGACCCAGTCAGCCGCCCGATTGAGAGTTCATGTGTATCAGGAAGGTAAAGGAGAATAAACTCTTCGACACCGCCCACCCTCACCTTCATCACAGGTAGCATCAACCAACTGTACTCGGTTGCATGCTTCCTGGTCAACTACCAGAATGGACCTCTGGTCAAAGGAGAAGTGAGGCCACAACCCCCTGGTCAGCCACCTCGTACCCATGGCCAGCCTGGGCAGCTACCCCGTACCCATAGCCAGCTTGGGCAGCGATCATATACCCATAGACAGTCTGGGCAGCTACCATATACCCATAGCCAGCCTGGGCAGCTACCATATACCCATAGCCAGCCTTGGCAGCTACCATATACCCATAGCCAGTCTGTGCAGCTACCATATACCCATAGCCAGCCTGGGCAGCCATCCCATAGCCAGTCTGGGCAGCTACCATATACCCATAGCCAGTCTGGGCAGCTACCATATACCCATAGCCAGCCTGGGCAGCTACCATATACCCATAGCCAGTCTGGGCAGCTACCATATACCCATAGCCAGCCTGGGCAGCTACCATATACCCATAGCCAGCCTGGGCAGCTACCATATACCCATAGCCAGCCTGGGCAGCTACCATATACCCATAGCCAGCCTTGGCAGCTACCATATACCCATAGCCAGTCTGGGCAGCTACCATATACCCATAGCCAGCCTTGGCAGCTACCATATACCCATAGCCAGCCTGGGCAGCCATCCCATACCCATAACTAGCCTGGGCAGCTACCATATACCCATAGCCAGCCTGGGAAGCCATCCTATATCCATAGCCAGTCTGGGCAGCCATCCCATATCCATAGCCAGTCTGGGCAGCTACCATATATCCATAGCCAGTCTGGGCAGCCATCCCATACCCATAGCTAGCCTGGGCAGCTACCATACATCCATAGCCAGCCTGGGCAGCCATCCCATACCCATAGCCAGCCTGGGCACCCTGCACTGTCACTCAGAGCATCTTGACGAGCTCCAATGTCCTAGGTGCCTTTGATGTTTGACTGAATCAATTCCTTTTATAATTCTGTTTGATAAGATTAGCCTACTTGATTCACATTTAAAGGAGAATGTTCCTATTTCCGAATTTAAACTACATTTTTTTTTATGTGAACGGCATATTATAGAAGGGTCCAGACATTTTTCTTTTATGTGAACTGCATATTATATGTGAAAGGCATGTTATAGAAGGGTCCAGACATTTTTTTTGTAATGTGGCTTGTTAGTGAGAAACTTATCCCAGCTGCGATACTTTACCCGTTGTACAGTATCAGGGGACACGCAAAAAAAACATGAACAAATACACGTTAATTCACATTAATACACATAAATACACATTAATATACATAAATACACATAAATACACATTAATTCACATGAATATACATTAATTCACATTAATATACATAAATACACATTAATACACATTAATTCACATTAATATACATAAATACACATTAATACACATAAATACACATGAATTCAAATTAATATACATAAATACACATTAATACACATAAATACACATTAAGTGTTTGTCATTCCGTTTATCGACAACGTTCTAATCCTTTTTGGTTAAGACAACAGTTTTCCCCATGATGCAGCTGTGCATGGCTGAGCGTGTCCCTATAGTACACGGAAACAGTTTGAGTCACAACAAAATAGCATATATAGCGAATAAAGTTCGGGAATGACACAATTTCATGTCTAAAGAGCTGCATCGCTGAGTGTGTGTCCCTTTCTAAAATGACCTATTTCTTTTGCGTGCCATGATACTGCGCAATGAGGAAGTGACTCGCGGCTGAGGTTAGTTTCTCAAACAAGTCAAATCCCCCCCAAAAGTGTCTGGACCCTTCTTTAACATGACATTTACATTTTTAAAAATGAGATTTACTTCAGAATTAGGAAAATGATTTGAAACAATTCATTATATTCATGTTTGATTCTTATTTGACATGATTCACTTTTAAGTCCTTTGACTGAACTCGTTGTTTTTAAATATATAATCTTTATTCTTGTTGTGATAAGTAATTGCATCCAGTAGATTAATCAATACAATGCTATTGTTCTTGTCTTGATACATTTTCTCAAGACTCATTAAAACATGTATGTTCATATTTAGGCAGGTCTTGGAGATAACTTTGTAATACACAATTAATAATTAAGTTACCATTAAAGACTATTTTTATTTTTTTATTTTACCTTTATTTAACTTGGCGAGTCAGTTAAGAACAAATTCTTATTTTCAATGACGGCCTAGAAACAGTGGGTTAACTTCCTTGTTCAGGGGCAGAACAACACATTTTTACCGTGTCAGCTTGGGGATTCAATCTTGCAACCTAACGGTTACAAGTACAACGCTCTAACCACTAGGCTACCTGCCACCCCTGACTAGCCTTAAAGTCTATTGTTTGCCGTAGGTATCTGGTATTTTATTAGGATCCCCCATTAGCTGTTGCAAAAGCAGCAGCTACTTTACAGAAAACAGACCGTTAGATTCAGACAGCACAGCTAATTAGTCACACACACACACACACGTATAGAATCAGCTATACAGGCAACTTATCCTCTATATAGTGCACTATGTTTTACCAGGGCTCCATGCACTGCTTAGGGAACAGGGTGCCATTTGAAATGTAGCCTTTTCTCAGTCTGAAGGAATCTTTCCAGCAGCGCTCTCAGCCACTGGGTCCCCCAGGCTCTGTTCTAGGCCCTTGGAGCGGATTCCGAGCTATACACCAAGTCACTTGGGCTCTGTGGATAAGCAGACATGGTCTCTCCTATCATTGCTGGATGCAGAGGACAGTGGAGCAGATTAATGGAGTCCTTTGGAGCTGATGACCAGGTGGGAGCGCATCTCTGCATGTGGGCAGACATATCAGTGTGGAGTGGAGCGGATCACCACCTCAGTGGAGCAGAAGTGGAGCGGAGCAGAGGAGCTGCTCTTCCTGGGCAGAGGACTGGAGTTCCAGTGGAGCGATCACGGTGGAGCAACTCCATTGTGTCCTCCTCCCAGAGCGCTGGAGCAGAACGGGGAGCGGAACTGGACTAACATCAGGGAGCGGGGAGCGGAGCGGAGGAGAGGAGTTGAGTGGAGCAGAGGAGTGGAGTGAAGTGGAGTAGAGGAGTGGAGTGGAGGAGTGGAGCAGAGGAGTGGAGCAGAGGAGTGGAGTGGGGATTGGAGCGGAACCGAGCGAGAAGCATCTCGGAGTCTGGATTACTGCAGTGGAGCTGTTGGGCTGGGCAGAGGCCTGGAGCAGTGGAGTGGAGTGAAGCACTCAGTGGAGGAACGGAGCGTGGAGTGTTCAAGCATTCCCAAGTTCGGAGCAGGAATGGAGCTCCTCCGCTCTCTCCACTGGCTTCCAGAATGGAGCATCGCATCCGCTACAATGACCATGGTGAGTGGAACGGAGCTGTGGAGCGGAATGGAGCGTCCAGGCTCTGATCAGGCCCTACACCCAAATAAGGGCACAGGGAGTTCATCCACCTCTGGAGCTCGCCTCCCTACCACTGGAGGAGGAGTTCCCGCTCAGCTCAGTCAGGGGAGCGGGGCTCTGGCGAGGAATGGGCGCCAGGACAGCGGAGTGGAACGGATACCGAGAATGGAGCGTGGAGCAAGGAATGTAGTGTGGAGTTGGAGTCGAACGGAGCGAGGAATCTTTAAGGAATAGCCTGGATAGGAAAGTATTGGAAGAGCGAGGAATGGAGCGTGGAGCTATTGTAAAGTGGTTGTTCCACTGGATGTCATAAGGTGAATGCACCAATTTGTAGCGTCGCTCTGGATAAGAGCGTCTGGAAATGACTTAAATGTAATGTAAATGTAAATTTTATTACGGAGCCCCATTAGCTGTTGCGGAATGCAGCAGCTACGGAGCAGAAAACAGACCGTTAGATTCAGACACAGAGGGAGGAATTAGTGTGGACGGAACAGAGCATAGAATCAGCTATACAGGCAACTTATCCTCTATATAGTGCACTATGTTTTACCAGGGCTCGGCACTGCTTAGGGAACAGGGTGCCATTTGAAATGTAGCCGGGGAGAATCTTTCCAGCAGAGTAGGAGGATTGGGAGCGGAGTGGGGAGCGAGGAGTGGAGTGGAGCGGAGTGGGGAGCGCGGAGTGGAGTGGAGCGGAGGAGCGGAGTGGAGCGAGAATGGAGTGGAGCGGAGTGGGGAGCGAGGAGTGGAGCGGACGGAGCGAGGAGTGGAGTGGAGCGGGGAGTGGAGGAGGGGAGCGAGGAGTGGAGCAGGGAGTGGAGGGGAGCGGAGTGGAGCGAGGAGTGGAGGGAGAGGAGCGAGTGGGAGCGTGGAGTGGAGCAGAGGAGTGGAGTGGAGCAGTGGAGTGGAGTGAAGCAGAGGAGGAGAGCAGGGAGTGGAGCGAGGAGGGGAGCAGGGGAGGGAGGAGGAGCTGAGAGGAGGGGGGAGCAGAGGAGCGGAGGGAGCAGGGAGTGGAGCAGAGGGAGCGTGGAGCGGAGGAGTGGAACGAGGGGAGCGGGGAATGGAGCATGGAGCGAGATGGAGTGTGGAGTGGACGGAGGAGGAATGGAGCGAGGAATGGAGCGTGGAGGAGAATGGGCGTGGAGTGGAGCGTGGAGCGAGAATGGGGCGTGGAGTGGAGCGTGGAGCGATTGGAATGGAGCGTGGAGTGGAACGGAGCGAGGAATGGAGCGAGGAATGGAGCGTGGAGTGGAACGGAGCGAGGAATGGAGCGGTGGAGCGGAACTGAGCGAGGAATGGAGCGAGGAATGGAGCGAGGAATGGAGCGTGGAGCGGAATGGAGCGTGGAGTGGAACTGAGCGAGGAATGGAGCGTGGAGGGAACTGAGCGAGGAATGGAGCATGGAGCGAGGAATGGAGCGTGGAGTGGAACGGAGCGTGGAGCGGAATGGAGCGTGGAGTGGAGCGAGGAGTGGAGCGGAGCAAGGAGGAGAGCAGGGAGTGGAGCGAGAAGTGGAGCGAGGAGGGGAGCGGGGAGTGGAGCGAGGAGGGGAGCGGAGGGAAGCGAGGAGCGGAGGGGAGCGGGGAGCGAGGAACGGCGCGAGGAGTGGAACGGAGCGAGGAATGGAGCGTGGAGCAAGGAATGTAGTGTGGAGTGTGGAGTCGAACGGAGCGAGGAATGGAGCGAGGAATGGAGCGTGGAGCGAGGAATGGAGTGTGGAGTGGAACAGAGCGAGGAATGGAGCGTGGAGCGAGGAATGTAGTGTGGAGTGTGGAGTCGAACGGAGCGAGGAATGGAGCGAGGAATGGAGCGTGGAGCGAGGAATGGAGTGTGGAGTGGAACGGAGCGAGGAATGGAGCGTGGAGCGAGGAATGTAGTGTGGAGTGGAACGGAGCGGGGAATGGAGCGTGGAGCGGAATGGAGCGAGGAGTGGAACGGAGCGGGGAATGGAGTGTGGAGCGGAACAGAGGGAGGAATGGAGCGTGGAGCGGAACAGAGTGAGGAATGGAGCGTAAAGCAGAACGGAGCGTTGAATGGAGCTGAGCGAAGAACGGAGCGAGGACTGGAGCGAAGAGGGGAATGAGGAGCGACGGGGAGCGAGGAGGGGAGCGGAGTGGGGAGCGAGGAGTGGAGTGGATCGGAGTGGGGAGCGAGGAGTGGAGTGGAGCGGAGGGGAGCGGAGTGGAGCGAGGAATGGAGTGGAGCGGAGTGGGGAGCGAGGAGTGGAGCGAGGAACGGAGCGAGGAGTGGAGTGGAGCGGGGAGCGAGGAGGGGAGCGAGGAGCGAGCAGGGGAGTGGAGGGGAGCGGAGTGGAGCGAGGAGTGGAGGGGAGAGGAGCGAGGAGCGGGGAGTGGAGCAAGGAACGGAGCGAGGAGTGGAGTGGAGCGGAGCAAGGAGGAGAGCAGGGAGTGGAGCGAGGAGGGGAGCGGGGAGGGGAGCGAGGAGCTGAGAGGAGCGGAGGGAAGCGAGGAGCGGAGGGGAGCGGGGAGCGGGGAGCAGGGAGCGTGGAACGGCACAAGGAGTGGAACGGAGCGAGGAATGGAGCATGGAGCGAGTAATGGAGTGTGGAGTGGAACGGAGCGAGGAATGGAGCGAGGAATGGAGCGTGGAGCGAGGAATGGGGCGTGGAGTGGAGCGTGGAGCGAGGAATGGGGCGTGGAGTGGAGCGTGGAGCGAGGAATGGAGCGTGGAGTGGAACGGAGCGAGGAGTGGAATGGAGCGAGGAATGGAGCGGTGGAGCGGAACTGAGCGAGGAATGGAGCGAGGAATGGAGCGTGGAGCGAGGAATGGAGCGTGGAGTGGAACGGAGCGAGGAATGGAGCGTGGAGCGGAACGGAGCGAGGAATGGAGCGTAAAGCGGAACGGATCAAGGATTGGTGTGGAACATGCCCAATTTGACTGGAGCACAGAGTTTCCCCAAAGGCTGGAGCGTTGGCCTTCTCGCCCGCTCCAATTTCTCTCCAGTCTCCACTAGCCTCACAACTCTGGACAAACTCCTTTTTCTGAAAGTGAATTAAAAAGCACTGTAGACTTTAAAAAAAAACGTTCTTAGTAAAGTCACAGAATATATATGCAAATTGGAGACTATAATAAATGAATACATGGTTGTTTAGATGCTGAGCTCTTACTGTTCCTGCCAAGTGTGTTGCACTCACTAATGCTTGACAAAATGTTTTTGTAGGCTATAGCCTTGAAATAATTGATAATAATAGGTCAATATATAATATAGCCCCCCACCAAAATATTTTGAGTTCCTTCTTAGACCCCCTGTCTGGCTCCTGATGTATTTAGAGTGTTTCTATGCTGTTTAATATGACATGTAGCCTGTTTTGAAGTGGTGAGCTCTTAAGCTCTTAAGTCACCTTTTCGTGTTTATTAAAATACTTTTCATTGAAATCATTTGGTTTCAATACTTTAAAACCAAAATGCTACATCTAGAGAGTCAGAACAACAGATGAGTGTTTGGTTAAAATGGGGGATTTCAACAAATGGCTCGAATTTGGAGAGGCATTTATCTGTTTTTCTGGAGGATTTAGAAGAGCGGTTGGTTGGAAAGGAAAGGACCCTGGAGTGCTGGAGCGAGACTTCCCAACTGTTCAACTTCGCCCCCCTACTGTGCTGTGTACTTTTGTGTGGCCCCTAAGGAAGTGTTTCCAATGTCAACATCCTGTTACACAGAGTTGGCATGACCTTGACATGTACGGGTCAACTCTGTCTGGCTGTTGCAGAGAAGGAAGGGGGAGGTTGTGTAGTAGCAGGTAGCATTTAGCTACACTGAACAAAAATATAAACGCAACATGTAAAGTGTTGCTCCCATGTTTCATGAGCTGAAATAAAAGATCCCAGATCTGTTCCATACTCAGAAAAAGCTTATTTCTCTAAATTTTCTGTCACAAATGTGTTTACATCCCTGTTAGTGAGCATTTTCTCCTTTGTCAAGATAATCCATCCACCTGACAGGTGTGGTATATCAAGAAGCTGATTAAACAGCATGATCATTACACAGGTGCACCTTGTGCTGGGAACAATAAAAGACCACTCTACATACAATGTGCAGTTTTGTCAGACAACACAATGCCACAGACGTCTCAAGTTTTGAGGGAGTGTGCAATTGGCATGCTGACTGCAGGAATGTCCACCAGAGCTGTTGTCAGAGTTTTAATGTTAATTTCTCTAAAATAAGCCGCCTCCAACGTCATTTTAGACAATTTGGCATTTTGTCCAACCGGCCTCACAACCGGAGACCACGTGTAACCACGCCAGCCCAGGACCTCCACATCTTGACTTCTTCACCTGTGGGATCGTCATTCTGATTGGCTGGGCCTGGCACCTAGGTGTGTGGGCCTATGGCCCATGGCTGTGCACCTGCCCAGTCATGTCAAATCCATAGATTAGAGCCAAATGAATATATTTAAATTGAATAATTTCCTTTTATGAAAATCTTTGAACTTGTTGCCCATTACTTTTATATTTTTGATCAGTATAGATCATAATTAATGCACATTTTTTGTAACGGTCTGAAATGTTAACGTTTGAAATTAGAAACTTTGTAAGGCTTTTTCTACGCCTTGAATGCCACAAGATATCAAGTTAAGATCTTTATCGGCAGGACTCTAATATGTTTGAATCCCAGGTCCACCTCGGCAGAGATGGACAACGTTACAGATGGACTACGCTACAGATGGACAATGTTACAGATGGACTACGCTACAGATGGACAACGTTACAGATGATGACGTTACAGATGGACTACGTTACAGATGGACTACGTTACAGATGGACTACGTTACAGATGGACTACGTTACAGATGGACAATGTTACAGATGGACTATGTTACAGATGGACAATGTTACAGATGGACAACGTTACAGATGGACAACGTTACAGATGGCAGATGGACAACGTTACAGATGGCAGATGGACAACGTTACAGATGGCAGATGGACAATGTTACAGATGGCAGATGGACAACGTTACAGATGGACTACGTTACAGATGGACTACGTTACAGATGGACACCGTTACAGATGGACAACGTTACAGATGGAATACGTTACAGATGGACTACGTTACAGATGGACTATGCTACAGATGGACAACGTTACAGATGGACAACGTTACAGATGGACAACGTTACAGATGGACAACGTTACAGATGGACTACACTACAGATGGACTACGTTACAGATGGACAACGTTACAGATGGACAACGTTACAGATGGACTACACTACAGATGGCAGGTGGACTACGTTACAGATGGACAACGTTACAGATGGCAGATGGACAACGTTACAGATGGCAGATGGACAACGTTACAGATGGCAGATGGACAACGTTACAGATGGCAGATGGACAACGTTACAGATGGACTACGCTACAGATGGACTACGTTACAGATGGACTACGTTACAGATGGACTACGTTACAGATGGACAACGTTACAGATGGACAATGTTACAGTGTGTTAGGTTTTGAAGTGGAGTTGTGTCCTCTACACCTGCACTGCCAGCTGCCCACGCACTAAAGTTTGAACAGGGGGAGAGTTATATCTTATACCGATTCCCTGTAGTGTCTTACACACACACACACACACACACACACACACACACACACACACACACACACACACACACACACACACACACACACACACACACACACACACACACACACACACACACACACACACACACACACACACACACACACACACACACACACACACAGTACCAAGGGAGGTTAAAACTGCTGACTGGGCTGTACCACAGCAGAAGTCCTTCAAGTCAGGGACAGCTTTGTTCTGCTCACACTCGTCACACAATGTGCGTGTGTGTGTATCGGTGTAGTTTTTCTCTTTATAGAAAATATCTGCAAAATAGTATTTTCTTAAGCACTCGTGATGGATGATCTGTTTCTGTCTTTCAAACAGACATGCATGCCATCTCTCTCTTCTCTGTTCCTCTCTCTTCTCTCTCTCTCAAACAGACATACATTCTATCTCTTTCTTCTCTGTACCTCTCTCTCTCAAACAGACATACATGCTATCTCTCTCTTCTCTGTACCTCTCTCTTCTCTCTCTCTTCTCTCTCAAACAGACATACATGCTATCTCTCTCTTCTCTGTACCTCTCTCTTCTCTCTCTCTTCTCTCTCAAACAGACATACATGCTATCTCTCTCTTCTCTGTACCTCTCTCTTCTCTTCTCTCTCAAACAGACATACATGCTATCTCTCTCTTCTCTGTACCTCTCTCTCTCTTTGGTCCTTCTGTAGCTCAGTTGGTAGAGCATGGCGCTTGTAACGCCAGGGTAGTGGGTTCGATTCCCGGGACCACCCATACGTAGAATGTATGCACACATGACTGTAAGTCGCTTTGGATAAAAGTGTCTGCTAAATGTCATATATTATTATTATATTCTTCTCTCTCTCTCTCTTCTCTCTCAAACAGACATACATGCTATCTCTCTGTACCTCTCTCTTCTCTCTCTCTCTCTTGTCTCTCAAACAGACATACATGCTATCTCTCTGTACCTCTCTCTCTCTCTCTCTCTCTTCTCTCTCAAACAGACATACATGCTATCTCTCTGTACCTCTCTCTCTCTCTCTCTCTCTCTCTCTCTCTCTCTCAAACAGACATACATGCTATCTCTCTGTACCTCTCTCTCTCTCTCTCTCTCTCTCTCTTCTCTCTCAAACAGACATACATGCTATCTCTCTGTACCTCTCTCTCTCTCTCTCTCTCTCTTGTCTCTCAAACAGACATACATGCTATCTCTCTGTACCTCTCTCTTCTCTCTCTCTCTTGTCTCTCTCTCTCTCTCTCTCTCTCTCTCTCTTCTCTCTCAAACAGACATACATGCTATCTCTCTGTACCTCTCTCTCTCTCTCTCTCTCTCTCTCTCTCTCTCTCTCTCTCTCTCTCTCTCTCTCTCTCTCTCTCTCTCTCTCTCTCTCTCTCTCTCTTCTCTCTCAAACAGACAAACATGCTATCTCTCTGTACCTCTCTCTTCTCTCTCTCTCTCTCTTCTCTCTCAAACAGACATACATGCTATCTCTCTGTACCTCTCTCTCGCCTCTCAATTCAATTCAAAATGATTTATTGGCATGGGAAACATATGTTTACATTTCCAAAGCAAGTGAAATAGAAAATAAACAAAAGTGAAATAAACTTTACAAAATGTACAGTGAACATTACGAAGTTTAAAATGAATAGAGATATAGAGATATTAAAAGGATATAGAGATATTAAAAGGATATAGAGATATTAAAAGGATATAGAGATATTAAAAGGATATAGAGATATTAAAAGGATATAGAGATATTAAAAGGAATAGAGATATTAAAAGGATATAGAGATATTAAAAGGAATAGAGATATTAAAAGGATATAGAGATATTAAAAGGATATAGAGATATTAAAAGGATATAGAGATATTAAAAGGATATAGAGATATTAAAAGGATATAGAGATATTAAAAGGATATTTATTAAAAGGAATAGAGATATTAAAAGGATATAGAGATATTAAAAGGAATAGAGATATTAAAAGGAATAGAATATTAAAAAATAGAATATTAAAAGGAATAAGATATTAAAAGGAATAGAGATATTAAAAGAATAGAATATTAAAAGGATATATAGATATTAAAAGGATATAGAGATATTAAAAGGAATAGAGCTATTAAAAGGAATAGAGATATTAAAAGGATATAGAGATATTAAAAGGATATAGAGATATTAAAAGGATATAGAGATATTAAAAGGATATAGAGATATTAAAAGGAATAGAGATATTAAAAGGATATAGAGATATTAAAAGGAATAGAGATATTAAAATGATATAGAGATATTAAAAGGAATAGAGATATTAAAAGGAATAGAGATATTAAAAGGATATAGAGATATTAAAAGGATATAGAGATATTAAAAGGAATAGAGATATTAAAAGGAATAGAGATATTAAAAGGATATAGAGATATTAAAAGGATATAGAGATATTAAAAGGAATAGAGATATTAAAAGGAATAGAGATATTTCAAATGTTACTGGTTGACCTTTTCTTGTTCTTCACTGGTTGAATCTCGCTGCTGTGATATTTCAACCCAAAAATATGGGAGTTTATCAAAACTGGATTTGTTTTCAACTTCTTCGTGGGTCTGATAAAGCTGAGGAAATATGTGTCTCTAATATGGTCATACATTTGGCAGGAGGTTAGGAAGTGCCGCTCAGTTTCCACCTCATGTTGTGGGCAGTGAGCACATAGCCTGTCTTCTCTTGAGAGCCAGGTCTGCCTACGGCAGCCTTTCTCAATAGCAAGGCAATGCTCACTGAGTCTGTACATAGTCAAAGCTTTCCTTAAGTTTGTGTCAGTCACACTGGTCAGGTATTCTGCCACTGTGTAAACTCTGTTTAAAGCCAAATAGCATTATAGTTTGCCCTGTTTTTTGGTAAATTATTTCCAATGTGTTAAGTAATAATCTTTTTGTTGTAGAGTTTAACGGCCCTTTTCTGGATTTTGATAATCAGCGGGTCTCGTGCTAATTCTGCTCTGCATGCATTATATGGTGTTTTACGTTGTACATGTAGGATATTTTGCATGCTCTCAATTTGGTGTTTTTCCCATTTTGGGAATAATTGTTTGGTGGACATACCCAGACCTCACAATCACAAAGGGCAATGGGTTCTATAACTGATTCAAATATTTTGTTGCCCAATCCTAATTAGATTGATGAATTTTATGTTCTTTTTGATGGCTTATAAGGCCCTTCTTGCCTTGTCTCTCAGATTGTTCACAGTGTGGATTTTACCTGTGGTGCTGATGTTTAGGCCAAGGCACATGTATGTATAGTTTGTATATGCTATAGGGCAACAGTGTCCAGAAGGTATTTGTACTTGATACTGGACATTTTCTCGGGAACACCATATTTTTTTGGCTTACTGAGATTTACGGTTGGTATTGAAGAGGGTGGGGCTTAAGCTGCATCCTTGTCTCATTCTACAGCCCCATGGAAAGAAATGTGTGTTTTTTGCTATTTTTTTATAGCATACTTGGTTTGTTTGTTAACCAAATAGGGTGTGCAGGGTGAGCACATGTTCTAATGTATGGTCCTTTGGGTAACAAGACAAATTGAAATTTCCTCCATACATTGAGGAAATGCACAAGTCTGCTGTTAATGTTAACGCAGAGGATTTTCCAAAGGTTTGCTGTTGACTGCATATCCCAGGTTGGAAGCCTAGCGGTACAAAAACATTGGGCCTGTAACCAAAAGGTAGCTGGTTCAAATCCCTGAGCCGACAAGGTGAGAAATTGGTTGCTGTGCCCTTGAGCAAGACACGTAACCCTAATTGCTCTTGTAACTCTCTCCGGATAAGGAGTGTCTGCTAAATTACTCAAATATAAAATGTGTGTGTGTGTGTGTGCGCACACATACAGAAAACCTTTCAGCTGTATTTTTCTGTCTGGCTGTAGCATCTACACCTTGAAGACGACACCACTTCTGGCCCTTCTTTGGACACTGTGTTAACAACCCTCCAGGCGAGCTTCAATGCCATACAACTCTCCTTCTGTGGCCACCAATTGCTCTTAAATACAAGTCAAACTAAATGCATGCTCTTCAACCGATCACTGCCTGCACCTGCCTGCCTGTCCAACATCACTACTCTGGACGGCTCTGACTTAGAATATGTGGACAACTACAAATACCTAGGTGTCTGGTTAGACTGTAAACTCTCCTTCCAGACCCACATCAAACATCTCCAATCCAAAGTTAAATCTAGAATTGGCTTCCTATTTCACAACAAAGCATCCTTCACTCATGCTGCCAAACATACCCTTGTAAAACTGACCATCCTACCAATCCTCGACTTCGGCGATGTCATT
This sequence comes from Oncorhynchus gorbuscha, assembly GCF_021184085.1. Taxonomy (NCBI): domain Eukaryota; kingdom Metazoa; phylum Chordata; class Actinopteri; order Salmoniformes; family Salmonidae; genus Oncorhynchus; species Oncorhynchus gorbuscha. The sequence goes on along the minus strand of NC_060196.1, from coordinate 58,960,781 downwards.
TACAAAATAAACTCCAATACCCTACTCAATCAATTGGATGCAGTCTATCACAGTGCCATCTGTTTTGTCACCAAAGCCCCATATACTACCCACCACTGCGACCTGTACGCTCTCGTTGGCTGGCTCTCGCTTCATACTCGTCGCCAAACCCACTGGCTCCAGGTCATCTACAAGACCCTGCTAGGTAAAGTTCCACCTTATCTCAGCTCGCTGGTCACCATAGCAGCACCTACCTGTAGCACGCACTCCAGCAGGTATATCTCTCTGGTCACCCCCAAAACCAATTCTTCCTTTGGCCGCCTCTCCTTCCAGTTCTCTACTGCCAATGACTGTAATGAACTACAAAAAACTCTGAAACTGGAAACACTTATCTCCCTCACTAGCTTTAAGTAGCAACTGTCAGAGCAGCTCACAGATTACTGCACCTGTACATAGCCCATCTATAATTTAGCCCAAACAACTACCTCTCCCCCTACTGTATTTATTTATTTAGCTCCTTTGCACCCCATTATTTTTATCTCTACTTTGCACATTCTTCCACTGCAAATCTACCATTCCAGTGTTTTACTTGCTATATTGTATTTACTTCACCACCATGGCCTTTTTTTGCCTTTATCTCCCTTATCTCACCTCACTTGCTCAGATTGTATATAGACTTATTTTTCTACGGTATTATTGACTGTATGTTTGTTTTACTCCATGTGTAACTCTGTGTTGTTGTATGTATCGAACTGCTTTGCTTTTTCTTGGCCAGGTCGCAATTGTAAAATGAGAACTTGTTCTCAACTTGCCTACCTGGTTAAATAAAGGTGAAATAAGATAAAAACATCTGGCTTCTTCACCTGGGGTATCATCTGAGACCAGCCATCCGGACAGCTGATGAAACTGAGAAGTATTTCTGTTTGGAATAAAGCCTTTTTGTTGGGAAAAACTGCAGAATTATTTTTATTTTTTTCACTTTTCTCCAAGCGTAAACTTTTAATTTAAGGTTTAAGGTTTGTGATTTAGAGTTCAAACAAACAAAAAATAAAACTAGTATCAACTACTGGGATTGAACACGCAACCACCTGATCCAGAGTCAATTTCCTAGCAAAAAACTAAGCCTACTTGATGGGAATAGCGCTCACTGTTACCCCCTCAGTGGCCGGTTTTGAAAGTGTTTTCCGACGTCCTACATGGACAGATGTCCAATTTTCGAATTCAATCTAGAGCAATCTGCCTGACCTGATAGCCTACCACTCAATCAGGTCTAGAGACGTGAGATGAGATGGGATGGATAAAGAGAGTGAACGGGAGGGAGAGAAGGGAGGGAGAGGGGGTAAAGCAATGTGAGGTTCTTTAAGTACTGAGCAGGGGTGAGGGAGGGCAAAAGAAATAGAGAGAGTGGGGAAGAGGGAAATTGATGACATATATGAGGTTGAGTGAGGGGTGAGGGAGAGAGAGAAGGGGAGAGGGAGAAAGAGGGAGAAAAGGAGAGGAAAAGGAGGGATTGGGAGAGAAAGAGAGAGGGGGGGTGACAGAGAGATTGAAAGAGTGAGGGAGTGACAGAGAGAGGGATTAAGAGATGTGAGGTTGAGTGAGCACTGTACTGAGAGAGAGAGAGAGAGAGAGAGAGAGAGAGAGAGAGAGAGAGAGAGAGAGAGAGATGTGAGGTTGAGTGAGCACTGTACTGTAGAGAGAGAGAGAGAGAGAGAGAGAGAGAGAGAGAGAGAGAGAGAGAGAGAGAGAGAGAGAGAGAGAGATGTGAGGTTGAGTGAGCACTGGGAACATCTGTTCAAGCCATTCCTCTATCTATAGGGTATAGTATGCAGCTATAAGTAGGTTACGATGGGAAGAGGGGAATAAAGATCAATGTCCTGTGACAGTTAGCAGGTTGCTTCTGGTCCAAACCAGTCTGCTGTCTTTAACCTGATCCACATGTTCTGGGTTAGACTTGAACTGTAGCCCAGACAGGGGGAGAGAGAGAGAGAGACGTGGAGAGACTGATAGAGGAGGGGGAGAAGGGAGAGAAAGACGAATGAGAGGGGGAAGAGGGAAACAGAGATAGAGAGGGGGAGAGAGAGAAAAAGACAGAGGGGGACAGGGTGAGAGAGTAGAAGTAGAAAGAGAGAAGTTGGTATAGAGAGAGTGAAACCTACATGAATATTGTGGGAGGAGGAGGAGAGAAAGAGAGAGTGAGAGTGAGAGAGAGAGTGAGAGTGAGAGAGAGAGTGAGAGAGATAGAGAGACAGAGAGGGGAGAGAGAGAGAGATAGAGAGACAGAGAGGGGAGAGAGAGAGAGACAGAGAGACAGAGAGGGGAGAGAGAGAGAGAGAGAGAGACAGAGAGGGGAGAGAGAGAGAGATAGAGAGACAGAGAGGGGAGAGAGAGAGAGACAGAGAGACAGAGAGTGAGAGAGTGAGAGAGATAGAGAGACAGAGGGGAGAGAGAGAGAGATAGAGAGACAGAGAGGGGAGAGAGAGATAATAAGAGAGAACTCCCCAGATACTTCTCTAGGTGTCTTCTTGTCTACATCCATTCTGTGTCTTGACAGATTTGCCAGTTTACCTGTTTCCAATACACACTCGGTTCAGGCCATTACAATGATATACAGTATCTCTGTTCTTTCTGGTTTCTTCTGGCTTTCTAGGAACTATAGTTTATTGTGACACTGAGAGGAGAGGGACCCTGCATCTTAAATGGCACCCTATTCTCCAAAACCTTATGCGGCCTGGTCTAAAGTAGTGCACTATATAGGGAATAGGGCTCTGGTCTAAAGTAGTGCACTTTATAGGGAATTGGGTTCCATAGGGCTCTGGTCAAAAGTAGTGCACTATATAGGGAATTGGGTTCCATAGGGCTCTGGTCAAGAGTAGTGCACTATATAGGGAATTGGGTTCCATAGGGCTCTGGTCAAAAGTAGTGCACTATAAAGGGAATAGTGTTCCATAGGGCTCTGGTCTAAAGTAGTGCACTGTATAGGGAATAGGGTTCCATAGGGTTCTGGTCTAAAGTAGTGCTCTATATAGGGAATAGGGCTCTGGTCTAAAGTAGTGCACTACATAGGGAATAGGGTTCCATGTGTGACACGCCGTGAGAGTCTCCAGTTTCCATATTGAACTCCTCTTGTAAAGGGAGGGGGGGGGGGTTCTTGTCTTGCAGGACATCTCTGTTCTATCTAAATTTTATTCAATTCTACTAGCCTAGATTCTATTCATTTTTATTCAATGATATTCAATTCTACTAGCCTAGAATCTATTCATTTTTATTCTATTCAATTCTACTAGCCTGAATTCTATTCATTTCTACAAGCCTAAATTCTAGTTAATTCTACTCATTTAATTTCAAACTACTACATTTTTTTTGGCAAAAACATTTCCTTAAAAGAGAAACTCAAGATTTTTGCCTGAAACAAACTCAAGACAAACATCTCACCATATAAAAATCATGACATTTCACATAAATAACCAATCAGAATCCAGGGTTTTGAAGTCTGGATAGTTTTATACAAACAACGTTTCACAACTCAATCAACACAATGTATGTCCACTGCTAACATTTTGGTTTTTAAAAACAAATCTACTGCGAAACTAAAGTATACATGGGCTTAAAGAAAGAAGACACCGGTACCATGTCAGGTATAGAGTTGAAATGTTGAAATACCAATATTACACTTTATATTCATCTCAGAATGTGTGGTGATGGGCTTAAAGAAAGAAGACACCGGTACCATGTCAGGTATAGAGTTGAAATGTTGAAATACCAATATTACACTTTATATTCATCTCAGAATGTGTGTTTCTTGAGCTGTACACTGAGAAGTGGAAACTTTTAGACAATATTGATTTTCTTCATATTTTTGTGAGTGTTTGAGATTAGGTTCCTGAATGATTCAAAACTTCTTCAAATATGTTTACAGTATAGCACTATTCACTAAATATATATTCAGGTAGGTGTTCCCTCTCTCTCTCTCTCTCTCTCTCTCTCTCTCTCTCTCTCTCTCTCTCTCTCTCTCTCTCTCTCTCTCTCTCTCTCTCTCTCTCTCTCTCTCTCTCTCTCTCTCTCATCATGTCACAAGCTGACAGGCAGAAGGCTGACAGGCTCCCAGAGGCAGGGCCATAAAAGGCCACAGCTCACCCAGCTACCCTTCCCCCCTCCAACAGCCATCGGCCCAGACGCAGGATCTTGCTCCACTGAACTGACCAATCAGCAGTGAGGAGGCGTGGCAAGCAGTAAACTGTTGGCCGTTTTTTCCACCGAAGGGTCTTGCCTTGCCATGATTATCACGGTTCCTATTTAATTTCCACTTGCCCATGGTCCGCTTGATTCCTGGAACCAAGTTGTATATCCAGCCCTGTTTGATATCTGCTACTGACCCCAAACCAAGTAGGCCGGTGGGCGGGGTTACAAGTGTCCGTACACGATGATTGGTCTCACAAACTTACGTCACAGTGTTCCCGTATGTTGTCAATACACATGCCCGAGTCACTGGCTCCATTGCTAAAAGAGAAGGTAAATCACCTCTGCAGTGAAGGAGAGTCCGCATGTTTTGGTTGCGGGCCGTGTCAGTGGCACTGTATTGTCCTCAAAGCGGGCAAAAATAGGTCCACAGACGATGCAATCTCAACCACACTGCACACTGCCCTAACCCATCTGGACAAGAATAATACCTATGTGAGAATGCTGTTCATCGACTACAGCTCAGCATTTAACACCATAGTACCCTCCAAACTCGTCATCAAGCTCGAGACCCTGGGTCTCGACCCCGCCCTGTGCAACTGGGTACTGGACTTCCTGACGGGCCGCCCCCAGGTGGTGAGGGTAGGCAACAACATCTCCACCCCGCTGATCCTCAACACTGGGGCCCCACAAGGGTGCGTTCTGAGCCCTCTCCTGTACTCCCTGTTCACCCACGGCTGCGTGGCCACGCACGCATCCAACTCAATCATTAAGTTTGCGGACGACACAACAGTGGTAGGCTTGATTACCAACAATGACGAGACAGCCTACAGGGAGGAGGTGAGGGCCCTCGGAGTGTGGTGAAAATAACCTCACACTCAATGTCAACAAAACTAAGGAGATGATTGTGGACTTCAGGAAACAGCAGAGGGAACACACCCCTATCCACATCGATGGAACAGTAGTGGAGAGGGTAGTAAGTTTTAAGTTCCTCGGCGTACACATCACAGACAAACTGAATTGGTCCACCCACACAGACAGCATCGTGTGGGAGGCTGAAGAAATTTGTCTGGTCGCCAAAAGCACTCCCAAACTTCTACAGATCCACAATCGAGAGCATCCTGTCGGTCTGTATCACCACCTGGTACGGCAACTGCTCAACAGCGATATTTGAAGCAGTCGGGACGCTGGATTTCAACAACAATATTTGAAGCAGTCGGAGGGAGACGCTGGATTTCAACAGCAATATTTGAAGCAGTCGGAGGGAGACGCTGGATTTCAACAGCGATGTTTGAACCAGTCGGAGGGGGGCTGGATTTCAACAGCAATATTTTAAGCAGTCGGAGGGAGGTGCTGGATTTCAACAGCGATATTTGAAGCAGTCGGAGGGAGACGCTGGATTTCAACAGCGATATTTGAAGCAGTTGGAGGGGGGGGGACGCTGGATTTCAACAGCGATATTTGAAGCAGTCGGAGGGGGACGCTGGATTTCAACAGCGATATTTGAAGCAGTCGGAGGGGGACGCTGGATTTCAACAGCGATATTTGAAGCAGTCCGGACGCTGGATTTCAACAGCGATATTTGAAGCAGTCGGAGGGAGACGCTGGATTTCAACAGCGATATTTGAAGCAGTCCGGACGCTGGATTTCAACAGCGATATTTGAAGCAGTCCGGACGCTGGATTTCAACAGCGATGTTTGAAGCAGTCGGAGGGAGACGCTGGATTTCAACAGCAATATTTGAAGCAGTCGGAGGGAGACGCTGGATTTCAACAGCAATATTTGAACCAGTCGGAGGGGGGGGTGGAGCTGGATTTCAACAGCAATATTTGAAGCAGTCGGAGGGGGGGGGACGCTGGATTTCAACAGCGATATTTCAAGCCATTATGCCATTATGTCAATTGATTGTCATGTTCACTTGTTTATCCCTAATTACACAATTTACCTGTGTTCAACAGAGGGATTTTGTCATGTTAAGTGTATGATCCAGTGTAGATCTAGCAATTTATATATAAAACTGTCACACTAATTCAATTAATTATATTCTGACCCATGACCTTTATTATTTGCATCATTGGTGTATCTGGTTGGTAGATCTGATTGGTCCCACACTGGACTTCGCTGGATACAATGTAATACATTAATGATGAGACAATAAATGATTGGAGGACAAAACTGCAGTCTGTCCTCAGGTTTGATATGTAGTCTGTTCCTTATCATTCCTGTAAATGTCGTTACTATACCTATATATTTTCCTAGAGAAGAGAAAACACACTCCAAGCACAACCAGCGTATACCTGAACATCATGAGGGATCCCGAGGCATCATATCTGGAGCCCGAGGCATCATATCTGGAGCCCGAGGCCTCATATCTGGATCCCGAGGCATCATATCTGGAGCCCGAGGCATCATATCTGGAGCCCGAGGCATCATATCTGGAGCCCGAGGCATCATATCTGGAGCCCGAGGCATCATATCTGGAGCCCGAGGCCTCATATCTGGAGCCCGAGGCATCATATCTGGAGCCCGAGGCATCATATCTGGAGCCCGAGGCATCATATCTGGAGCCCGAGGCATCATATCTGGAGCCCGAGGCATCATATCTGGAGCCCGAGGCATCATATCTGGAGCCCGAGGCCTCATATCTGGAGCCCGAGGCATCATATCTGGAGCCAGAGGCCTCATATCTGGAGCCCGAGGCATCATATCTGGAGCCCGAGGCCTCACACTTGGAGACACTTGAGATCCAGCGTCATCAGCAGGATCAGCCTTTCAATCAGCTGTGTGAATATAAGGCAGCAGACTGGACAACAGACTGGACAGCAGACTGGACAACAGACAGGACAACAGGACAGCCTTTCAATCAGACTGGAATAACAGCCAGACTGGACAACAGACTGGACAGCAGACTGGACAACAGACAGGACAACAGACAGGACAGCAGACTGGATAACAGCCATGGCAGCAGACTGGACAGCAGACTGGACAACAGACTGGACAACAGACTGGACAGAAGACTGGACAGCAGACTGGACAACAGACTGGACAGCAGACTGGACAGCAGACAGGACAGCAGACTGGACAGCAGACTGGACAGCAGACAGGACAGCAGACTGGACAGCAGACTGGACAGCAGACAGGACAACAGACTGGACAGCAGACTGGACAACAGACTGGACAGCAGACTGGACAGCAGACTGGACAACAGACTGGACAGCAGACTGGACAACAGACTGGACAGCAGACTGGACAGCAGACTGGACAACAGACTGGACAGCAGACTGGACAGAAGACTGGACAGCAGACTGGAGAGCGGACTGGACAGCAGACAGGACAGCAGACTGGACAACGGACTGGACAACGGACTGGACAACAGACTGGACAACAGACTGGATAACAGACTGGACAGAAGACTGGACAGCAGACTGGACAACAGACTGGATAACAGACTGGATAACAGACTGGACAGCAGACTGGACAGCAGACTGGACAGCAGACTGGACAGCAGACTGGACAACAGACTGGACAGAAGACTGGACAGAAGACTGGACAGCAGACTGGACAACAGACTGGACA
>NC_060196.1:58873047-58948047 GCF_021184085.1 Oncorhynchus gorbuscha | reverse complement strand
CAAAACAAAGTCTAAACCAATTACATTAATTTGGGGACAGGTCGAAAAGTATTAAACATTTATGTCAATTTAGCTAACTGACTTTCACTTGCTAGCTAATTTGTCCTATTTAGCTGGCTTGCTGTTGCTAGCTAATTTGTCTTGGGATATGAACATTGAGTTGTTATTTAACCTGAAATGCACAAGGTCCTCTACTCTGAAAATGTATCCATACATAAAATGGTCAACCAAATAATTTCTAGTCATCTCTCCTCCTTCCAGATTTTTTCTTCTCTGGACTATATATTGCGATTTGCAACCATTCACAAATTAGGTGCATTACCACCACCGACATCGTTCGTCTTTCAGTCACCCACGTGGGTATAACCAATGAGGAGATGACACGTGGGTACCTGCTTCTATAAACCAATGAGATGATGGTAGAGGCAGAACTTGCAGCGCGATCTGCGTCACAAATAGAACTGACTTCTATTTTAGCGCCTTGCAACGCAGAAGCTCATTATTGTAACGGCGTTCGTTCGTCGAAAGAGAGTCGGACCGAAATGCAGCGTGGTGGTTACTCATGTCTTTAATAAAGAATAGCGATACATGAAATAACTTAAATAAATATACAAAACAACAAAACGAAACGTGAAAACCTATTGCAGCCTATCATTTTTTAAATAAAAAAATATTTATTATCTTCAATACCATTCATTCTTTACAACACATAATTTTCATACATACTCAAATAAAGGTATTTTAATTAAACTAATTCAACTAAACATAAACCCCAAACAAAACCTCACGGGAGCATCTTCCCTCTCCGTCACCCTACAAAATACCTTTCCCTATCTCCCCGTCCCTAATCTATCCCCTTACAAATCTAAATGACACCCAACCCTAAACCCCCCTTCCACCTCTCCCGAGCAGCATGCTGCCCCCACTTCCTCTCCTCCCTCTTCATCCTCCCCCTCAAATCTCCTTCCACCCTCCTCACTATCCCTTCCACCCCCCAATCTCTCCCTGTCTTCACCATGTTCTGCCTGGCTTCCCACAGCCCCCATTTAAAGAGACTCATGAGAAGCCAGAGCAGAAACCTGTCCCTATCCGTCCCTCTCGCTCTCCCTACACCTCTCTCTAACCTGGCCCACGTCAATACAAAATCCCCCTTTACCAAACCTAACAACACTCGTGCCCTAGCCCATACTACACCGGCAAAGGCACAGTCCCAAAAGACATGATGCACAGTCTCCTCCCTGCCACAAGAGGATCTTGGACAGGTGGGGGATTGCACCAAACTATACCGGTACATGATGGAACGTACCGGCAAGCACTTATGGAGGCTCAACCAATTCAGGTCCTTGAGCCTGTTGTCCAGACCCCGCGCCTGCACTCCCTCCCAGACCACTTCCGAGATGTCGCTCTGGATAAGAGCGTCTGCTAAATGACTTAAATGTAAATGTAAATGTAATGCCCACTACAAACGCTGGACTTCCTGCCTTTCTGACCTCCTCGTACAGGTGCCTGTGATCTAAACCTACTCGGGCAACTTCAACCTCAGGGTGCGCACGCAGCCACTTGGCCGTATGACCAAAGTGCCACGGCAGCTGTTCCGCCCGAGGACCCGTGTTAGACCACACCATTACGCTTCTCGCCTGATACGAGAAGAACACCCGCAGGAGGTAACCGGACGGGTGTATCACTGGCTGAGCAAGCTCCGTTAACAAGAAAGAAACAAAAATTGTGTCCAGCTTGAGGGGGAAATGTGGTACCCCCTACCTCCCTCCCCGATGGGACAGATCATGCGTGCCCTGGCGACACACTCGCACCTGCCACTCCACATAAACTGAAACACAAGCCTCACTAGAGGCCTCCTCAGACAAGCCGGAAATGGGTAGATGTATGCCAAATACAAAAGAGACGGCAACACATCCACCTTTAGGACCAGGACTTTGCCCATAAAAGACAAATACCTAGCCTTCCACATTGCTAGCTTCCTCTGTACCACTGCGATACGCATGTTTCAGTTTAGCGTCGCTGAGCCGGAGGTCTCAAAATGGACCCCGAGAATCCTCAGGGCCCCTTCACAGAGAGATAACCTCCCAGGCACATCCGTTCTACCGCGCCATCTTCCGAAAAACTTGACGGAAGACTTTGCATTGTTCAGAACTGCTCCCGACGCTCGGGTGAAATCCCCAAAGATGGCAAGGGACCTTGTCAGGCACGAGTCCTTGCACAGCAGCAAGGAAGTGTCGTCGGCGTACTGCGTCATCTTAACACGCAGCCCGCCACTTCCAGGGATCAGCAAGCCTTCCACCCCTGTGTCTGCCCTAATGGCAGCCCCCAGAGGCTCCATGTACAGAACGAAGAGGAGAGCCGAGAGTGGGCACCCCTGCCTGACCCCAGACGAGAGGTCAAAAACGTCACCCAAGTGACTATTTACACTAACTCGGCACCCCGCTCCGACATATAATGTACGAATCCATCCTATGAACTTCTCCCCAAATCCTAATCGACCTAACACTCTGAATAAAAAGGATCTATTCACTCGATCAAAGGCTTTCGCCTGATCTAGCGCTGCTACCATTAAAGGCAGTCCTCTATCTTCAACCCATGCGATGGAGTCCCTGATTAACTGTAGGTTCCATCTAATAGAGCGGCCCTCTACCCCGCACGTCTGACCCTCATGGACGACGTTGGGAAGGGCTGTGCGCAACCGGTCTGCTAAAACCTTTGCAAGTAGCTTATAATCTACACACAGCATGGTCAACGGCCGCCAGTTGCCAAGGTCTGTTACTTCCCCCTTCTTATATAAAAGTGACAGCACACCAACAGCCATTGATCCCCCCAGGACCCCCGTCTCAAGGATGGCCTTCAAGACTTCGAGGACCACTGGTCCAAGTATACCCCAAAACTTGAGATAAAACTCAGCCGGCAGCCCATCCATCCCAGGCACCTTCCCTTTTCCCATCCTCCTAAGAGCGCTCTCAACCTCTTCTAGTGAGATCTGGGCCTCCATCACTTCTCTAATGTCCTCCGGCAACTGCCTGGACAAGTGTTCTAAAAACACATTTCCCTGCTCTACATCTATTTCCCTTTCCTTAAATAAACCTTGGAAATGATCAGTTGTCACCCTGACCATATCCTCTGGTTCTCTAACTATACTACCATTTTCTTCCCTAACGCCATGCATTACCTTCCTACTCTGTCTGGCCCTAACCGACTTAAAGAACATAGCAGAACAAGTCTCATTATGTTCTAGAAAGCCACTATGCGCATGCTCCAGGAAAGCTCGAGCCTTCCGCTCCTGCAACTCCCTGAGCTGCGCCTTTAGGGTTGCGGATCTCTCCCAGTCAAACGACCCGCCGAGGTTGCCTGCCTCGTATTCGAGTTCAATTAACCTTTGGATACGATCCACCTCCCTCCTCTCCTCCCTTTTTTTCCTCTTGCAATACCCTATTATAAAAGCCCTAATCCTCACCTTAACTAATTCCCACCACTCTAACACCCCCTCGCACATGGACCGGAGGCCTTCAAGCCTCCAAGAGAAACCATAAAACCCATCAACAAAAGCCTGCTCCTCCAGCACATCCCGATCTAACTTCCAGTACCCCCTACCAAAGAGGCAGACTGGTGACCCCACCTGCAGGAGCACCCCGTCGTGATCCGAAAAGAAAACAGGCAACAGCCGCCCAGACAACTTAACCAAAGACCTGGGTACAAAAATATAGTCGAGCCTCCTCTCAACCTCCCTGGAGTTGCGCCATGTAGGACCGGCCATTTTCGGAGTAGTGTGCAGACCACCATCTACCAGACCATGGCAAGCCATTAGCCCGGCAATGGTGCCTGCACTGCTATCCCCCCTATTCCTAAATCTGTATTAAAATCCCCTCCTATCACTAATTTCCTATTTGTGACACACAGAGGCATCAGACAGTCCACCATCTCCCTCCTGTCTGCCACCACCTGTGGCCCATACACCACCACTAATCTAAATTTACAATCCCTTATTGTGACATCCACCCCTATAACCCTCCCCTGCATTACCACAAAATAATCCTCCACACCTCTCTGTGCCCACACAAAATCCCTACCCCCGATGAGTGCACCCCCCCAATACCCCAAACCGACTCCTCCTTGTCCCACTCCCTCTTAAACTTATTAACATCCCCTCCATCCCCCAGGTGAACCTCCTGTAAAAATCAAAAATCAAACCCCACACCCTCCAAATAACTAAAAACCGCCCTCCTCTTAACAAAATCCTTTAAACCCCTTACATTTAAACTAACAAAAGTAAAAGTAGACCCCATGAAAAAATAAAAACATGTAATACACTCGAATTCTAAACCCAGACAGAAAAAAAACAGGAGACTCACCCGATGCTCCCCTGCTCCATATCTACCGGTGAGAACACCATCCGTATTCCCGACATCCCCCCCTCTTCCTCCATCTCACCAACCGAGGATGCAGGAATAGTGTTTGGCTCTGGGTCTACCCCCACACCCCTCCCCCTCCGCAGTGCTGCAGCTGGCTTGGAAAAAAATCGGGGAGGCTGAGTCCCCAAACAAAAAACTCCCCACCTCCTCCTGTACCCAGTCCTGAGTCTTGTTAGGTGTGTCCCCACCCAACAGAAGTTGAGGCCTGGGGAAACCAGCAGCAACCCAGAGGTTTCTCCCACCCCCATCACGCTCTTAGCCATTCCCTCCCTCTCACTGTCGGCCAATCGCACCCTCCTCTTCATTCTCTTCTTTGGTGATGGCGGCAGTGGAGAGATTACCACCCCCCCCGCCAGCTCCTCCACCATACCCCTCATCCCTTCCACCAGGGCATTTTCCCCCCAGTCCACTTGCTCTTCCACCGTCTCCTTCTCCACCACTCCTCCCTCGCTTTCTTCTCTCTCATGCTCCTCCACTCGGTTGCCTTCTTCCGCCGCTTCTCCTGGTTCTCCTACTCCCATGCCTTCCGTTTCCTTCTCTCTTCCATCCGCCGCTTCTTGCTCCTCCTCCTTCCTTGCGGCCTTCCCCTCTGGACCTGTACTCTGGTCATGAGGCGTGCTTCCTTCCCCTCCTCTTCTTCCCCCATCCCCCGCTCCTGCCCCCCCCAGCCCCAGACGCATATGACCTCTGACGGGCCGGGCACCCCCGCCACAGGTGTGCTGACGAGCCACACCCATGGCACGTCTTAGGCTTGTCACAATCCCTCGCCTCTTGTTCATTTTCTTGTGCTGCACGAGGCGAATATGTGTCCGTAGACCATACAGCACCTGCAAAATGGAGGCTGACGTGCATAAAACAACGTCCCCCTGTCAGCCCCTAGGGAGAACATAGCAGGAGGATGGAGGTAGCCACCATGTCCCTTTGGGTCCTCTCTGAGGTGGGCCTGGAAGCCTCTCCTCCCATTCCAAAACCCAAGGGAGTCTTTGAGGTGCCTTGCTGAGGAGACGTTATCCATGTATCTCCCCAGAAAAGCCCTCACCTCTTCGTCCTTAACGTAAGGGTTGTAAATGTTGACAGTTACAACCCTAAAGTTATTCTTCGCCAGGCTTGTTATTTCATAGTGGCTCATCGGCCTCTCACCTCCCACTGCACTTGCCCTTCACAGGATATCATTGTGTTTCTCCACTGTATATAGTGCCACGTCGTATGCTCCCTCCAACGAGTTGCCTTGGAAACAAAACACTTCCTTCACCGTCAGCTTTAGAATCCCCATCAATATTATCCTTCCAAAAGTTTCCCGTCCTAAAGGCTCCAACTCCTTTTCCTTCCAAGCAAACCGAATCGTGTTGGCCAGCCCAATCCCAGGGACTGACCGTGTTGATGGATTTAGCACCATCTCCACAAGGAGAATGGCGCTCGTTCTCTTCTCTTCCAAAACAAGGAAAAAATAAAAACCAAAGTGACTGAGCCTAATCTGGTGCAAACAAACACAGAGACAGGAACAATCACCCACGAAATACACAGTGAAACCCAGGCTACCTAAATATGGTTCCCAATCAGAGACAACGAGAATCACCTGACTCTGATTGAGAACCGCCTCAGGCAGCCAACCTAAGCTACACCCCTACTCAGCCGCAATCCCAATGCCTACAACACCCCAATATGAAACACAACATATAAACCCATGTCACACCCTGGCCTGAACAAATAATTAAGGAAAACACAAAATACTATGACCAAGGCGTGACAATTACAGATTATATATAGATTATAGATTATATATAGATCTAGGTTATATATAGATTATGTATAGATATAGATTATGTATAGATATAGATTATATATAGATATAGATCATATATAGATATAGATTATATATAGATTCTAGATTATATATAGATTCTAGATTATATATAGATTCTAGATTATATATAGATGATATATAGATGATATATAGATGATATATAGATGATATATAGATGATATATAGATGATATATAGATGATATATAGATTATATATAGATTCTAGATTATATATAGATTCTAGATTATATATAGATTCTAGATTATATATAGATGATATATAGATGATATATAGATGATATATAGATGATATATAGATGATATATAGATGATATATAGATGATATATAGATGATATATAGATGATATATAGATGATATATAGATGATATATAGATGATATATAGATGATATATAGATGATATATAGATGATATATAGATGATATAGATGATATATAGATGATATATAGATTATATATAGATGATATATAGATGATATATAGATGATATATAGATGATATATAGATGATATATAGATGATATATAGATGATATATAGATGATATATAGATTATATATAGATGATATATAGATGATATATAGATTATATATAGATTATATATAGATTATATATAGATATAGATTCACATGACGTGAGCGGTGTAGTCAGGGTATAAGGCTGTAACCTAACCAGAATGTGGAGAAAGTAAAGTAGTCTGAAAACAAGGCATTGTATGTGGCAGGTTGTTACTATAGCTTCATGATAATGCAAGAGCACTTTGTCTGCAGTTTGTTTCTTCCTCAGAACACAGAGTTCCCTTAGAGCAATTACAGGAAATGCTGAGAGCAATCATAGTTTTACCATCCAGATCAATAGAATGTGAGCTGGCCACGCCGGTTAATGGGACAGACATCAACTTAGTGTTGAATAGGTGGAGATTCTACAGCTGATTGGGCTGATTTATTACAGTCTGATTAGGTCAGGAAGTGTCTCTCATAACAATGTTCAGCTAAATTACTCTTGGAGTGTTAAATGAGGACAGATAACTATTGTACTCGCAATACGGTGTAGTCTGCAATATTACTCTTGCAGTATGTCGTGTATGATATATCATTAGGAAGGTCCCAAATAATTGTTCAAAGACTCCAGTCACCAAGTCATAGACTGTTCTCTCTGCTATCGCACGACAAGCGGTATCTGAGCACCAAGTCTAGGTCCAAAAGGCTCCTTAACAGCTTCTACCCCCAAGCCATAAGACTATAAATAATCCAATGGCCACCTGGACTAATTATACTGCTGCTACTCGCTGTTAATTATCGATGCATAGTCACTTTACAAATTACCTCGACTAACCTGTACCCCACCGCACATTGACCCGGTACCACCTGTATATAGTCTCCACATTGACTCGGTACCGGTACCACCTGTATATAGTCTCCACATTGACTCGGTACCGGTACCACCTGTATATAGCCTCGTTATTGTTTATGTACACTTCTTGTGTTACTTTTTGATTGATTAAATTATTTTTATTTTTTACTTTCGTTTATTTCGTAAATGTTTTATGAACTCTTGAACGGCATTGTTGAGGGCTTGTAAAGTAAACATTCCACGGTGAGGTTGTAATTTGGCGCATGTGATAAATAACATTTGATTTGACTTGAAAAAACGCCCACGCATTTTGAACTATGCAAATGAGGACATATTTTCCAATCTGAAAGGATTATCAATAGGTTGTTATGGATTAAATACATTAACAACCAAATATTGAATGAAAGATTAGTCTGTGTGTTTTTTAACCAATGATTTATTGGAAAATGTTGTTATCTAATCAGATGTTATTTATTGAAACATGTTGTTATCTAATCAGATGTGATTTATTGAAACATGTTGTTATCTAATCAGATGTGATTTATTGAAACATGTTATCTAATCAGATGTTATTTATTGGAAAATGTTATCTAATCAGATGTGAATGGGTTTCAATGGCTGATGTCAGCAGGGAAAATATATAATATGGATGCCGAAAAAGAGTTCTCAGTGTTGAACTTCTCAGTTTTGGTACATTTTGACATCTATGACCCTATGATCTATGACCCTTTATAACAATGTGTCAGAGGATACAGACAGGATGATAAAGGTGATTGGTGATTGGTGGTTTGGCTGACTCAGGGCCTGTTTGAAGTAGAAACACCGAATTTTCAGCATTATAAAACATATGAATAAATCCCACCCCATGGGGCAACTTGACTGCAAGAAAAGGTTTTAAGGATTTGTCCTTCATTCTCCATTTGCTTTGATTTGAAACTAATAGCTGGGCCTTTGATATATAACTACATAACTCATAGACCCTCCACCCCCCCACACACGCATGTATGAATGCAGGCACACGCGCACACAGTCACTTCTTTTGCTCACACACACTCACAGATAACATGCACACACAGTCTTGTAGAACTAAAATTGTAGGGACAACACAATTCAGTCCCATTCAAAAAAAATCCTAACCCTAGCTCCTAACCCTAGCTCCTAACCCTAACACTAATTCTAACCTTAACCCTAGCTCCTAACCCTAGCTCCTAACACTAACACTAATTCTAACCTTAACCCTAGCTCCTAACCCTAGCTCCTAACCCTAGCTCCTAACACTAACACTAATTCTAACCTTAACCCTAGCTCCTAACCCTAGCTCCTAACACTAACACTAATTCTAACCTTAACCCTAGCTCCTAACCCTAGCTCCTAACCCTAGCTCCTAACACTAACACCAATTCTAACCTTAACCCTAGCTCCTAACCCTAGCTCCTAACCCTAACACTAACACTAATTCTAACCTTAACCCTAGCTCCTAACCCTAGCTCCTAACCCTAACACTAACACTAATTCTAACCTTAACCCTAAACCCCTTAGAAATAGCATTTGACCTTGTGGGGAACAATAAAATGTGGGTCAAATATTTGTTTGTTTACTTTGGGACTTCTGGTCCCCAAAAGTATAGTTAAACCCGTCCATTTATGTTGATTCTACACACAGACACACACTCATGTACAGTCATCATATACGCTGCTTCTACTCTGTTTTTATATATATATATATATACGATGCCTAGTCACCTTACCCCTTTACATACAGGACATACTTTGAAGACCGAAGGGTTGATAAGATGGTTGAACAAAGGAAAGGAGTGAGGAAAGAGCTAAATGAAAAAGGGTGGTTGTAGCTTCAAGGTTACCAGCAGGTTAGACAAGCAGGCCGATAACCAGCAGGTTAGAATAGCAGGCCGATAACCAGCAGGTTAGACTAGCAGGCCGATAACCAGCAGGTTAGCGACAAACAGGCCGATAACCAGCAGGTTAGATTAGCAGGCCGATAACCAGCAGGTTAGCGACAAACAGGCCGATAACCAGCAGGTTAGACAAGCAGGCCGATAACCAGCAGGTTAGCTAAGCAGGCCGATAACTTTTCCGGACTAGTCAATTTGACATTTTGAAGCATTACAGCCTGAAATAGTAAACAATTGAAGTCGGAAGTTTACGTACACCTTCAGCCAAATACATTTCAACTCAGTTTCACAATTCCTGACATGTAATCCTAATAAACACTCCCTGTCGTAGGTCAGTTAGGATCACCACTTAAAAATAAAAAAGTGAAATGTCAGAATAAATGTAGATGGAATTATTTATTTCAGCTTTTATTTCTTTCATCGCATTCCCAGTGGGTCAGAAGTTTACATACACCCAATTAGTATTTGGTAGCATTGCCTTTAAACTGTTTAACTTGGGTCAAACGTTTCGGGTAGCCTTCCACAAGCTTCCCACAATAAGTTGGGTGAATTTTGGCTCATTCCTCCTGACAGAGCTGGTGTAACTGGGTCAGGTCTCTAGGCCTCCTTGCTCACACGTGCTTTTTCAGTTCTGCCCACAAATGTTCCATAGGATTGAGGTCAGGGCTTTGTGATGGCCACTCCAATACCTTGACTTTGTTGTCCTTAAGACATTTAGCCACAACATTGGAAGTATGCTTGGGGTCAATGTCCATTTGGAAGAACCATTTGCAACCAAGATTTAACTGATGTCTTGAGATGTGGCTTCAATATATCCACATCATTTTCCGGCCTCATGATGGCATCTATTTTGTGAAGTGCACTAGTCCCTCCTGCAGCAAAGCACCCCCACGACATGATGCTGCCACCCCCCGTGCTTCACGGTTGGGATGGTGTTCTTCGGCTTGCAATTATTTCCCTTTTTCCTCCAAACATAATGATGGTTATTATGGCCTAACACTTCTATTTTTGTTTCATCAGACCAGAGAACATTTCTCCAAAAAGTACGATCTTTGTCCCCATGTGCAGTTGCAAACCGTAGTCTTGCTTTTTTATGGCGGTTTTGGAGCAGCGGATTCTTCCTTGCTGAGCCTCTCAGGTTTTGTTGATATAGGACTCGTTTTACTGTGGATATATATACTTTTGTACCTGTTTCCTCCAGCATCTTCACATGGTCCTTTGCTGTTGTTCTGGGATCGATTTGTACCTTTGGCACCAAAGTACGTTCATATTTAGGGAACAAAACGCGTCTCCTTCCTGAGCGGTATGATGGCTGCGTGGTCCCATGGTATTTATACGTGCATACTATTGTTTGTACAGATGAACATGGTACCTTCAGGCGTTTGGAAATGGCTCCCAAGGATGAACCTGAGTTGTGGAGGTCTACAATGTTTTTTTCTGAGGTTTTGGCTGATTTCTTTTGATTTTCCCATGATGTCAAGCAAAGAGGCACTAAGTTTGAAGGTAGGCCTTGAAATACTCCACAGGTATACCTTCAATTGACTAATGATGTCAATTAGCCTATCAGAAGCTTCTAAAGCCATTACATAATTTTCTGGAATTTTCCAAGCTGTTTAAATGCACAGTCAACTTAGTGTATGTAAACTTCTGACCCACTGAAATTGTGATACAGTGCATTATGAGGGGAATAATCTGTCTGTAAACAATTGTTGGAAAAATTACTTGTGTCATGCACAAAGTAGATGTCCACACCGACTTGTCAAAACTGTAGTTTGTTATTAACAAGACATTTGTGGAATGGTTGAAAAATGAATTTTAATGACTCCAACCTAAATATATGTATATGACTTTATCTGTATATATATATATATATTTTTTTGATCTACACAACGTACTCCACAATTTCGAAATATAAAAGTATAACAAATGTGTTTGTGTGTGTCAAACACTTTCATGAGCGTTTCATCTGCTTCCTGTAGTTTTATCAAACACTTCAATCAGGGTTTCATCTGCTTCCTGTAGTTTTATCAAACACTTTCATGAGTGTTTCATCTGCTTCCTGTAGTTTTATCAAACACTTCAATCAGGGTTTCATCTGTTTCCTGTAGTTTTGTCAAACACTTCAATCAGGGTTTCATCTGCTTCCTGTAGTTTTATCAAACACTTCAATCAGGGTTTCAGCTGCATCCTGTAGTTTTATCAAACACTTCAATCAGGGTTTCAGCTGCATCCTGTAGTTTTATCAAACACTTCAATCAGGGTTTCATCTGCTTCCTGTAGTTATATTTTTTTGTTTTCGTCTCTCATCCTTTTTTCCTCTCCTTCCTCTATCTGTTATTTTTATCTCATTCCTCTGTGCCTAAGTATTTCTCAGTATGTATACCATATGTCTGCCCCTCCTCCCTCTCTCTCCCTCTCTCTCTCGCTCTCTCTCTCCGCCTCTCTCTCTCTCTAGCTCTCTCTACCTCTCTCCCTCCCTCACTCTCTCTCTCTTCCTCTCTCCCTCCCTCTCTCTCTTTCTCTCTACCTCTCTCCTTCCCTCTCTCTCTCTCTCTCTCTCTACCTCTCTCCCTCCCTCTCTCTCTCTACCTCTCTCTCTCCCTCTCTCTCTCTCTGTCTACCTCTCTCCCTCCCTCTTTCTCTCTCTCTCTCTCTGTCCCTCTCTCTCTCTTTGGATATTTACAATATGAAAACAATAAGAATCAAAATTGTCAACCGGACAACAGTAACAACAATAACCAAGGGTCAAAATAACCATACATTGAACAATGACAATAAGCATACAGTAGAGGACATGTGCAGGTTGATTGGTCTGTCACACTGTCCCTCATCCTATGGCAGGCAGCACTGTAGTGGGCTGCCAACCCACAGCTCTCTGCGTCCTCCCCCAACAGGACGGGTAGCCTATTCTCATCAGAGAGGTCTTCAATGTAGTGGTCTGTCAACCCACAGCTCTCTGCATCCTCCCCCAACAGGACAGGTAGCCTATTCTCATCAGAGAGGTCTTTAATGTAGTGGTCTGTCAACCCACAGCTCTCTGCATCCTCCCCCAACAGGACAGGTAGCCTATTCTCATCAGAGAGGTCTTCAATGTAGTGCGCTGCCAACCCACAGCTCTCTGCGTCCTCCCCCAACAGGACGGGTAGCCTACTCTCATCAGAGAGGTCTTCAATGTAGTGGTCTGCCAACCCACAGCTCTCTGCATCCTCCCCCAACAGGACAGGTAGCCTACTCTCATCAGAGAGGTCTTCAATGTAGTGCGCTGCCAACCCACAGCTCTCTGCACCCTCTCCCAACAGGACAGGTAGCCTACTCTCATCAGAGGTCTTTGAACTCTTGAATAAGGGTTTCAAATTTGGGGAAATGACACGCTCTAATTGGTTTTTGTTTTTGACATTTTGTGAGGAAATGAAGCTCTGTCTCAGGTTCTGCTGTTATGCAGTGGTTGCACAGCCTTTCCTCTACAGGGAGCCAAGTTTTCCTGTCTACCCTTCTCAATGGCAAGGCTGTTCTCACTGAGCCTGTACTTTGTCAAGGTTTTTCTAAGGTTTTGATCAGTAACCATGGTCAAATATTTAGCGACGGTGTACTGTCGATTTAGGGCCAGATAGCACTGCATTTTGCTTTGTGTTTGTGCTTGTGTTTCCCAAAAAGCAATGTAGTTTTGTTTGACTGTGTTGTAATTTATATATTCTGATTTGATTGGATGTTCTGGTCCTGAGGCTTCAGTGTGTTAGTAGAACAGGTTTGTGAACTCAGCCCCAGGACCAGCTGGATGAGGGGACTCTTCTCTTTGCTCAGCTCTTGGCATTGCAGGACTTGTTAATGATATGAGAGGGTGTCAATGCATTTGAGATGTTTCCAAAACTTATTTGCTCTTTTTGAGTTTTTATTATTAGTGGATATTGGCCTAATTCTGCCCCGCATGCATTGTTTGCAGTTTTCCTCTGGACATGTAGGAGAATCTTACAGAACTCTGCATGCAGTACTCTATACATTTCGTACCAATTGAGAACTTTGGTCTAATTCCCCGAGATCTCGATCTTCTCTGGAAAATCATTATTTTCGTCTTTTTGGGGTTTACTGCCAGGGCCCAGGTCTGGCAGTACTGCTCTAGCAGGTCCAGGCTCTGCTGTAGGCCATGTGCTGTGGGTGACAGCAGGCATAGGTCATCTGTGAAGAGTAGGCATTTAACTGCTGAACTGTGGAGACTAACAACAGGGTGTGAGGATTTTTCTAGAATAGTGGGCAATTCGTTGATGTAAATATTGAAGAGTGCAGGGCTCAGATTGCAACCCTGGCGAAGGCCCCGCCCCTGGTAAAAAAAAATTATTGCCAATTTTAATGCTGCACGTAAATATGAGTGTGTGTAGGGCGTAAATATGATCAGTCGTGCTATGTTGTTGTATACATCCAATTGGGCTTTCACTCAAGACATTGTGCTTATTAAGGAAATTTAGAACTACAGAAAACCTTCCCCAGGTTACTGTTCACACAAATGCCTCTGTAATTGTTTGGGTCAAAGTTGTCTGTTCTTAAAGATTGGGGTTATGAATCCTTGATTCCAGATGTCAGGAAACCCTCAGGATCAAATTAAACAGTTTTAATGTAGCCAATTGAAATTTTGCACTAGTGAGTTTGAGCATCTCATTTAGGATGCCGTCAGCTCTGCATGCTTTTTTACTTCTGAGGGCCTGAAGTTTCTTATAGATTTTCCTGGTCAATAATTGGCGAGTCCAGTGGATTTTGATTGTCCTTTATAGCTTTTTCTAATCCATTCAACTCCTCATGAATGTGGCATTGTTCTGTGTTTGTGTCCATTTGAACGGTGTTGTAGAGGGTTTAAAATGGGCCCATATGTCACCATTTTGTATCGCTAATTCCTCATTTCGATTTTTTTTTTCTTCCAATTTTGCCAGAAGTTGTGTGTGTTTATGGACTCCTCAATTAGTGTCAGCTGCTTGCTGTTGTACTGTGCTTCTTTGGTTCTGAGTGTTACGTTTAAAGAGTTGTACAGCTTACTGGACTGTGAATGTCTGATGTTGTACAGCTTACTGGACTGTGAATGTCTGATGTTGTACAGCTGACTGGACTGTGAATGTCTGATGTTGTACAGCTTACTGGACTGTGAATGCCTGATGTTGTACAGCTTACTGGACTGTGAATGTCTGATGTTGTACAGGTTACTGGGCTGTGAATGTCTGATGTTGTACAGCTTACTGGACTGTGAATGTCTGATGTTGTACAGCTTACTGGACTGTGAATGTCTGATGTTGTACAGGTTACTGGACTGTGAATGTCTGATGTTGTACAGCTTACTGGACTGTGAATGTCTGATGTTGTACAGCTTACTGGACTGTGAATGTCTGATGTTGTACAGGTTACTGGGCTGTGAATGTCTGATGTTGTACAGCTTACTGGACTGTGAATGTCTGATGTTGTACAGCTTACTGGACTGTGAATGTCTGATGTTGTACAGGTTACTGGGCTGTGAATGTCTGATGTTGTACAGCTTACTGGACTGTGAATGTCTGATGTTGTACAGCTTACTGGACTGTGAATGTCTGATGTTGTACAGCTTACTGGACTGTGAATGTCTGATGTTGTACAGGTTACTGGGCTGTGAATGTCTGATGTTGTACAGCTTACTGGACTGTGAATGTCTGATGTTGTACAGCTTACTGGACTGTGAATGTCTGATGTTGTACAGCTTACTGGACTGTGAATGTCTGATGTTGTACAGCTTACTGGTGAATGTCTGATGTTGTACAGCTTACTGGACTGTGAATGTCTGATGTTGTACAGCTTACTGGACTGTGAATGTCTGATGTTGTACAGGTTACTGGACTGTGAATGTCTGATGTTGTACAGGTTACTGGACTGTGAATGTCTGATGTTTACAGCTTACTGGACTGTGAATGTCTGATGTTGTACACTTACTGGACTGTGAATGTCTGATGTTGTACAGGTTACTGGACTGTGAATGTCTGATGTTGTACAGCTTACTGGACTGTGAATGTCTGATGTTGTACAGCTTACTGGACTGTGAATGTCTGATGTTGTACAGGTTACTGGACTGTGAATGTCTGATGTTGTACAGCTTACTGGACTGTGAATGTCTGATGTTGTACAGCTTACTGGACTGTGAATGTCTGATGTTGTACAGCTTACGGGACTGTGAATGTCTGATGTTGTACAGGTTACTGGGCTGTGAATGTCTGATGTTGTACAGCTTACTGGACTGTGAATGTCTGATGTTGTACAGCTTACTGGACTGTGAATGTCTGATGTTGTACAGCTTACTGGACTGTGAATGTCTGATGTTGTACAGCTTAGACTGTGAATACTGATGTTGTACAGCTTACTGGACTGTGAATGTCTGATGTTGTACAGGTTACTGGACTGTGAATGTCTGATGTTGTACAGCTTACTGGACTGTGAATGTCTGATGTTGTACAGCTTACTGGACTGTGAATGTCTGATGTTGTACAGGTTACTGGGCTGTGAATGTCTGATGTTGTACAGCTTACTGGACTGTGAATGTCTGATGTTGTACAGCTTACTGGACTGTGAATGTCTGATGTTGTACAGCTGACTGGACTGTGGATGTCTGATGTTGTACAGCTTACTGGACTGTGGATGTCTGATGTTGTACAGCTTACTGGACTGTGGATGTCTGATGTTGTACAGCTTACTGGGCTGTGAATGTCTGATGTTGTACAGCTGACTGGACTGTGAATGTCTGATGTTGTATAGCTTACTGGACTGTGAATGTCTGATGTTGTACAGCTGACTGGACTGTGAATGTCTGATGTTGTACAGCTTACTGGACTGTGAATGTCTGATGTTGTACAGCTGACTGGACTGTGAATGTCTGATGTTGTACAGCTTACTGGGCTGTGAATGTCTGATGTTGTACAGCTTACTGGACTGTGAATGTCTGATGTTGTACAGCTTACTGGACTGTGAATGTCTGATGTTGTACAGCTTACTGGACTGTGAATGTCTGATGTTGTACAGGTTACTGGGCTGTGAATGTCTGATGTTGTACAGCTTACTGGACTGTGAATGTCTGATGTTGTACAGCTTACTGGACTGTGAATGTCTGATGTTGTACAGGTTACTGGACTGTGAATGTCTGATGTTGTACAGCTTACTGGACTGTGAATGTCTGATGTTGTACAGCTTACTGGACTGTGAATGTCTGATGTTGTGCAGGTTACTGGGCTGTGAATGTCTGATGTTGTACAGCTTACTGGACTGTGAATGTCTGATGTTGTACAGCTTACTGGACTGTGAATGTCTGATGTTGTACAGGTTACTGGGCTGTGAATGTCTGATGTTGTACAGCTTACTGGACTGTGAATGTCTGATGTTGTACAGCTTACTGGACTGTGAATGTCTGATGTTGTACAGCTTACTGGACTGTGAATGTCTGATGTTGTACAGGTTACTGCGCTGTGAATGTCTGATGTTGTACAGCTTACTGGACTGTGAATGTCTGATGTTGTACAGCTTACTGGACTGTGAATGTCTGATGTTGTACAGCTTACTGGACTGTGAATGTCTGATGTTGTACAGCTTACTGGACTGTGAATGTCTGATGTTGTACAGCTTACTGGACTGTGAATGTCTGATGTTGTACAGCTTACTGGACTGTGAATGTCTGATGTTGTACAGCTTACTGGACTGTGAATGTCTGATGTTGTACAGCTTACTGGGCTGTGAATGTCTGATGTTGTACAGCTTACTGGACTGTGAATGTCTGATGTTGTACAGCTTACTGGACTGTGGATGTCTGATGTTGTACAGCTTACTGGACTGTGGATGTCTGATGTTGTACAGCTTACTGGACTGTGGATGTCTGATGTTGTACAGCTGACTGGACTGTGAATGTCTGATGTTGTATAGCTTACTGGACTGTGAATGTCTGATGTTGTATAGCTTACTGGACTGTGAATGTCTGATGTTGTACAGCTTACTGGACTGTGAATGTCTGATGTTGTACAGCTGACTGGACTGTGAATGTCTGATGTTGTACAGCTGACTGGACTGTGAATGTCTGATGTTGTACAGCTGACTGGACTGTGAATGTCTGATGTTGTACAGCTTACTGGGCTGTGGATGTCTGGTTGTTGGACAGCTTACTGGACTGTGAATGTCTGATGTTGTACAGCTTACTGGGCTGTAAATGTGTGGTTGTTTCCATGTCTGTTCTTTTGACGAACAACGTAATTTGGCTGTGATCAGACAAAGGTGTTAGTGGCTTGACACTGAATGAGCTGAGAGAGAAAGGATCAATGTCTGTGATCATATAGTCTACTGTACTGTGGCCAAGAGGTGAGCAGTAGGTGCATTTCCCCAAGGAGTCCCCCCCTGTAACCTACAATTGACAAAATACAGACCCAGGGTTCTACAGAGCTGCAACAGATCCCTTCTGTTTTGTTGATGGTGCTGTCACTGTTGTTTCTATGGGGGAAATGATGACAGTTAGAAACAGAATGGGCTGTAATAAAGCTGTCTCCTCGTGTGGTCGTTAGATCAGGTAGTGTTCCTGTGCTTGCATTTGTGTCCCCACAGATGAGCATATTTCCCTGGGCCTGGAAATGGCACGTCTCTTCCTCAAGGCTGTCCTCCAGAGTCTCTGCCTCTATTGACAGAGCTGTGTTTCTGTGACGGCACCATTACCTCTCTGTAGCCTGTGGGACAGTGACCTCTCTGTAGCCTGTGGGGCAGTGACCTCTCTGTAGCCTGTGGGACAGTGACTTCTCTGTAGCCTGTGGGGCAGTGACCTATCTGTAGCCTGTGGGACAGTGATGGCACAGTGACCTCTCTGTAGCCTGTGGGACAGTGACCTATCTGTAGCCTGTGGGACAGTGACCTCTCTGTAGCCTGTGGGACAGTGACCTCTCTGTAGTCTGTGGGACAGTGACCTCTCTGTAGCCTGTGTGGCAGTGACCTCTCTGTAGCCTGTGTGGCAGTGACCTCTCTGTAGCCTGTGGGACAGTGACCTCTCTGTATCCTGTGGGACAGTGACCTCTCTGCAGCCTGTGGGACAGTGCTCTCTCTGTAGCCTGTGGGGCAGT
Source organism: Oncorhynchus gorbuscha (assembly GCF_021184085.1). Lineage (NCBI taxonomy): Eukaryota > Metazoa > Chordata > Actinopteri > Salmoniformes > Salmonidae > Oncorhynchus > Oncorhynchus gorbuscha. The sequence continues at coordinate 58,929,457 of NC_060196.1, read as the reverse complement.
GACCTCTCTGTAGCCTGTGGGACAGTGAACTCTCTGTAGCCTGTGGGACAGTGAGTGACAATGTCAGCCTTATACACCATGTCTCCTGCAGAATGAGTACCTCTCTGTAGCCTGTGGGACAGTGAGTGACAATGTCAGCCTTATACACCATGTCTCCTGCAGAATGAGTACCTCTCTGTAGCCTGTGGGACAATTACCTCTCTGTAGCCTGTGGGACAATTACCTCTCTGTAGCCTGTGGGACAGTGAGTGACAATGTCAGCCTTATACACCATGTCTCCTGCAGAATGAGTACCTCTCTGTAGCCTGTGGGACAATTACCTCTCTGTAGCCTGTGGGACAGTGAGTGACAATGTCAGCCTTACGCCATGTCTCCTGCAGAATGATGACGTCAACATCTTTAAGATTTTTCTTAAATCTTAAACTCCAGTGGTAAACTCTTCAGTCCAAAGGTTGATGAGTTTAGGCCCTGAATGTTCTACATGCTGACTGATAGGTTGATGAGTTTAGGCCCTGAATGTTCTACATGCTGACTGATAGGTTGATGAGTTTAGGCTCTGAATGTTCTACATGCTGACTGATAGGTTGATGAGTTTAGGCTCTGAAAGTTCTACATGCTGACTGATAGGTTGATGAGTTTAGGCCCTGAATGATCTACATGCTGACTGATAGGTTGATGAGTTTAGGCCCAGAATGTTCTACATGCTGACTGATAGGTTGATGAGTTTAGGCCCTGAATGTTCCACATGATGACTGATAGTGATTTCATGTTGTAAAGAGAAAGAATAGCAGTGAGAAATACTCTCTCTCTCTCTCTCTCTCTCTCTCTCTCTCTCTCTCTCTCTCTCTCTCTCTCTCTCTCTCTCTCTCTCTCTCTCTCTCTCTCTCTCTCTCTCTCTCTCTCTCTCTCTCTCTCTCTCTCTCTCTCTCTCTCTCTCTCTCTCTCTCTCTCTCTCTCTCTCCTACAGCTGAGTCGACTCCTAGACCCCCTCACGCTCATGGAATTGTGTGTGTGTGAACGTGTGTGTGAACGTGTGTGTGTGAGTGAACATGTGTGTGTGAACGTGTGTGTGTGTTTTCCCAATTACACAATGCGATGTAACTGGTCCATTTGTGTTGCTAAATATAACAATGGGCTGTAAAACACAGGAAGTAATGAATACGGAGGGTTTTATAGTGTGTGTGTGTGTGTGTGTGTGTGTGTGTGTGTGTGTGTGTGTGTGTGTGTGTGTGTGTGTGTGTGTGTGTGTGTGTGTGTGTGTGTGTGTGTGTGTGTGTGTGTGTGTGTGTGTGTGTGTGTGTGTGTGTGTGTGTGTGTGTGTGTGTGTGTGTCTGTGTGCGTGTGTGTGCGTGCGTGTGTGTGTGTCTGTGTGCGTGTGTGTGTGTGTTGTACTGCGGGGATTCTAGACTCTCTGATGACTTCTCCAGCGGTCTAACACATAGAAATACAATGGATAGAACAGGCGCCCACATTCAAGTCAATGACGGCATAATGGGGTTGACTGGCGACCATTGCAAGTATATCCATAGTAGAAAAGTAGGAAGGTTTGTTGATTCAACTCAATAGACATTACAATGCAGTTACATGAGCCACATCAATTTGAATTAATATTCTACCATGGAAATGATATGATCACAATACCAGGCAGACATTGCGAGTGTACCCATAAGTTTACCAGTCAAATTGCCATGGGTAGAAGCTCCAATGTTTGTTCTATTCATTCTACTTCTATGTTTTAACTCCCTTTACTGAGTAAGTACAGTCGTGGACAAAGGTTTTGAGAATGACACAAATATACATTTTCACAAAGTCTGCTGCCTCAGTGTCTTTAGATACTAGATGTTACTATGGAATACTGAAGTATAATTACAAGCATTTCATAAGTGTCAAAGGCTTTTATTGACAATTACATGAAGTTGATGCAAAGAGTCAATATTTGTAGTGTTGACCCTTCTTTACCATAACCTCTGCAATCCGCCCTGGCATGCTGTCAATTACTTCTAGGCCACATCCTGACTGATGGCAGTCCATTCTTGCATAATCAATGCTTGGAGTTTGTCAGAATTTGTGGGGTTTTGTATGTCCACCCGCCTGTTGAGGATTGACCACAAGCTTTCAATGGGATTAAGGTTTGGGGAGTTTCCTGGCCATGGATCCAAAATATCGATGTTTTGTTCCCCGAGCCACTTAGTTATCACTTTTGCCTTATGGCAAGGTGCTCCATCATGCTGGAAAAGGCATTGTTCGTCACCAAACTGTTCCTGGTGTCACGAGTCCGACCGAGGGTGGTTCCCCTTCCCGGGCGGGTGGCGCTCGGCGGTCGTTGTCGCCGGCCTATTAGCTGCCACTGATTGTTTTTCCTCCCCCTCCTTGTATGTTTAGTGGTAGCACCTGTTTATGTTTAATTAGTTTGTCTTTATTAGACAGCCGGCCCGCCTGGTTGTTGTGCGGGATTATTTTATTGTAAACCTTCGGCTCTGTTGTAGAGGTACGTGCTTAGTCGTGATTTTTCCTATTTGTACTTTTTCCCCTGTGTTTGGGAACGTTACTTTTGTGTGCACCCTGTGGTGCGTTTGGTGCTAGTAAAGACGCACAGCATTGAACTCTGTCTCCTGCATTTGACTCCACACCCACGACACCCGGAGCGTTACACCTGGATGGTTGGGAGAAGTTGCTCTCGGAAGGATGTGTTGGTACCATTCTTTATTCATGGCTGTGTTCTAAGTCAAAATTGTGAGTGAGCCCACTCCCTTGGCTGAGAAGCAACCCCACACATGAATGGTCTCAGGATGCTTTACTGTTGGCATGACACAGGACTGATGGTAGCGCTCACCTTGTCTTCTCCGGACAAGCTTTTTTCCGGATGCCCCAAACAATCGGAAAGGTGAATCATCAGAGAAAATGACTTTACCCCAGTATTTAGCAGTCCAATCCCTGTACCTTTTGCAGAATATCAGTCTGTCCCTGATGGTTTTCCAGGAGAGAAGTGGCTTCTTTGCTGCCCTTCTTGACACCAGGCCATCCTCCAAAAGTTTTGGACTTTCTTGGGCGCCCTGAAGCCTTCTTCACAACAATTGAACTGCTCTCCTTGAAGTTCTTGATGATCCGATAAATGGTTGATTTAGGTGCATTCTTACCGGCAACAATATGAAGCCCTTTTTGTCCAAAGCAATGACGACGGCACGTATTTCCTTGCAGGTAACCATGGTTGACAGAGGAAAAACAATGATTACAAGCACCACCCTCCTTTCATCTGATCTCTCTTCGTAACGTTCTGGAGTATATGCAAATCGCCATCATACAAACTGAGGCAGCAGACTTTGTGAAAATTAATATTTGCATCATTCTCAAAACTTTTGGCCAAGACTGTACACTAGCTTGTTGTTTAAAGAATGCATATCCCCCTGACCCTGTTTAAAGAATGTATATCCCCTGACCCTGTTTAAAGAATGTATATCCCCCTGACCCTGTTTAAAGAATGTATATCCCCCTGACCCTGTTTATAGAATGTATATCCCCTGACCCTGTTTAAAGAATGTATATCCCCTGACCCTGTTTAAAGAATGTATATCCCCTGACCCTGTTTAAAGAATGTATATCCCCCTGACCCTGTTTAAAGAATGTATATCCCAGTCCCCCTGACCCTGTTTATAGAATGTATATCCCAGTCCCCCTGACCCTGTTTATAGAATGTATATCCCCTGACCCGGTTTAAAGAATGTATATCCCCTGACCCTGTTTATAGAATGTATATCCCAGTCCCCCTGACCCTGTTTATAGAATGTATATCCCCTGACCCTGTTTATAGAATGTATATCCCAGTCCCCCTGACCCTGTTTATAGAATGTATATCCCAGTCCCCCGACCCTGTTTATAGAATGTATATCCCCTGACCCTGTTTATAGAATGTATATCCCAGTCCCCCTGACCCTGTTTATAGAATGTATATCCCAGTCCCCCTGACCCTGTTTAAATAATGTATATCCCCCTGACCCTGTTTAAAGAATGTATATCCCCTGACCCTGTCTAAAGAATGTATATCCCCTGACCCTGTTTAAAGAATGTATATCCCCCTGACCCTGTTTATAGAATGTATATCCCAGTCCCCCTGACCCTGTTTATAGAATGTATATCCCCTGACCCTGTTTAAAGAATGTATATCCCCTGACCCTGTTTAAAGAATGTATATCCCCCTGACCCTGTTTATAGAATGTATATCCCAGTCCCCCTGACCCTGTTTATAGAATGTATATCCCCTGACCCTGTTTAAAGAATGTATATCCCCTGACCCTGTTTAAAGAATGTATATCCCCTGACCCTGTTTAAAGAATGTATATCCCCTGACCCTGTTTAAAGAATGTATATCCCCCTGACCCTGTTTATAGAATGTATATCCCCCTGACCCTGTTTATAGAATGCATATCCCCCTGACCCTGTTTATAGAATGCATATCCCCCTGACCCTGTTTAAAGAATGTATATCCCAGTCCCCCTGACCCTGTTTATAGAATGTATATCCCAGTCCCCCTGACCCTGTTTATAGAATGTATATCCCCTGACCCTGTTTATAGAATGTATACCCCCTGACCCTGTTTAAAGAATGTATATCCCCTGACCCTGTTTAAAAAATGTATATCCCAGTCCCCCTGACCCTGTTTATAGAATGTATATCCCAGTCCCCCTGACCCTGTTTACAGAATGTATATCCCCCTGACCCTGTTTACAGAATGTATATCCCCTGACCCTGTTTAAAAAATGTATATCCCAGTCCCCCTGACCCTGTTTACAGAATGTATATCCCCGTGACCCTGTTTACAGAATGTATATCCCCTGACCCTGTTTAAAGAATGCATATCCCCCTGACCCTGTTTATAGAATGTATATCCCCCTGACCCTGTTTAAAGAATGTATATCCCCTGACCCTGTTTAAAGAATGTATATCCCCTGACCCTGTTTAAAGAATGTATATCCCAGTCCCCCTGACCCTGTTTAAAGAATGTATATCCCCCTGACCCTGTTTAAAGAATGTATATCCCAGTCCCCCTGACCCTGTTTAAAGAATGTATATCCCAGTCCCCCTGACCCTGTTTATAGAATGTATATCCCAGTCCCCCTGAACCTCTTTATAGAATGTATATCCCCTGACCCTGTTTAAAGAATGTATATCCCCCTGACCCTGTTTAAAGAATGTATATCCCAGTCCCCCTGACCCTGTTTCTAGAATGTATACCCCCTGACCCTGTTTAAAGAATGTATATCCCCTGACCCTGTTTAAAGAATGTATATCCCCTGACCCTGTTTAAAGAATGTATATCCCCTGACCCTGTTTAAAGAATGCATATCCCAGTCCCCCTGACCCTGTTTAAAGAATGTATATCCCCCTGACCCTGTTTACAGAATGTATATCCCCTGACCCTGTTTAAAGAATGTATATCCCCCTGACCCTGTTTAAAGAATGTATATCCCAGTCCCCCTGACCCTGTTTACAGAATGTATATCCCCCTGACCCTGTTTACAGAATGTATATCCCCTGACCCTGTTTAAAAAATGTATATCCCAGTCCCCCTGACCCTGTTTACAGAATGTATATCCCCCTGACCCTGTTTAAAGAATGTATATCCCCTGACCCTGTTTAAAGAATGTATATCCCCTGACCCTGTTTAAAGAATGCATATCCCCCTGACCCTGTTTAAAGAATGTATATCCCCTGACCCTGTTTAAAGAATGTATATCCCCTGACCCTGTTTAAAGAATGCATATCCCCCTGACCCTGTTTAAAGAATGTATATCCCCTGACCCTGTTTAAAGAATGCATATCCCCCTGACCCTGTTTATAGAATGTATATCCCCCTGACCCTGTTTAAAGAATGTATATCCCAGTCCCCCTGACCCTGTTTACAGAATGTATATCCCCTGACCCTGTTTAAAGAATGTATATCCCCCTGACCCTGTTTATAGAATGTATATCCCCTGACCCTGTTTAAAGAATGCATATCCCCTGACCCTGTTTAAAGAATGTATATCCCCTGACCCTGTTTAAAGAATGCATATCCCCCTGACCCTGTTTAAAGAATGTATATCCCCTGACCCTGTTTAAAGAATGTATATCCCAGTCCCCCTGACCCTGTTTATAGAATGTATATCCCCCTGACCCTGTTTAAAGAATGTATATCCCCTGACCCTGTTTAAAGAATGCATATCCCCCTGACCCTGTTTATAGAATGTATATCCCCCTGACCCTGTTTAAAGAATGTATATCCCAGTCCCCCTGACCCTGTTTACAGAATGTATATCCCCTGACCCTGTTTAAAGAATGTATATCCCCTGACCCTGTTTATAGAATGTATATCCCCTGACCCTGTTTAAAGAATGCATATCCCCTGACCCTGTTTAAAGAATGTATATCCCCTGACCCTGTTTAAAGAATGTATATCCCAGTCCCCTGACCCTGTTTATAGAATGTATATCCCCCTGACCCTGTTTAAAGAATGCATATCCCAGTCCCCCTGACCCTGTTTATAGAATGTATATCCCCCTGACCCTGTTTAAAGAATGCATATCCCAGTCCCCCTGACCCTGTTTATAGAATGCATATCCCCTGACCCTGTTTAAAGAATGTATATCCCCCTGACCCTGTTTAAAGAATGTATATCCCCTGACCCTGTTTATAGAATGCATATCCCCCTGACCCTGTTTAAAGAATGTATATCCCCCTGACCCTGTTTAAAGAATGTATATCCCCTGACCCTGTTTATAGAATGCATATCCCCTGACCCTGTTTAAAGAATGTATATCCCCTGACCCTGTTTATAGAATGCATATCCCCCTGACCCTGTTTAAAGAATGTATATCCCCCTGACCCTGTTTAAAGAATGTATATCCCAGTCCCCCTGACCCTGTTTAAAGAATGTATATCCCCTGACCCTGTTTAAAGAATGTATATCCCCTGACCCTGTTTATAGAATGTATATCCCCTGACCCTGTTTATAGAATGCATATCCCCCTGACCCTTTTTAAAGAATGTATATCCCCTGACCCTGTTTAAAGAATGTATATCCCAGTCCCCCTGACCCTGTTTAAAGAATGTATATCCCCTGACCCTGTTTAAAGAATGTATATCCCCTGACCCTGTTTATAGAATGTATATCCCAGTCCCCCTGACCCTGTTTATAGAATGTATATCCCAGTCCCCCTGACCCTGTTTATAGAATGTATATCCCCTGACCCTGTTTAAAGAATGTATATCCCCTGACCCTGTTTAAAGAATGTATATCCCAGTCCCCCTGACCCTGTTTAAAGAATGTATATCCCCTGACCCTGTTTAAAGAATGTATATCCCCCTGACCCTGTTTATAGAATGTATATCCCCCTGACCCTGTTTACAGAATGTATATCCCCCTGACCCTGTTTATAGAATGTATATGCCCTGACCCTGTTTATAGAATGTATATCCCCTGACCCTGTTTATAGAATGTATATCCCAGTCCCCCTGACCCTGTTTAAAGAATGTATATCCCCTGACCCTGTTTAAAGAATGTATATCCCTTGACCCTGTTTAAAGAATGTATATCCCCCTGACCCTGTTTATAGAATGTATATCCCAGTCCCCCTGACCCTGTTTATAGAATGTATATCCCAGTCCCCCTGACCCTGTTTATAGAATGTATATCCCCTGACCCTGTTTAAAGAATGTATATCCCCTGACCCTGTTTATAGAATGTATATCCCAGTCCCCCTGACCCTGTTTATAGAATGTATATCCCAGTCCCCCTGACCCTGTTTAAAGAATGTATATCCCCTGACCCTGTTTAAAGAATGTATATCCCCTGACCCTGTTTAAAGAATGTATATCCCCTGACCCTGTTTAAATAATGTATATCCCAGTCCCCCTGACCCTGTTTAAAGAATGTATATCCCCTGACCCTGTTTAAAGAATGTATATCCCCTGACCCTGTTTATAGAATGTATATCCCAGTCCCCCTGACCCTGTTTATAGAATGTATATCCCAGTCCCCCTGACCCTGTTTATAGAATGTATATCCCCTGACCCTGTTTAAAGAATGTATATCCCCTGACCCTGTTTAAAGAATGTATATCCCAGTCCCCCTGACCCTGTTTAAAGAATGTATATCCCCTGACCCTGTTTAAAGAATGTATATCCCCTGACCCTGTTTATAGAATGTATATCCCCCTGACCCTGTTTACAGAATGTATATCCCCCTGACCCTGTTTAAAGAATGTATATCCCTTGACCCTGTTTAAAGAATGTATATCCCCCTGACCCTGTTTATAGAATGTATATCCCCTGACCCTGTTTATAGAATGTATATCCCAGTCCCCCTGACCCTGTTTAAAGAATGTATATCCCCTGACCCTGTTTAAAGAATGTATATCCCTTGACCCTGTTTAAAGAATGTATATCCCCCTGACCCTGTTTATAGAATGTATATCCCAGTCCCCCTGACTCTGTTTATAGAATGTATATCCCAGTCCCCCTGACCCTGTTTATAGAATGTATATCCCCTGACCCTGTTTAAAGAATGTATATCCCCTGACCCTGTTTAAAGAATGTATATCCCAGTCCCCCTGACCCTGTTTAAAGAATGTATATCCCCTGACCCTGTTTAAAGAATGTATATCCCCTGACCCTGTTTATAGAATGTATATCCCCTGACCCTGTTTATAGAATGTATATCCCCCTGACCCTGTTTATAGAATGTATATCCCAGTCCCCCTGACCCTGTTTATAGAATGTATATCCCCTGACCCTGTTTAAAGAATGTATATCCCCCTGACCCTGTTTATAGAATGTATATCCCCCTGACCCTGTTTATAGAATGTATATCCCCTGACCCTGTTTATAGAATGTATATCCCCCTGACCCTGTTTATAGAATGCATATCCCAGTCCCCCTGACCCTGTTTAAAGAATGTATATCCCAGTCCCCCTGACCCTGTTTATAGAATGTATATCCCCTGACCCTGTTTAAAGAATGTATATCCCCCTGACCCTGTTTATAGAATGTATATCCCCCTGACCCTGTTTATAGAATGCATATCCCAGTCCCCCTGACCCTGTTTACAGAATGTATATCCCCCTGACCCTGTTTAAAGAATGCATATCCCAGTCCCCCTGACAAACCCTCAGAGAGTGGGGTCACGGCCTGGCTCAGCCGTTATCAACAGTAACCATAGAGCAAGTTAGGGTTTAGTGCCTTGCTCAAAGGTACATCAACAGAGTTTTCACCTTGTCACCTCTGGGATTTGAACCAGTGACCTTTCAGTTACTGGCACAACCTGCTAACTTCTAGACTACTTGCAGCCGGGACTTGGCCGCCTGGCTACATTGTTCCTGGTTGAGAATGCTAAAGAACAACATTCCCACCCTCAAGGATTGGCTTCCTGTCACACCTGACCACCCTCTAGGATTGGCTTCCTGTCACGCCTGACCACCCTCAAGGATTGGCTTCCTGTCACACTGACCACCCTCAAGGATTGGCTTCCTGTCACGCCTGACCACCCTCAAGGATTTTTTTCCTGTCACGCTGACCACCCTCTAGGATTGGCTTCCTGTCACACTGACCACCCTCTAAGATTGGCTTCCTGTCACACTGACCACCCTCTAAGATTGGCTTCCTGTCACACTGACCACCCTCTAGGATTGGCTTCCTGTCACACTGACCACCCTCAAGGATTGGCTTCCTGTCACGCTGACCACCCTCAAGGATTGGCTTCCTGTCACGCTGACCACCCTCAAGGATTGGCTTCCTGTCACACTGACCACCCTCAAGGATTGGCTTCCTGTCACGCCTGACCACCCTCAAGGATTGGCTTCCTGTCACGCTGACCACCCTCTAGGATTGGCTTCCTGTCACACTGACCACCCTCTAAGATTGGCTTCCTGTCACACTGACCACCCTCTAGGATTGGCTTCCTGTCACACTGACCACCCTCTAAGATTGGCTTCCTGTCACACCTGACCACCCTCTAGGATTGGCTTCCTGTCACACTGACCACCCTCTAAGATTGGCTTCCTGTCACACCTGACCACCCTCTAGGATTGGCTTCCTGTCACACTGACCACCCTCTAGGATTGGCTTCCTGTCACACCTGACCACCCTCTAGGATTGGCTTCCTGTCACACCTGACCACCCTCTAGGATTGGCTTCCTGTCACACCTGACCACCCTCTAGGATTGGCTTCCTGTCACACCTGACCACCCTCTAAGATTGGCTTCCTGTCACACCTGACCACCCTCTAGGATTGGCTTCCTGTCACACTGACCACCCTCTAGGATTGGCTTCCTGTCACACCTGACCACCCTCTAGGATTGGCTTCCTGTCACACTGACCACCCTCTAGGATTGGCTTCCTGTCACACCTGACCACCCTCTAGGATTGGCTTCCTGTCACACCTGACCACCCTCTAGGATTGGCTTCCTGTCACACCTGACCACCCTCTAGGATTGGCTTCCTGTCACACCTGACCACCCTCTAGGATTGGCTTCCTGTCACGCTGACCACCCTCTAAGATTGGCTTCCTGTCACGCTGACCACCCTCTAAGATTGGCTTCCTGTCACGCTGACCACCCTCTAAGATTGGCTTCCTGTCACGCTGACCACCCTCTAGGATTGGCTTCCTGTCACACTGACCACCCTCTAGGATTGGCTTCCTGTCACGCTGACCACCCTCTAGGATTGGCTTCCTGTCACACCTGACCACCCTCTAGGATTGGCTTCCTGTCACACTGACCACCCTCTAGGATTGGCTTCCTGTCACACCTGACCACCCTCTAGGATTGGCTTCCTGTCACACTGACCACCCTCTAGGATTGGCTTCCTGTCACGCTGACCACCCTCTAGGATTGGCTTCCTGTCACACTGACCACCCTCTAAGATTGGCTTCCTGTCACACTGACCACCCTCTAAGATTGGCTTCCTGTCACACTGACCACCCTCTAAGATTGGCTTCCTGTCACGCTGACCACCCTCTAAGATTGGCTTCCTGTCACACTGACCACCCTCTAGGATTGGCTTCCTGTCACACTGACCACCCTCTAAGATTGGCTTCCTGTCACGCTGACCACCCTCTAGGATTGGCTTCCTGTCACGCTGACCACCCTCTAAGATTGGCTTCCTGTCACGCTGACCACCCTCTAGGATTGGCTTCCTGTCACACTGACCACCCTCTAGGATTGGCTTCCTGTCACGCTGACCACCCTCTAGGATTGGCTTCCTGTCACCTGACCACCCTCTAGGATTGGCTTCCTGTCACGCTGACCACCCTCTAAGATTGGCTTCCTGTCACACTGACCACCCTCTAGGATTGGCTTCCTGTCACGCTGACCACCCTCTAAGATTGGCTTCCTGTCACGCTGACCACCCTCTAGGATTGGCTTCCTGTCACACTGACCACCCTCTAGGATTGGCTTCCTGTCACGCTGACCACCCTCTAGGATTGGCTTCCTGTCACCTGACCACCCTCTAGGATTGGCTTCCTGTCACGCTGACCACCCTCTAAGATTGGCTTCCTGTCACACTGACCACCCTCTAGGATTGGCTTCCTGTCACGCTGACCACCCTCTAGGATTGGCTTCCTGTCACGCTGACCACCCTCAAGGATTGGCTTCCTGTCACACTGACCACCCTCTAGGATTGGCTTCCTGTCACGCTGACCACCCTCAAGGATTGGCTTCCTGTCACACTGACCACCCTCTAGGATTGGCTTCCTGTCACACCTGACCACCCTCTAGGATTGGCTTCCTGTCACACTGACCACCCTCAAGGATTGGCTTCCTGTCACACTGACCACCCTCTAGGATTGGCTTCCTGTCACGCTGACCACCCTCAAGGATTGGCTTCCTGTCACACTGACCACCCTCTAGGATTGGCTTCCTGTCACACCTGACCACCCTCTAGGATTGGCTTCCTGTCACACTGACCACCCTCAAGGATTGGCTTCCTGTCACACCTGACCACCCTCTAGGATTGGCTTCCTGTCACACTGACCACCCTCTAGGATTGGCTTCCTGTCACACCTGACCACCCTCTAGGATTGGCTTCCTGTCACACCTGACCACCCTCTAGGATTGGCTTCCTGTCACACCTGACCACCCTCTAGGATTGGCTTCCTGTCACCTGACCACCCTCTAGGATTGGCTTCCTGTCACGCTGACCACCCTCTAAGATTGGCTTCCTGTCACGCTGACCACCCTCTAAGATTGGCTTCCTGTCACGCTGACCACCCTCTAGGATTGGCTTCCTGTCACGCTGACCACCCTCTAGGATTGGCTTCCTGTCACGCTGACCACCCTCTAGGATTGGCTTCCTGTCACCCTGACCACCCTCTAGGATTGGCTTCCTGTCACCTGACCACCCTCTAGGATTGGCTTCCTGTCACCTGACCACCCTCTAGGATTGGCTTCCTGTCACACCTGACCACCCTCTAGGATTGGCTTCCTGTCACCTGACCACCCTCTAGGATTGGCTTCCTGTCACGCTGACCACCCTCTAGGATTGGCTTCCTGTCACACTGACCACCCTCTAAGATTGGCTTCCTGTCACACTGACCACCCTCTAAGATTGGCTTCCTGTCACACTGACCACCCTCTAGGATTGGCTTCCTGTCACGCTGACCACCCTCTAAGATTGGCTTCCTGTCACACCTGACCACCCTCTAAGATTGGCTTCCTGTCACACCTGACCACCCTCAAGGATTGGCTTCCTGTCACGCTGACCACCCTCTAAGATTGGCTTCCTGTCACGCTGACCACCCTCTAAGATTGGCTTCCTGTCACCTGACCACCCTCTAGGATTGGCTTCCTGTCACGCTGACCACCCTCTAGGATTGGCTTCCTGTCACCTGACCACCCTCTAGGATTGGCTTCCTGTCACGCTGACCACCCTCTAGGATTGGCTTCCTGTCACGCTGACCACCCTCTAAGATTGGCTTCCTGTCACACCTGACCACCCTCTAGGATTGGCTTCCTGTCACGCTGACCACCCTCTAGGATTGGCTTCCTGTCACGCTGACCACCCTCTAGGATTGGCTTCCTGTCACACTGACCACCCTCTAGGATTGGCTTCCTGTCACCTGACCACCCTCTAGGATTGGCTTCCTGTCACCTGACCACCCTCTAAGATTGGCTTCCTGTCACCTGACCACCCTCTAAGATTGGCTTCCTGTCACCTGACCACCCTCTAGGATTGGCTTCCTGTCACCTGACCACCCTCTAAGATTGGCTTCCTGTCATCCCGAACAACTAAAATCCTGACATGTGATGGGGATCCCTGTCCCTGACCACCCCTAGGATTGGGGATCCCTGGGTCCCTGGATTTTTTCCCTGACCACCCTCAAGGGGATCCCTGTCCCTGACCACCCCTGGGGTGGGGATCCCTGGGTCCCTGGCTTTTCACACTGACCACCCCTGGGGTGGGGATCCCTGACCACCCCTAGGATTTTCCCCTGGGGTGGGGACCACCCCTGGATTTTCCTGTCCCTGGGGTGGGGGTCCCTGGATTGGCTTTTCCCTGGGATTGGGGGTCCCTGGTTTTCCTGGGGTGGGGACCACCCTCTAGGATTTTCCTGTCACCTGACCACCCTCTAGGGTGGGGGTCCCTGGTCATTTCCTGGGGTGGGGGTCCCTGGGTCCCTGGTTTTCCTGGGGTGGGGGTCCCTGGTCCCTTTTCCCTGGGGTGGGGGGGTCCCTGGTTTCCCTGGGGTGGGGGTCCCTGGGTCCCTTTTCCCTGGGGTGGGGGTCCCTGGTTTTCCTGGGGTGGGGGTCCCTGGGTTTCCTGGGGTGGGGATCCCTGGGTAAGAAAAGGTTGAAGACCACTAATCTAAATCTTATAGTTATCATGGCCAGATTACGTGCCCACTGGCCTCGATCCAATGGGGGCCCACATTGATTTTTTTTTTTTGAGTCACTCAAGTATCATATGAACACACAAGAGATTTGTAGAGTTGCAGGAAATGTGCTTCAAAACTGCAGCATGTTCTCTCTGCCAACAAGGGGTGGGGGGGGTGAACAGTTTGAACAATTGAGTCGTGAAGTGTGGTGGTGGTGGTGGGGGGGGGTCTGTTACCGTGATGATAAATAACAACATCCATCCAGGAAATGTGTGTGATCAGATCTTCTGAAATAGTAGTTGATTTCCCAGACACACACACACTGTTGTCTCTGTTGTTGTCACCTACACTACATTCCTCTCTCCTACACATGAGCAGGAAATGAATTACTAGTAGGATCTGGACTTCGTGTATGTGCAAGTGCGTGCGTCTGTGCGTGCGTGTGTGAGAGCGTGTGTGTGTGTGTATGTGTGTGTGCGTGAGTGTGTGTGTGCTTGTGTGTGTGTGTGTGCTTGTGTGCGTGCTTGTGTGGGTGCGTGTGCGCGTGTAAAACCTCTCTGAGGTCGGTGACTGAGACGGGGCCTTTAGACATGAGCAGCTGCTTGCAGAACTTCCTGTTTTGACTGCTTCTGTCTGGCTGCTTGGCTGCGAACACAATGCTGTTGATCTGACTCCTCAACTTTGCACTGTGTAACACAAAGAAGCTTAGCGACACTTCCCATCCATTCGACCAGAGGAGAACGGTGTGCAGAGATACAGGAGCACTGGGCTCATAGTAACGGCTGGAACGGAATGAATGGAACAGTATCAAACACATGGGGTTATACAAGGGTTTCACATGGGTTTCACATGAGATTCACGTGGGTTTCACATGGGTTTCACATGAGATTCACATGAGTTATACAAGGGTTTCACATGAGATTCACATGAGTTATACAAGGGTTATACAAGGGTTTCACATGAGATTCACGTGGGTTTCACATGAGATTCACGTGGGTTTCACATGAGATTCACATGGGTTTCACATGAGATTCACATGGGTTTCACATGAGTTTATGAGTTAAAGGGTTTCACATGGGTTTCACATGGGTTTCACATGAGTTATAAAAGGGTTTCACAAGGGTTTCACATGAGATTCACATGAGTTATACAAGGGTTTCACAAGGGTTTCACATGGGTTTCACATGGGTTTCACATGATATTCACATGAGTTAGGGTTTCACAAGGGTTTCACAAGGGTTTCAAGGGTTTCAATGGGTTTCACATGAGATTCACATGAGATTCACATGAGTTATACAAGGGTTTCACATGAGATTCACATGAGTTATGCAAGTGTTTCACAAGGGTTTCACATGAGATTCACATGAGTTATACAAGGGTTTCACAAGGGTTTAACATGAGATTCACATGAGTTATACAAGGGTTTCACATGAGATTCACATGAGATTCACATGAGTTTCACAAGGGTTTCACAAGGGTTTCACATGGGTTTCACATGGGTTTCACATGAGGGTTTCACATGAGATTCACATGAGTTATACAAGGGGGTTTCACATGAGATTCACATGAGTTATACAAGGGTTTCACAAGGGTTTCACATGAGATTCACATGAGTTATACAAGGGTTTCACAAGGGTTTCACATGAGTTATACAAGGGATGGGTTTCACATGAGTTATACAAGGGTTTCACATGGGTTTCACATGAGATTCACATGAGTTATACAAGGGTTTCACATGGGTTTCATGAGTTATACAAGGGTTTCACATGAGATTCACATGGTTAACATATGTTTCACATGAGATTAACATGGGTTTCACATGGGTTTCACATGGGTTTCACATGGGTTTGATGCCATTCCATTCCTTCCATTCCAGCCATTACGATGAGTCCGTCCTCCTGTGTCTCCACCTACCAGCCTCCTCTGCACTCCATGTGGTAGGGGAAGAGGAGAGGGACATAAGTTAGTATCAGTTACACTCTAACAGAACGTCCATGTTGAGAGAGAAACTAGAGGAATCTGAACTAGCATAAACATCATCTGGGACATTAAAGCAAATACCTAACTCTCCACAATCAAGGACTATGGCTCCTTAAGATGCGTGTGTATGTGTGTATGTGTGTATGCATGTGTGTGTCAAGCACTTTGATGTGGTGCCATTTGTCGAAGCCAGTGGGTCTTGAACTCTGGTTAGCAACAATCAACTATAACATCTACTGTGTGCACAACATCTACTGGTGTGTGTGCATGTGTGTGTCAAGCACTTTGATGCACAACATCTACTGGTCTTAGTCTATAGCACAACATTTGTCTTAATCTATAGCACAACATCTACTGGCCAGTGGGTCTTGAACTCTGGTCTTAGCAACAATCACTGGTCTTAGTCTATAGCACAACATCTACTGGTCTTAGTCTATAGCACAACATCTACTGGTCTTAGTCTATAGCACAACATCTACTGGTCTTAGTCTATAGCACAACATCTACTGGTCTTAGTCTATAGCACAACATCTACTGGTCTTAGTCTATAGCACAACATCTACTGGTCTTAGTCTATAGCACAACATCTACTGGTCTTAGTCTATAGCACAACATCTACTGGTCTTAGTCTATAGCACAACATCTACTGGTCTTAGTCTATAGCACAACATCTACTGGTCTTAGTCTATAGCACAACATCTACTGGTCTTAGTCTATAGCACAATCTACTGGTCATCTACTGGTCTTAGTCTATAGCACAACATCTACTGGTCTTAGTCTATAGCACAACATCTACTGGTCATTAGTCTATAGCACAACATCTACTGGTCTTAGTCTATAGCACAACATCTACTGGTCTTAGTCTATAGCACAACATCTACTGGTCTTAGTCTATAGCACAACATCTGGTCTAGTCTATAGCACAACATCTGCTGGTCTTAGTCTATAGCACAACATCTGCTGAGAGAGAGAGAGAGAGAGAGAGAGAGAGAGAGAGAGAGAGAGAGAGAGAGAGAGAGAGAGAGAGAGAGAGAGAGAGAGAGAACCCCATGCCCTATTACTTTTGCCCAGTGGCTGTAGGGAACCATTACATCGGCAATAGGTTCCCATTTAGGATGTAGCCAATAATTCTCATATTAGATTAAGTCATTTTTTAGATTTCTCACATGAAACATATTCCTTGTGAGTTGTTGTCCACTGAACAAAGGGATGTGTGTATGTTGTTCTCTCTCTTTCACCCTACACTGAAAGGACATACACACATAGAGTGACAGACCATAGAGAGCTGTCCGCCTGGAGTTGATTGCAAACATAATATATATATTTTTAAATGATCATGAAAATCCAAGATATGTGTGTTTTGTGCATTGGATCACATCTGTTGATAGAGCTAGAGAGATGTTGGTCAGACCATGAGACGTCAATAAAATCGGACGCTTTGACCCAGAAACTATTATTTTTCTTTATTTGTACTATTTTCTACATTGTATAATACTAATGATGACATCGAAACTATGAAATAACACATAGTAACCAAAGAATAGTGTAAAACAAATCAAAATGTATTTTATATTTGAGATTCTTCAAAGTTGCCACCCTTTGCCTTGATGACAGCTTTGCACACTCTTGGCATTCTCTCAACCAGCGTCATGAGGTAGTCACCTGGAATGCATTTCAACTAACAGGTGGGCCTTCTTGGGACGGCAGGTGATGAGAGGGAAGTAACTGAATCAAGACGGTCGCCGGTTCCACAGTAAGAATGTGACTTGCCTAGTTAAATATGATTATTTTTTTATTCTTAAAAGTTTTTGCTAAATTTATTTCCTTCTAAATGTGTTTGAGCATTTTCATTTCATTTCATTACAGTATAACGGTTTGATTTGTTTGATCGTAGCTAGCTACATAGCCAGCTACATAGCCGTCTTTGTATCAAAGATAATTGTGTAGTCTAGAGCGATTTTCTAGGTTAGCTAGCCAGCTATTGTCGTTCTTTTAACGCAACGTAACGTAATCAACACTGCTAGCTAGCCAGCTAGACCCCGAATAGCAGCACTGTAGAAACTATTACACTCAACGGCACGACTTGATTAGTGTAGTGTGTCAGCCTACAAAGTCAACAGCCAGCCACTGCCAGCTAGCCTACTTCAGCAGTACTGTATCATTTTAATCATTTTAGTCAATAAGATTCTTGCTACGTAAGCTTAACTTTCTGAACATTCGAGACGTGTAGTCCACTTGTCATTCTAATCTCTTTTGCATTAGCGTAGCCTCTTCTGTAGCCTGTCAACTATGTGTCTGTCTATCCCTGTTCTCTCCTCTCTGCACAGACCATACAAACGCTCCACACCGCGTGGCCGCGGCCACCCTAATCTGGTGGTCCCAGCGCGCACGACCCACGTGGAGTTCCAGGTCTCCGGCAGCCTCTGGAACTGCCGATCTGCGGCCAACAAGGCAGAGTTCATCTCAGCCTATGCCTCCCTCCAGTCCCTTGACTTCTTGGCACTGACGGAAACATGGATCACCACAGATAACACTGCTACTCCCACTGCTCTCTCTTCGTCCGCCCACGTGTTCTCGCACACCCCGAGAGATTCTGGTCAGCGGGGTGGTGGCAACGGGATCCTCATCTCTCCCAAGTGGTCATTCTCTCTTTCTCCCCTTACCCATCTGTCTATCGCCTCCTTTGAACTCCATGCTGTCACAGTTACCAGCCCTTTCAAGCTCAACATCCTTATCATTTATCGCCCTCCAGGTTCCCTCGGAGAGTTCATCAATGAGCTTGATGCCTTGATAAGCTCCTTTCCTGAGGACGGCTCACCTCTCACAGTTCTGGGCGACTTTAACCTCCCCACGTCTACCTTTGACTCATTCCTCTCTGCCTCCTTCTTTCCACTCCTCTCGTCTTTTGACCTCACCCTCTCACCTTCCCCCCCTACTCACAAGGCAGGAAATACGCTCGACCTCATCTTTACTAGATGCTGTTCTTCCACTAACCTCATTGCAACTCCCCTCCAAGTCTCCGACCACTACCTTGTATCCTTTTCCCTCTCGCTCTCATCCAACACTTCCCACACTGCCCCTACTCGGATGGTATCGTGCCGTCCCAACCTCCGCTCTCTCTCCCCCGCTACTCTCTCCTCTTCCATCCTATCATCTCTTCCCTCTGCTCAAACCTTCTCCAACCTATCTCCTGATTCTGCCTCCTCAACCCTCCTCTCCTCCCTTTCTGCATGCCTTTGACTCTCTATGTCCCCTATCCTCCAGGCCGGCTCGGTCCTCCCCTCCTGCTCCGTGGCTCGACGACTCATTGCGAGCTCACAGAACAGGGCTCCGGGCAGCCGAGCGGAAATGGAGGAAAACTCGCCTCCCTGCGGATCTGGCATCCTTTCACTCCCTCCTCTCTACATTTTCCTCCTCCGTCTCTGCTGCTAAAGCCACTTTCTACCACTCTAAATTCAAAGCATCTGCCTCTAAACCTAGGAAGCTCTGTGCCACCTTCTCCTCCCTCCTGAATCCTCCTCCCCCCCCCCCTCCTCCCTGTCTGCAGATGACTTCGTCAACCATTTTGAAAAGAAGGTCGACGACATCCGATCCTCGTTTGCTAAGTCAAACGACACCGCTAGTTCTGCTCACACTGCCCTACCCTGTGCTCTGAACTCTTTCTCCCCTCTCTCTCCAGATGAAATCTTGCGTCTTGTGACGGCCGGCCGCCCAACAACCTGCCCGCTTGACCCTATGCCCTCCTCTCTTCTCCAGACCATTTCTGGAGATCTTCTCCCTTACCTCACCTCGCTCATCAACTCATCCCTGACAGCTGGCTACGTCCCTTCCGTCTTCAAGAGAGCGAGAGTTGCACCCCTTCTGAAAAAACCTACACTCGATCCCTCCGATGTCAACAACTACAGACCAGTATCCCTTCTTTCTTTTCTCTCCAAAACTCTTGAACGTGCCGTCCTTGGCCAGCTCTCCCGCTATCTCTCTCAGACTGACCTTCTTGATCCAAATCAGTCAGGTTTCAAGACTAGTCATTCAACTGAGACTGCTCTTCTCTGTATCACGGAGGCGCTCCGCACTGCTAAAGCTAACTCTCTCTCCTCTGCTCTCATCCTTCTAGACCTATCGGCTGCCTTCGATACTGTGAACCATCAGATCCTCCTCTCCACCCTCTCCGAGTTGGGCATCTCCGGCGCGGCCCACGCTTGGATTGCGTCCTACCTGACAGGTCGCTCCTACCAGGTGGCGTGGCGAGAATCTGTCTCCTCACCACGCGCTCTCACCACTGGTGTCCCCCAGGGCTCTGTTCTAGGCCCTCTCCTATTCTCGCTATACACCAAGTCACTTGGCTCTGTCATAACCTCACATGGTCTCTCCTATCATTGCTATGCAGACGACACACAATTAATCTTCTCCTTTCCCCCTTCTGATGACCAGGTGGCGAATCGCATCTCTGCATGTCTGGCAGACATATCAGTGTGGATGACGGATCACCACCTCAAGCTGAACCTCGGCAAGACGGAGCTGCTCTTCCTCCCGGGGAAGGACTGCCCGTTCCATGATCTCGCCATCACGGTTGACAACTCCATTGTGTCCTCCTCCCAGAGCGCTAAGAACCTTGGTGTGATCCTGGACAACACCCTGTCGTTCTCAACCAACATCAAGGCGGTGGCCCGTTCCTGTAGGTTCATGCTCTACAACATCCGCAGAGTACGACCCTGCCTCACACAGGAAGCGGCGCATGTCCTAATCCAGGCACTTGTCATCTCCCGTCTGGATTACTGCAACTCGCTGTTGGCTGGGCTCCCTGCCTGTGCCATTAAACCCCTACAACTCATCCAGAATGCCGCAGCCCGTCTGGTGTTCAACCTTCCCAAGTACTCTCACGTCACCCCGCTCCTCCTCTCTCTCCACTGGCTTCCAGTTGAAGCTTGCATCCGCTACAAGACCATGGTGCTTGCCTACGGAGCTGTGAGGGGAACGGCACCTCAGTACCTCCAGGCTCTGATCAGGCCCTACATCCAAACAAGGGCACTGCGTTCATCCACCTCTGGCCTGCTCGCCTCCCTACCACTGAGGAAGTACAGTTCCCGCTCAGCCCAGTCAAAACTGTTCGCTGCTCTGGCCCCCCAATGGTGGAACAAACTCCCTCACGACGCCAGGACAGCGGAGTCAATCACCACCTTCCGGAGACACCTGAAACCCACCTCTTTAAGGAATACCTAGGATAGGATAAAGTAATCCTTCTCACCCCCCTTAAAAGATTTAGATGCACTATTGTAAAGTGGCTGTTCCACTGGATGTCATAAGGTGAATGCACCAATTTGTAAGTCGCTCTGGATAAGAGCGTCTGCTAAATGACTTAAATGTAATGTAAATTTGAGCCAATCAGTTGTGTTGTGACAAGGTAGGGATGGTATACAGTAGATAGCCCTATTTGGTAAAAGACCAATATTATGTCAAGAACAGCTCAAATATCAAATCAAATTGTATTTGTCACATACACATGGTTAGCAGATGTTAATGGGAGTGTAGCGAAATAAGCAAAGAGAAAACGACAGTCCATCATTACTTTAAGACATGAAGGTCAGGCAATGCTGAACATTTCAAGAGCTTTGAAAGTTTCTTCAAGTGGAGTCACAAAAAACCATCAAGTGTTACGATGAAACTGGCTCTCATGAGGACCTGTCACAAGAAAGGATGACCCAGAGTTACCTCTGCTGCAGAGGATAAGTTCATTAGAGTTAACTGTCTCTCATGAGGACCTGTCACAGGAAAGGAAGACCCAGAGTTACCTCTGCTGCAGAGGATAAGTTCATTAGAGTTAACTGTCTCTCATGAGGACCTGTCACAGGACAGGAAGACCCAGAGTTACCTCTGCTGCAGAGGATAAGTTCATTAGAGTTAACTGTCTCTCATGAGGACCTGTCACAGGACAGGAAGACCCAGAGTTACCTCTGCTGCAGAGGATAAGTTCATTAGAGTTAACTGTCTCTCATGAGGACCTGTCACAGGACAGGAAGACCCAGAGTTACCTCTGCTGCAGAGGATAAGTTCATTAGAGTTAACTGTCTCTCATGAGGACCTGTCACAGGACAGGAAGACCCAGAGTTACCTCTGCTGCAGAGGATAAGTTCATTAGAGTTAACTGTCTCTCATGAGGACCTGTCGCAGGACAGGAAGACCCAGAGTTACCTCTGCTGCAGAGGATAAGTTCATTAGAGTTAACTGTCTCTCATGAGGACCTGTCACAGGACAGGAAGACCCAGAGTTACCTCTGCTGCAGAGGATAAGTTCATTAGAGTTAACTGTCTCTCATGAGGACCTGTCGCAGGACAGGAAGACCCAGAGTTACCTCTGCTGCAGAGGATAAGTTCATTAGAGTTAACTGTCTCTCATGAGGACCTGTCACAGGACAGGAAGACCCAGAGTTACCTCTGCTGCAGAGGATAAGTTCATTAGAGTTAACTGTCTCTCATGAGGACCTGTCACAGGAAAGGAAGACCCAGAGTTACCTCTGCTGCAGAGGATAAGTTCAGTAGAGTTAACTGTCTCTCATGAGGACCTGTCACAGGACAGGAAGACCCAGAGTTACCTCTGCTGCAGAGGATAAGTTCATTAGAGTTAACTGTCTCTCATGAGGACCTGTCTGCTGCAGGACAGGAAGACCCAGAGTTACCTCTGCTGCAGAGGATAAGTTCATTAGAGGAGTCAACTGGCTCTCATGAGGACCTGTCACAGGACAGGAAGACCCAGAGTTACCTCTGCTGCAGAGGATAAGTTCATTAGAGTTAACTGTCTCTCATGAGGACCTGTCGCAGGACAGGAAGACCCAGAGTTACCTCTGCTGCAGAGGATAAGTTCATTAGAGTTAACTGTCTCTCATGAGGACCTGTCACAGGACAGGAAGACCCAGAGTTACCTCTGCTGCAGAGGATAAGTTCATTAGAGTTAACTGTCTCTCATGAGGACCTGTCGCAGGACAGGAAGACCCAGAGTTACCTCTGCTGCAGAGGATAAGTTCATTAGAGTTAACTGTCTCTCATGAGGACCTGTCACAGGACAGGAAGACCCAGAGTTACCTCTGCTGCAGAGGATAAGTTCAGTAGAGTTAACTGTCTCTCATGAGGACCTGTCACAGGACAGGAAGACCCAGAGTTACCTCTGCTGCAGAGGATAAGTTCATTAGAGTTAACTGTCTCTCATGAGGACCTGTCACAGGACAGGAAGACCCAGAGTTACCTCTGCTTCAGTTCATTAGAGTTACCAGCCTCAGAATTTGCAGACCAAATAAATGGTAACAAGTAACAGACACATCTCAACATCAACTGTTCAGAGGAGACTGTGTGAATCAGGCCTTCATGGTTGAATTGCTGAAAAGAAACCACTACTAAATGACACCAATAAGAAGAAAGACAGAGACTTGCTTGGGCCAAGAAACATGAGTAATTGACATTAGACCAGTGGAAATCTGTCATTTGGTCTGGAGTTCAAATGTGAGATTTTGGTTCCAACCTCTGTGTCTTTGTGAGACACCGTAAAGCATGGAGGAGGAGGTGTGATGGTGTAGTGGTGCTTTACCAGGTTGACACAGTCTGTGATTTATTTAGAAGTTCGATTCACTTAACCAGCATGGCTACCACAGCATTCTGCAGCGATCAACGCCATCCCATCTGGTTTGGGCTTAGTGGGACTGTCTATTTTAATTCACAGGACAGGAGAGTTACCTCTGCTGCAGAGGATAAGTTCATTAGACCCTGTTAACTGACCTTTCAACATTTATTTAACCTTTATTTAACTAGTCAAGTCAGTAAAGAACACATTCATATTCACCATGACAGCCTAGGAACAGTTCGGGTTAACTACCTTGTTCAGGAGCAGAACGTCAGATTTCTACCTTATCAGGTCAGGGATTCGATCTAGCAAACTTTCTGTTATTTCCCCAATGCTCTATCCCCTAGGCTAGTGGGACTTAGTGGGACTATTAGTTGTTAGGACAATGACCCAACTATTAGGACAATGACTGTCCAACACACCTCCACAATTAACTGTCCCGACCTTAACCATATTGAGATGGTTTGGGATAAGTCTCTCATGAGGACCGTCAAAGTGAAGGAAAAGCAGGCAACAAGTGCTGAGCATATGTGGGAACTCCTTCAAGGCTGTTGGAAAAGCATTCCATGTGAAGCTGGTTGAGAGAATGCCAAGAATGTGCAAAGCTGTCATCAAGGCAAAGGGTGGCTATTTGAAGAATCTCAAACATAAAATATATTTAGATTTGTTTAACACATTTTGGTTACTACACGATCCCATGTGTGTTATTTCATAGTTTTGATGTCTTAACTATTATTCTACAATGTAGAAAATACTGCAAAAAATATTTGAGGACCTGTCACAGGACAGGAAGACCCAGAAAAAAACTTCCTCCTTGAATGAGTAGGTGTGTCCAAACTTTTGACCGGTAGTGTATATATTTTCTGAACTTTTTATATCTCCTAGAAATAGTACAAACACTTGACACCAAAACCTTGTTGGGCCAAGAAACATGGGGCATTAGGGGGTCTGTTTTTCCATTCATTAATGTGTTATTTAATGTGTTTCTCTGGGCTATAGTAGTAAAGGCCAAATTCAATAATTTTATCAAATCATTATTTTCTATATTTTTTTATACCTACATTGGTCCTAAAATGTTAAATCAATAAGATTAATGATCCATCGTATGACTATCTTAAAACTATTCCATATGTCAACTTAGTTGTTTTCATTTTATTCGCTGTTGTTTTTGTGGTTTTAGTTATAGTTTTAGTAGTTGTTGTTGTTGTTGTTGTTGTAGTTGTTGTGGTTGTGGTAGATGCTGTTGTGGTTGTGGTAGATGTTGTTGTTGTAGTTGTTGTGGTTGTGGTAGATGTTGTTGTTGTTGTGGTTGTGGTAGATGTTGTTGTGGTTGTGGTAGATGTTGTTGTTGTAGTTGTGGTTGTGGTAGATGTTGTTGTTGTGGTTGTGGTAGATGTTGTTGTAGTTGTGGTTGTGGTAGATGTTGTTGTTGTTGTTGTGGTTGTGGTAGATGTTGTTGTTGTTGTTGTTGTTGTAGTAGTTGTTGTGGTAGATGTTGTTGTTGTGGTTGTGGTAGATGTTGTTGTTGTGGTTGTGGTAGATGTTGTTGTAGTTGTGGTTGTGGTAGATGTTGTTGTTGTTGTTGTAGTTGTTGTTGTGGTAGATGTTGTTGTTGTGGTTGTTGTGGTTGTGGTAGATGTTGTTGTGGTTGTGGTAGATGTTGTTGTGGTAGATGTTGTTGTTGTGGTTGTGGTAGATGTTGTTGTTGTGGTTGTGGTTGTGGTAGATGTTGTTGTAGTTGTGGTTGTGGTAGATGTTGTCGTTGTTGTTGTGGTTGTGTTAGATGTTGTTGTTGTTGTTGTGGTTGTGGTAGATGTTGTTGTTGTGGTTGTGGTAGATGTTGTTGTTGTTGTTGTTGTTGTTGTTGTTGTTGTTGCTGTAGTTGTTGTGGTTGTGGTTGTGGTAGATGTTGTTGTTGTGGTTGTGGTAGATGTTGTTGTTGTTGTTGTTGTTGTTGTTGTTGTTGTTGTTGTTGTTGTTGTAGTTGTGGTTGTGGTAGATGTTGTTGTTGTGGTTGTGGTAGATGTTGTTGTAGTTGTGGTTGTGGTAGATGTTGTTGTTGTTGTTGTAGTTGTTGTGGTTGTTGTTGTAGATGTTGTTGTTGTGGTTGTGGTAGATGTTGTTGTTGTGGTTGTGGTAGATGTTGTTGTTGTTGTTGTTGTTGCTGTAGTTGTTGTGGTTGTGGTTGTGGTAGATGTTGTTGTTGTGGCTGTGGTAGATGTTGTTGTTGTTGTTGTTGTTGTTGTTGTTGTTGTTGTTGTTGTTGTTGTTGTTGTTGTTGTAGTTGTGGTTGTGGTAGATGTTGTTGTTGTGGTTGTGGTAGATGTTGTTGTTGTGGTTGTGGTAGATGTTGTTGTAGTTGTGGTTGTGGTAGATGTTGTTGTTGTAGTTGTGGTTGTGGTAGATGTTGTTGTTGTAGTTGTTGTGGTTGCGGTAGATGTTGTTGTTGTAGTTGTGGTTGTGGTAGATGTTGTTGTTGTTGTAGTTGTGGTTGTGGTAGATGTTGTTGTTGTGTTGTGGTTGTGGTAGATGTTATTGTTGTTGTTGTTGTAGTTCTTGTTGTTGTTGTAGTTGTTGCAGTAGTTATTGTAGTGTTGTTGTTGTTGTAGTTGTTGTTGTGGTTGTAGTTGTTGTTGTTGTGGTTGTGTTAGTTGTTGTTGTTGTTGTTGTTGTTGTTGTAGTTGTGGTTGTGGTAGATGTTGTTGTTGTTTTGTTGTTGTGGTTGTGGTTGTTGTTGTTGTTGTTGTTGTAGTTGTTTGTTGTTTTGTTGTAGTTCTTGTTGTTGTGCAGTTGTTGTTGTTGTTGTTGTTGTTGTTTGTTGCAGTTGTTGCAGTAGTTATTAAAGTAGTTGCAGTTGTTGTTGCAGCTGTTGTTGCAGCTGTTGTTGCAGCTGTTGTTGTACATTTACATTTACATTTAAGTCATTTAGCAGACGCTCTTATCCAGAGCGACTTACAAATTGGTGCATTCACCTTATGACATCCAGTGGGACAGTCACTTAACAATAGTGCATCTAAAACTTAGGGGGGTGAGAGGGATTACTTATCCTATCCTAGGTATTCCTTAAAGAGGTGGGGTTTCAGGTGTCTCCGGAAGGTGGTGATTGACTCCGCTGTCCTGGCGTCGTGAGGGAGTTTGTTCCACCATTGGGGGGCCAGGGCAGCGAACAGTTTTGACTGGGCTGAGCGGGAGCTGTACTTCCTCAGTGGTAGGGAGGCGAGCAGGCCAGAGGTGGATGAACGCAGTGCCCTTGTTTGGGTGTAGGGCCTGATCAGAGCCTGGAGGTACTGAGGTGCCGTTCCCCTCACAGCTCCGTAGGCAAGCACCATGGTCTTGTAGCGGATGCGAGCTTCAACTGGAAGCCAGTGGAGAGAACGGAGGAGCGGGGTGACGTGAGAGAACTTGGGAAGGTTGAACACCAGACGGGCTGCGGCGTTCTGGATGAGTTGAAGGGGTTTAATGGCACAGGCAGGGAGCCCAGCCAACAGCGAGTTGCAGTAATCCAGACGGGAGATGACAAGTGCCTGGATTAGGACCTGCGCAGCTTCCTGTGTGAGGCAGGGTCGTACTCTGCGGATGTTGTAGAGCATGAACCTACAGGAACGGTCCACCGCCTTGATGTTGGTTGAGAACGACAGGGTGTTGTCCAGGATCACGCCAAGGTTCTTGGCGCTCTGGGAGGAGGACACAATGGAGTTGTCAACCGTGATGGCGAGATCATGGAACGGGCAGTCCTTCCCCGGGAGGAAGAGCAGCTCCGTCTTGCCGAGGTTCAGCTTGAGGTGGTGATCCGTCATCCACACTGATATGTCTGCCAGACATGCAGAGATGCGATTCGCCACCTGGTCATCAGAAGGGGGAAAGGAGAAGATTAATTGTGTGTCGTCTGCATAGCAATGATAAGAGAGACCATGTGAGGTTATGACAGAGCCAAGTGACTTGGTGTATAGAGAGAATAGGAGAGGGCCAAGAACAGAGCCCTGGGGGACACCAGTGGTGAGAGCGCGTGGTGAGGAGACAGATTCTCGCCACGCCACCTGGTAGGAGCGACCTGTCAGGTAGGACGCAATCCAAGCGTGGGCCGCGCCGGAGATGCCCAACTCGGAGAGGGTGGAGAGGAGGATCTGATGGTTCACAGTATCGAAGGCAGCCGACAGATCTAGAAGGATGAGAGCAGAGGAGAGAGAGTTAGCTTTAGCAGTGCGGAGCGCCTCCGTGATACAGAGGAGAGCAGTCTCAGTTGAATGACTAGTCTTGAAACCTGACTGATTTGGATCAAGAAGGTCATTCAGAGAGAGATAGCGGGAGAGCTGGCCAAGGACGGCACATTCAAGAGTTTTGGAGAGAAAAGAAAGAAGGGATACTGGTCTGTAATTGTTGACATCGGAGGGATCAAGTGTAGGTTTTTTCAGAAGGGGTGCAACTCTCGCTCTCTTGAAGACGGAAGGGACGTAGCCAGCGGTCAGGGATGAGTTGATGAGCGAGGTGAGGTAAGGGAGAAGGTCTCCGGAAATGGTCTGGAGAAGAGAGGAGGGGATAGGGTCAAGCGGGCAGGTTGTTGGGCGGCCGGCCGTCACAAGACGCGAGATTTCATCTGAGAGAGAGGGGAGAAAGAGGTCAGAGCACAGGGTAGGGCAGTGTGAGCAGAACCAGCGGTGTCGTTTGACTTAGCAAACGAGGATCGGATGTCGTCGACCTTCTTTTCAAAATGGTTGACGAAGTCATCTGCAGAGAGGAGGAGGGGGGGGGGCGGAGGATTCAGGAGGGAGGAAAAGGTGGCAAAGAGCTTCCTAGGGTTAGAGGCAGATGCTTGGAATTTAGCGTGGTAGAAAGTGGCTTTAGCAGCAGAGACAGAGGAGGAAAATGTAGAGAGGAGGGAGTGAAAGGATGCCAGGTCCGCAGGGAGGCGAGTTTTCCTCCATTTCCGCTCGGCTGCCCGGAGCCCTGTTCTGTGAGCTCGCAATGAGTCATCGAGCCACGGAGCGGGAGGGAGGACCGAGCCGGCCTGGAGGATAGGGGACATAGAGAGTCAAGGGATGCAGAGAGGGAGGAGAGGAGGGTTGAGGAGGCAGAATCAGGAGATAGGTGGGAGAAGGTTTGAGCGGAGGGAAGAGATGATAGGATGGAAGAGGAGAGAGTAGCGGGGAGAGAGAGCGAAGGTTGGGACGGCGCGATACCATCCGAGTAGGGGCAGTGTGGGAGGTGTTGGATGAGAGCGAGAGGGAAAAGGATACAAGGCAGTGGTCGGAGACTTGGAGGAGTTGCAATGAGGTTAGTGGAGGAACAGCATCTAGTAAAGATGAGGTCGAGCGTATTGCCTGCCTTGTGAGTAGGGGGGAAGGTGAGAGGGTGAGGTCAAAAGAGGAGAGGAGTGGAAAGAAGGAGGCAGAGAGGAAAGAGTCAAAGGTAGACGTGGGGAGGTTAAAGTCGCCCAGAACTGTGAGAGGTGAGCCGTCCTCAGGAAAGGAGCTTATCAAGGCATCAAGCTCATTGATGAACTCTCCGAGGAACCTGGAGGGCGATAAATGATAAGGATGTTAAGCTTGAAAGGGCTAGTAACTGTGACAGCATGGAATTCAAAGGAGGCGATAGACAGATGGGTAAGGGGGAGAAAGAGAGAATGACCACTTGGGAGAGATGAGGATCCCGGTGCCACCACCCCGCTGACCAGACGCTCTCGGGTGTGCGAGAACACGTGGGCGGACGAAGAGAGAGCAGTAGGAGTAGCAGTGTTGTCTGTGGTGATCCATGTTTCCGTCAGTGCCAAGAAGTCGAGGGACTGGAGGGAGGCATAGGCTGAGATGAACTCTGCCTTGTTGACCGCAGATTGGCAGTTCCAGAGGCTACCGGAGACCTGGATCTCCACGTGGGTCGTGCGCTGGGACCACCAGAGTAGGGTGGCGCGGCCACGCGGTGAGGAGCGTTTGTATGGTCTGTGCAGAGAGGAGAGAACAGGGATAAACAGACACATAGTTGACAGGCTACAGAAGAGGCTACGCTAATGCAAAGGAGATTGGAATGACAAGTGGACTACACGTCTCGAATGTTCA
Organism: Oncorhynchus gorbuscha; assembly: GCF_021184085.1. NCBI lineage: Eukaryota > Metazoa > Chordata > Actinopteri > Salmoniformes > Salmonidae > Oncorhynchus > Oncorhynchus gorbuscha. The sequence goes on along the minus strand of NC_060196.1, from coordinate 58,899,973 downwards.
GAAAGTTAAGCTACGTAGCAAGAATCTTATTGACTAAAATGATTAAAATGATACAGTACTGCTGAAGTAGGCCAGCTGGCAGTGGGTGCGTTGTTGACACTACACTAATCAAGTCGTTCCGTTGAGTGTAATAGTTTCTGCAGTGTTGCTATTCGGGGGCTAGCTAGCTAGCAGTGTTGTTTACGTTACGTGCGTTAAAGAACGACAATAGCTGGCTAGCGAACCTAGAAAATCGCTCTAGACTACACAATTATCTTTGATACAAAGACGGCTATGTAGCTAGCTACGATCAAACAAATCAAACCGTTGTACTGTAATGAAATGAAGTGAAAATGTGATACTACCTGTGAATGCGACCGGGTAGTTGAGTTCTATACAGAAGACATTGGCTAGCGTTGGCTAGCTAGCAGAGTCACCTACGTTAAGGACGACAAATAGCTGGCTAGCTAACCTCGGTAAATTAAGATAATCACTCTAAGACTACACACTCTAAACCTAAACAACACAATTATCTTGGATACGATGATACGAAGACAGCAAAGGCAGCTATGTAGCTAGCTAACACTACACTAATCAAGTCGTTCAGTTGAGTGTAATAGTTTCTCCAGTGCAGCTAATCAGTGGACGTTAGCTAGCTTGCTAGTGAAGACTACGTTAGGACGGCGAAATACGATAATTACGCAATTATCTTTGATACAAAGACGGCTATGTAGCTAGCTGAGAAGAAATTGCTAAGATTAGACAAATCAAACCGTTGTGATATTTGTTGTTGTTGTAGTTGTAGTTGTGTTGTAGTTGTGGTTGTGGTTGTTGTTGTTGTTGTGGTTGTGGTAGATGTTGTTGTGGTTGTGGTAGATGTTGTTGTTGTTGTAGTTGTGGTTGTGGTAGATGTTGTTGTTGTAGTTGTGGTAGATGTTGTTGTAGTAGTTGTTGTGGTTGTGGTAGATGTTGTTGTTGGTTGTGGTAGATGTTGTTGTTGTTGTGGTAGATGCTGTTGTAGTTGTGGTAGATGCTGTTGTAGTTGTTGTTGTGGTTGTGGTAGATGTTGTTGTTGTTGTTGTGGTAGATGTTGTTGTTGTTGTGGTAGATGCTGTTGTAGTTGTTGTTGTGGTTGTGGTAGATGTTGTTGTAGTTGTGGTAGATGTTGTTGTTGTTGTGGTAGATGCTGTTGTAGTTGTTGTTGTGGTTGTGGTAGATGTTGTTGTTGTTGTTGTGGTAGATGTTGTTGTTGTTGTGGTTGTGGTAGATGTTGTTGTTGTTGTTGTGGTAGATGCTGTTGTGGTTGTGGTAGATGTTGTTGTTGTGGTAGATGTTGTTGTTGTTGTGGTAGATGTTGTTGTTGTTGTGGTAGATGCTGTTGTAGTTGTTGTTGTGGTTGTGGTAGATGTTGTTGTTGTTGTTGTGGTAGATGTTGTTGTTGTTGTGATAGATGTTGTTGTTGTTGTGGTAGATGCTGTTGTAGTTGTTGTTGTGGTTGTGGTAGATGTTGTTGTTGTTGTTGTGGTAGATGTTGTTGTTGTTGTGGTAGATGCTGTTGTAGTTGTTGTTGTGGTTGTGGTAGATGTTGTTGTAGTTGTGGTTGTGGTTGTGGTTGTGGTTGTGGTTGTGGTTGTGGTTGTGGTAGATGTTGTTGTTGTGGTTGTGGTTGTGGTAGATGTTATTGTTGTTTTGTTGTAGTTCTTGTTGTTGTTGCAGTTGTTGCAGTAGTTATTGAAGTAGTTGCAGCTGTTGTTGCAGCTGTTGTTGTTGTTGTAGTTGTGGTAGATGTTATTGTTGTTTTGTTGTAGTTCTTGTTGTTGTTGCAGCTGTTGTTGCGGCTGTTGTTGTAGTTGTGGTTGTGGTTGTTGTTGTTGTTGTAGTTGTGGTTGTGGTAGTTGTTGTTGTTGTAGTTGTGGTAGATGTTATTGTTGTTTTGTTGTAGTTCTTGTTGTTGTTGCAGTTGTTGCAGTAGTTATTGTAGTAGTTGCAGTTGTTGTTGCAGCTGTTGTTGCAACTGTTGTTGCAGTAGTTGCTGTAGAAGTTGTAGGTTGTTGTAGTTGTTGTTGTAGTTATTGTTGTTGTTGTAGTTGTGGTTGTGGTAGATGTTGTAGTTGTGGTTGTGGTTGTTGTTGTTGTGGTTGTTGTTGTTGTTTTGTTGTAGTTGTTGTTGTTTTGTTGTAGTTCTTGTTGTTGTTGCAGTTGTTGCAGTAGTTATTGTAGTAGTTGCAGTTGTTGTTGCAGCTGTTGTTGCAGTAGTTGCTGTAGAAGTTGTAGGTTGTTGTAGTTGTTGTTGTAGTTATTGTTGTAGTAGTTGATGTTGTTATAGTTGATGTTACTGTAGTTGTAGTTGTTGTAGTTGTGGTTGTTGAAGCTGTGGTAGTTGTTGTGGTTGTATATGTAGTTGTTGTAGTTGTTGCTGTTGTTGTAATAATTATTGTTGTTGTAGTTGTAGTTGTTGCTGTTGTTGTTGTAGTAATTATTGTTGTTGTTGTTGTAGTTGTTGTTGCTGTTGTTGTAGTAATTATTGTTGTTGTTGTTGTAGTAATTATTGTTGTTGTTGTTGTAGTTGTTGTTGCTGTTGTTGTAGTAATTATTGTTGTTGTTGTTGTAGTTGTTGTTGCTGTTGTTGTAGTAATTATTGTTGTTGTTGTTGTAGTTGTTGTTGCTGTTGTTGTAGTAATTATTGTTGTTGGTGTTGTAGTAGTAATTATTGTTGTTGTTGTAGTAATTATTGTTGTTGTTGTAGTAATTATTGTTGTTGTTGTATTAGTTGTTGTAGTTGTTGCATACCTCTACATTGAGTCAGGTCTACAGTCTATAGAAGAAACCAGAAATGATCTTTGTTTTTGTCGCCAGATCCGTTCTTTCTAAACATGTTTTGTATTGAGTCTCCTTCACTTACTGGAGTTGTGCGTTCTTTGGAAATTAAGTGATTGTCGACTAGCAAGGACATGATGTTCCGATATCCTGAGTTGTATTTATCCTGTGTCCTATGAGAGATTGATCTCACACCCCCTCGCTCCTCTCTCTACACACACACACAAGCATGCACGCACACACACGCTCACGCAAGCACACACGCAAGCACACACACACACACACACACACACACACACACACACACACACACACACACACACACACACACACACACACACACACACACACACACACACACACACACACACACACACACACACACACACACACACACACACACACACACACACACACACACTCCTCTCAACAGGCTGCATCTATCACTGTATAGACTATATAAATATTGACCCTTGAAATTGATTCCTGACTGGAACAGAGGTGAGCGGTACGGTGTCATATTTGGGTCCGTCTGCCAAAAGACGCTGTCCCAAATGGAACCCTATTATGTATAGAGTGCACTACTTCTGACCTGAGACTTATAGGTAGTGTGCAAAAAAAAAAGTTGTGAACTAGGGAATAGGGAATAAGATGCCATTTGGATAAAAACATGCTCATGTTGTTCCTGTCTAGAATTAGACTGGTTCTCTGCAGGCACAACTTTAAGTGTGTGTGTGTGTGTGTGTGTGTTTACAATGGGACAGGTTCTTTGTAGGCTAAATAGGTTACAACCAGGAAGGATTAGTTTTTTAAAAAAAAATGTGTCTGTTTAATTCTCCTACCATCCTTCCTCTAGTTCTCTTCCATCAATCATTCTCTCCCCCCTCTCTCCCCTACCCTCTCTCTCCCCCTCTCCCCCCCTCTCTCCCCCTCTCTCTCTCCCCTCTCTCTCTCTGTTTCTCTCCCCCTCGCTCTCTCTCCCTCTCTCTCTCTGTTTCTCTCCCCTCTCTCTCCCCCTCTCTCTCTCCCTCTCTCTCTCTGTTTCTCTCCCCCTCGCTCTCTCTCCCTCTCTCACCCTCCCTCTCTCCCCCTCGCTCTCTCTCCCCCTTACTCTCTCTCTGTTTCTCTCCCTCTCTCTCTTCCTCTCTCTCCCCCCTCTCTCCCTCTCTCTCTCTGTTCTCCCCCCTCTCTCTCTCCCCTCTCCCTCTCTCTCTCTCCCCTCTCTCGCTCCCTCTCTCTCTCTGTTTCACTCCCCCTCTCTCTCCCTCTCTCTCTCCCCCCTCTCTCCCTCTCTCTCCCTCTCTCTCTGTTCCTCTCCCCCTCTCTCTCTCCCTCCTCCCTCTCTCTCCCTCTCTCGCCCCCTCTCTCTCCCTCCCCCTCTCTCTGTTTCACTCCCCCTCTCTCCCTCTCTCCCTCTCTCTCACCTCTCTCTCCCTCTCTCCCCCTCTTTCTCTCACCTCTCTCTCTCTCCTCTCTCTCCCCCTCTTTCTCTCTCTCCCTCTCTCTCTCCCCTCTCTCTCTCTCTCGCTGTTTCTCCCTCCCTCGCTCTCTTTCCCCTTCTCTCGCACTAAATCACAAACTCACACAGCTCACCTCCCTATCTCTGTGTGTGTGTGTGTGTGTGTGTGTGTGTGTGTGTGTGTGTGTGTGTGTGTGTGTGTGTGTGTGTGTGTGTGTGTGTGTGTGTGTGCAATATACAGTTTATACCATATTTCGATATATCGCCGATATTATTTCCCAAAAAATATGCACATACAAATGTTTGGTTGAGGGAAACCCTCGCTTCGCAGTGGCTCGGGGGTACATGCTACACCATTGCTTATAGCTATAAGAAATCTAATCACATCCAGCTCAGGGCTCCAGCTATGTATTTGGTTTGCTACCTTTCAGGCTAAGTGGCTCGAAGTCAAGATCAAACTTCTTGGTTATGGCAGAGATATTCAACCTCCCCCTGGATCAAGATCCCTGTTAAATAAATAATGTTATATACATTCAGTAATATCACTAGCTACTTTAAACAATTATCTATATATGCATATACATTATCTCATATGGAATATGAATACATATATCCTTATGTACATATTCTTTATCCCCACTGTACTCTACATCATCGACTGCATCCTTATGTAATACATGTATCACAAGCCACTTTAACTATGCCACTTTGTTTACTTTGTCTACATACTCATCTCATATGTATATACTGTACTCGATACCATCTACTGTATGCTGCTCTGTACCATGACTCATTCATATATCCTTATGTACATATTCTTTATCCCCTTACACTGTGTATTAGACAGTAGTTTTGGAATTGTTAGTTAGATTACTTGTTGGTTCTTACTGCATTATCGGAACTAGAAGCACAAGCATTTCGCTACCCTCGCATTAACATCTGCTAACCATGTGTATGTGACAAATAAAATTTGATTTGATTTGATTTGGATGATAGCGGGGTGAACAGGCCGTGGCTCGGGTGGTTGTTGTCCTTGATGATCTTTATGGCCTTCCTGTAACATCGGGTGGTGTAGGTGTCCTGGAGGGCAGGTAGTTTCCCCCCGGTGATGCGTTGTGCAGACCTCACTACCCTCTGGAGAGCCTTACGGTTGTGGGCGGAGCTGTTGCCGTACCAGGCGGTGATACAGCCCGCCAGGATGCTCTCGATTGTGCATCTGTGTGTGTGTGTGTGCACCATAGGTATGTTTGTGTGCATCTTTCCATGCATGTGTGTCTGTCTGTATGTGAGGATTCTTTCAAATTCCTGTTTTTGTATATTTTGTCAACACTGCTTCCGTGAGAAACATTATCCCTGTGGTAAACTGATGTTACATATCTAACAGAGGTTTACTGCCATCATCTAACAGCATTACTATGGTTCCCAGTTTCTGTTTCCTGTGTTGTCTGATTGGGTAAATTAACATTTTTGATATAAGTTTGCGTACTGTTAATCATAGAAAATACAGAAAATCTGATATGAGTGTTATAGTAATTTGAATATTGCTATGTATTCAAATAAGATGGATGATGATCCAGTGATTATTATAGTAAACAGAAACATTTTGTAAATAATTTGTTTTTCTTCATCAACAGGAAGCAGTTATTTAGAGAAGTGTTTTGCTGTCACAGCAACTATCACCGTGGAGACCTGGCACTTCGCACTGTTACCAAGGGTGATGAGTTAATTATTCATTCTCACCCAATCCTCTGTCTGCAACAAGGTGTGAAGAGGCGCCATAGTCATGGAGACCGAACCCAAACCAACCAGCTAACTAGTTTATCAATGGGGGTTTATTTAACTTCTCTACTCTACTTCTCTTCTCTACTTCTCTTCTCTACTTCTCTTCTCTACTTCTCTACTCTACTTCTCTTCTCTACTTCTCTACTCTACTTCTCTTCTCTACTTCTCTACTCTACTTCTCTTCTCTACTTCTCTTCTCTACTTCTCTTCTCTACTTCTCTACACTACTTCTCTACTTCTCTTCTCTACTTCTCTACTTCTCTTCTCTACTTCTCTTCTCTACTTCTCTACTCTACTTCTCTACTCTACTTCTCTACTCTACTTCTCTTCTTCTCTACTTCTCTTCACTACTTCTCTTCTCTACTTCTCTTCACTACTTCTCTTCTCTACTTCTCTTCACTACTTCTCTTCACTACTTCTCTACTCTACTTCTCTTCTCTACTCTACTTCTCTTCACTACTTCTCTTCACTACTTCTCTTCTCTACTTCTCTTCACCACTTCTCTTCACTACTTCTCTACTCTACTTCTCTTCTCTACTCTACTTCTCTTCACTACTTCTCTTCTCTACTTCTCTTCACTACTTCTCTTCACTACTTCTCTACTCTACTTCTCTTCTCTACTCTACTTCTCTTCTCTACTTCTCTTCACTACTTCTCTTCTCTACTTCTCTTCACTACTTCTCTTCTCTACTTCTCTTCACTACTTATCTTCTCTACTTCTCTTCACTACTTCTCTTCTCTACTTCTCTTCACTACTTCTCTTCACTACTTCTCTACTCTACTTCTCTTCTCTACTCTACTTCTCTTCTCTACTTCTCTTCACTACTTCTCTTCTCTACTTCTCTTCACTACTTCTCTTCTCTACTTCTCTTCACTACTTCTCTTCTCTACTTCTCTTCACTACTTCTCTTCACTACTTCTCTACTCTACTTCTCTTCTCTACTCTACTTCTCTTCACTACTTCTCTTCTCTACTTCTCTTCACTACTTCTCTTCACTACTTCTCTACTCTACTTCTCTTCTCTACTCTACTTCTCTTCTCTACTTCTCTTCACTACTTCTCTTCTCTACTTCTCTTCACTACTTCTCTTCTCTACTTCTCTACTCTACTTCTCTTCTCTTCTCTACATCTCTTCTCTACTTCTCTTCTCTATTCTACTTCTCTACTTCTCTTCTCTTCTCTACATCTCTTCTCTACTTCTCTTCTCTACTCTACTTCTCTACTTTCTTCTCTTCTCTACATCTCTTCTCTACTTCTCTTCTCTACTCTACTTCTCTACTTCTCTTCTCTTCTCTACATCTCTCCTCTACTTCTCTCCTCTACTTATGTTCTCTTCTTCTCTTCTCTACTTCTTGTCTTTTCTTCTATGTACCTTTACTCTTGTCTTGTCTTCTTTTCTCCTCTCCTCTTCCCGCTTCTTTCTCCCCTCTCTCTTCCACTTCATCCTGTTCTCCACACTTTTCTCTGTACTTTCCCCCTCTTCCTCCTCTCCTCCCTTCTCACTCTATCCCCCTCTCCCTCCCCTCCTCCCCTCTTGCTCTATCCCACTCTCCCTCTTCTCCTTCTCGCTTTATTCCCCCTCTCCCTTCCCTCCTCTTTTCCCTCCCCATTCCCTACATTCTCCCTCCTCTTCTCCCCTCCTTCCATCTCCCCTCCTGTCTTTCCCCACCTTTTATCCCCTTCTCTCCTCTCCCCACATTTGTCCCCTCCTATCCCTCCCCTCCTATTTTCTATTATCCCCTTCTTCTCCCTCCCCTACTTTAACTCCTCTCCTCTCCTCTCCTCTCCTCTCCTCTCCTCTCTCTCCCTCTCCTCTCCTCTCCTCTCCTCTCCTCTCCTCTCCTCTCCTCTCCTCTCCTCTCCTCTCCTCTCCTCTCCTCTCCTCTCCTCTCCTCTCCTCTCCTCTCCTCTCCTCTCCTCTCCTCCCCTGACTCTAGCCCAGGGCACCCCAATCACTCTACATGCTAATCAGCTCAACACACACACACACACACAAAACACACACAACTCGTTAAATATGCACCTTCCTCATTGACATACAAATTCAGTTAACTACCCTGCTCTGCAAAACGAGGAAAACAAATATTTTAAATTATGTTTTTGTTTGTGCAAATCCAATTTTATTTGTCACATACTCCGAATACAACAGGTCTAGACTTTACCGTGAAATGCTTACTCGGAAATGCACATGCTTCGTTTCAAAGTTATGTCCGAGTGTTGGAGTGTGCCACTTACTTTTCATATATTAGAATATCAAGAAAATGGTGCCAATGGTCTTTTTTGGTTAATATAAGGGATTTGAAATTATCTCTGCTTTTAATGTTTATACTTAACTATATTTTAGCAATACTATTTACTTTTTATACTTAAGTATATTTAAAACCAAATAATTTTAGACTTTTACTGAAGTAATATTTTTCTGGGTGACTCACTTTCACTTGAGTCATTTTCTATTAAGGTATCTTTACTTTTATTCAAGCATGACAATTGGGTACTTTTTCCACCACTGTAAGAGGCATTGGTAAACGTACTCCAGCTCAGCTTCACAACTGTGTTGGTGTGTTTGGACCATAGTGATGTGGGCACTAAGGAACATGAAGCTCTCAACCTAAATCCACTATAACCCCGCCGATGTGAATAGGGGCGTGCTCAGCCCTCCATTTCCTGTTGTCAACCATCAGGGCCATTATAATGCTTGATGTTGGAGGAGAGGCTGTTGTCCCGGCATCGCAGTGCCAGGTATCTGACCTCCTCCCTAAAGTCTGTCTCATCGTCATCCGTGATCGGGCTTACCACCGTTGTGTCGTCGGAAAACTTGCGTTGGAGTCGAACGTGACCAGTCGTGGATGAACAGGCAGTACAGGAGGGGGACTAAGCACACACCCCTGAGGGGCTCCCGTGTTGAGGGTCAGCGTGGCGGATGTGTTCTCGCCAGCCCTCACCAGCTGGGGGCGGCACGTCAGAAGGTACAGGATGCAGTTGCAGAGGGAGGTGTTCCGTCCCAGGGTCGTGACCTTAGTGATGAACTGAAGTCAATGGCGTAGGAAAGGGAAGTGTGGAGTCCAATAGAGCGTGTTGATGTGAGCATTTCATGGCTAGAGATATGAGTGATACGGTTTGGTAGTCATTTAGACAGTTTACCTTGGTGTTCTTGTGTACAGGGACTATGGTGGATGGCTTGAAACATGTACGTATTACAGACTGGGTCAGGGAGAGGTTGAAAATGTCAGTGAAGACATTTGCCTGCTAGTCAACGCATGCTCTGAGTATACGCCCTGGTAATCCATCTGAATGTTAACCTGTTTAACCTCTCTGAACCACCCATACCGGATCTGGGATAATTGTCATCAGCAACGCTGAATAGCATAGCGCCACAGTCAAATAATATTACTAGAAAATATTCATATTCATGAAATATAGGAAAACACAGCTTAGCCTTTTGTTAATCCACCTGTCGTCTCAGATTTTGAAATGATGCTTTACAGCGAAAGCAATCCAAGCGTTTGTGTAAATGTATCGATCGCTCGACAAAACAATAAGTACACTTAACATCAGGTAACTTGGTCACGAGAATCAGAAAAGCAATCAAATTAACCGTTTACCTTTGATGATCTTCAGATGTTTTCATTCTAGAGACTCCCAGTTAGACAACAAATGTTCCTTTTCTTCCATAAAGATATTTTATATATCCAAATACCTCCGTTAGTTCGGTGCGTTATGCCCAGGAATCCACCGGAAAGAGCGGTCACGACAACGCAGACAAAAATTCCAAATTATATCCATAATGTCCACAGGAACATGTCAGACGTTTTTTATAATCAATCCTCAGGGTGTTTTTCAAATATCTATTCGATAATATATCAACCGGGACAGTTGGCTTTTCACTAGGACCGGGAGTAACAATGGCCGCCTTTCTCTTTTGCGCACAATTCACTCTGAGAGCCCCCACCCATCCACTTACGCAATGTGGTCGTTCATGCTCATTCTTCACAATAAAAGCCTGAAACTATGTCTGAAGACCGTTGACACCTTGGGGAAGCGATAATAAAAGGAATCTGGTTGATATCCCTTTAAATGGGAGGCTATGGAACATGGAGTTTTCAAAATAGAAGCCACTTCCTGGTTTTATTTTTCTCAGGGTTTCGCTAGCAATATCACTTCTGTTATACTCACAGACAATATTTTGACAGTTTTGGAAACTTTAGAGTGTTTTCTATCTGTCAATTATATGCATATTCTAGCATCTGGTCCGGAGAAATAGGCTGTTTACTTTGGGAACGTTATTTTTCCAAACATAAAAATAGTGCCCCCTAGCTTCAAGAGGATACAGGTCTTACTCACATTAGCTACAGAGAGCATGATCACACAGTCATCTGGAACAGTTGGTGCTCTCACACATGGTTCAGTGTTGCTTGCCTCGAAAAGAGCATAGAAGGCATTCAGCTCGCCTGGTAGGCTCGCGTAACTGGGCAGCTTTCGGGTGGGTTTCCCTTTGTAATCCGTGATAGTTAGCTAAGCACTGCCACATCCAAAAAGCATCAAAGCCAGAGTAGTAGGATTCGATCGTCCTGTATTGACGCTTTGCCTGTTTGATGTTTCGTCAGAGGGTGTAGCAGGATTTCTTCCAAGTGTCCGTTAGTGTTCCACTCAGAGGCCGATACGTAAAGCTTATTAAAGAGCAGTGAAGTTATCAAGAGCAGTGATACTACCAAGAGCAGTGATACTATCAAGAGCAGTGATACTATCAAGAGCAGTGATACTATCCAGAGCAGTGATACTATCCAGAGCAGTGATACTATCAAGAGCAGTGATACTATCCAGAGCAGTGATACTATCAAGAGTAGTGATACTATCCAGAGTAGTGATACTATCCAGAGCAGTGATACTATCCAGAGCAGTGAAGTTATCAAGAGCAGTGATAAAATCAAGAACAGTGATACTATCAATATTAGCATGAGTTTTGTCAACAAAAAGTACAACACCTGAAATATCGTATAGGTTTGGAATCGTGACATTATGTACTTTCAAGGAAAATGTGTCAGGTTTCTTGGCTCACACCCTGACTTTGAGAAAGGATTGCGTAAACAAATAGCTTAACAGACCGTATGACGCACCATGGCAACGTGAACTTGATTGGTGACCAGTCTGCTGTGTGAGGCAGTTCCTCTCTTCTCTGACTTGTTATCACTGTCACGACTTCTGCCGAAGTCGTTGCCTCTCCTTTTTCGGACGGAGCCTCTCCTTCTAGCCATCATTGATCCGTTTTTCATTTTCAATTGGTATTGTCTTGTCTTCCCACACATCAGTTTTCAATCCCATTCATTACCTGTTGTGTATTTAACCCTCTGTTTCCCCTGCTGTGTGAGGCAGTTCCTCTCATCTCTGACTTGTTATCACATAATGTACTGTCTGTTATTATGACAATCACACGCTAGCTGTTCATTAGAAAATAGGTTTTCTTATTGAAACCATCATGTAAATTACACTGTTATTTAATACAAAATAAATTGGCTATATATACTTAACATTAAAAATGCAACATGCAACAATTTCAAAATGTTACATGAGTTACAGTTCAGATTTTGTTTTTCATCTGTCAATTTTAAATTAAATAAATTCTATGGGCCCTAATCTATGGATTTCACATGACTGGGAATACAAATATGCATCTGTTGGTCACAGACACCAAAATAAAATTACAAAGGTAGAAGCGTGGATTAGAAAACCAGTCAGTATCTGGTGTGATCACCATTGTTCGTATTGACTTAACCCTCCTGCTGTGTTCCGGTCGAATCGGACTGATTTACAAGTTCTCTCTCTGAAAAATATAGTTCATTTAATGTGATTATGAGAATGTTCCATGACCTTGTCCACATCTGAACACATTTTAATGACATTTTGGGTGTTTTATGTAACTTTTGCACACTTCAATTAGTGTATGAAATTGAGTTCAGGCACATGTCCATTCATCAGGTGGACACACTTCCTCTCCCAGACCCCCACATGCATGTCTGTTTGAGCACACACACACCTCACCCCCCCTTCTTGGCTTCCATGGCAACCCAACGGAACCTTTCCCCAATAGAATCTTTCCCCAATAGAATCTTTCCCCAATAGAATCTTTCCCCAATAGAATCTTTCTCCAATAGAATCTTTCCCCAATAGAACCTTTCCCCAATAGAATCTTTCCCCAATAGAACCTTTCCCCAATAGAACCTTTCCCCAATAGAATATTTCCCCAATAGAATCTTTCCCCAATAGAATCTTTCCCCAATAGAAACTTTCCCCAATAGAATCTTTCCCAAATAGAATGTTTCCCCCACGAGAACCACACCTGTTGGCATTTTCACAAACAATCGCAACATTGTTTCAATACTATATAGAACTTTCCTCACAGCTCTGGTATGTAAAAGCTTTATTGCGGCCTTGCTCACAATTTATTCTGTGGCAGCACAATGACCAAACGATATATGTGTGTGAGGCTGTTGATCATACCTTCGATCATGACACATGTCCTTGTTAAACTTAGACACAAAGTAGTCTGTGATAAAAAGCACAATGTGTTTTCATCTGAGTATTTGTTATAGTATTTTTATATATATATATTTATAACTATATTTGGGCACCAAATTTGAGAGAAATAAGTTATTTTCCGCGTATTGACTTTTTGGCCCCAGTTAAGTGTTTGCACATAAGTAGCTAGCACAGATGACTTGTGAGCTACCTGGCTAGGCTAACTACTTTGCTGGCTATATAGAGCCTCACTTAGCTAGCCTGCTAGCATTATCCAAGTGAGCATGAGATGAAGACAGAGCTATAATAATAATAATATAATAATAACAATGGTCCTTCTGTAGCTCAGTTGGTAGAGCATGGTGCTTGTAACACCAGGGTAGTGGGTTCGATCCCCGGGACCACCCATACGTAGAATGTATGCACACATGACTGTAAGTCGCTTTGGATAAAAGCGTCTGCTAAATGGCATATATTATTGTAAGACAGAGCTGATTGCTTGGTGATGTTTTTGGATTATTTACTTATTCCAATACGCTGTCGCTGGCTGTGGTAAGCTACTCATCGCCAAACCACCATGCCCACTCTCACGTCGTAACTTACTGAATCATAAATGATGTTGAATGAGCAGCTCATAGGGCATCCTCTTCAGGCAACCATTTGTTTTTATGAACGCAAATGAGCAGACATATTTGTTCATTCTACTTATATAATATCAGCATTTGGTGGAATTAAGAACGATACAAATATTTCTGTGAAAGGCTAATATCCATCGGTTAACTGATTTACCGGTCGGGCGCTACCTGTAATCCCTGGCTTCTGGTTGGACGACGTCATCGCTGCACTTACTGATGAAGCCAGTGACTGATGTGGTGTACTCTTCAATGCCATTGGATGAATCCCACAACATTTCCTCCACACACAGTGACGCATAAAGAGCTCTCCCTGACACTCCGTTTGGCAAATCTGACCATAACTCTGCCCTCTTGATTCCTGCTTACAAGCAAACACTCAAACAGGAAGTGCCAGTGACGCGCTCAATATGGAAACGGTTCCAATGAAGCGGATGCTAAGCTAAAGGACTGTTTCGCGAGCACAGACTGGAATATGATTTTAGCCTCTAGTTGCGCAGGTGACATGCTGGTAGAAATGAGGTAAAACGGATTTCATTAAAATCACTGGCCACTAGGAGCGCCACCTCTGTGTGAGCGTTTTCTTGTTTGCTTATGGCCCTATACAGCTTGTTGAGTGCCGTCTTGGTGCCAGCATCGGTTAGTGGTGGTAAATAGACTGCTATGAAAAAATGTTTTAAAGTGTCTTGGTAAATATTATGGTCTACAGCTTATCGTGAGATATTCCAACTCAGTGCAAACAGAACTAGATGTATATTTTCCATGTCCTTGTTCAGCCATGACTCGGGACAAACAGAGGATATTACAGTTCTTCAGATTACGCTGATAGTGTCGACCGGTCCGGTTTATTCTCCAGTGATTGCACGTTCGCCAATAGAACGGAAGGTAGAGGTGGTTTATCCACTCAATGACGTCGCCGGGTATCTATAACGTCGCCCTCTTCCTTTTTATAGAGGGTCGGGGATTTGGTCCATGGCGAGCAGTATGTCCTTCGCCACGACTCATTAAAGTAGAAATCCTCATCCAAATCGAGTTTAGTGATCGCTGTTCTGATCTACAGAAACTCTTTTATGTCACAGGAAACAAAAAAACACACAAAAAAATGGTGGTGTTTTTGTTTCTGCATGTTACCTTCCTCTCCTTATGTTAGATATAGAAGAATGTTACCTTCCTCTCGTTATGTTAGATATAGAAGAATGTTACCTTCCTCTCCTTATGTTAGATATAGAAGAATGTTACCTTCCTCTCCTTATGTTAGATATAGAAGAATGTTACCTTCCTCTCCTTATGTTAGATATAGAAGAATGTTACCTTCCTCTCCTTATGTTAGATATAGAAGAATGTTACCTTCCTCTCCTTATGTTAGATATAGAAGAATGTTACCTTCCTCTCCTTATGTTAGATATAGAAGAATGTTACCTTCCTCTCCTTATGTTAGATATAGAAGAATGTTACCTTCCTCTCCTTATGTTAGATATAGAAGAATGTTACCTTCCTCTCCTTATGTTAGATATAGAAGAATGTTACCTTCCTCTCCTTATGTTAGATATAGAAGAATGTTACCTTCCTCTCGTTATGTTAGATATAGAAGAATGTTACCTTCCTCTCGTTATGTTGGATATAGAAGAATGTTACCTTCCTCTCGTTATGTTAGATATAGAAGAATGTTACCTTCCTCTCGTTATGTTGGATATAGAAGAATGTTACCTTCCTCTCGTTATGTTGGATATAGAAGAATGTTACCTTCCTCTCGTTATGTTAGATATAGAAGAATGTTACCTTCCTCTCGTTATGTTAGATATAGAAGAATGTTACCTTCCTCTCGTTATGTTGGATATAGAAGAATGTTACCTTCCTCTCCTTATGTTAGATATAGAAGAATGTTACCTTCCTCTCGTTATGTTGGATATAGAAGAATGTTACCTTCCTCTCGTTATGTTAGATATAGAAGAATGTTACCTTCCTCTCGTTATGTTAGATATAGAAGAATGTTACCTTCCTCTCGTTATGTTAGATATAGAAGAATGTTACCTTCCTCTCGTTATGTTAGATATAGAAGAATGTTACCTTCCTCTCGTTATGTTAGATATAGAAGAATGTTACCTTCCTCTCGTTATGTTAGATATAGAAGAATGTTACCTTCCTCTCCTTATGTTAGATATAGAAGAATGTTACCTTCCTCTCGTTATGTTGGATATAGAAGAATGTTACCTTCCTCTCGTTATGTTAGATATAGAAGAATGTGAGTTTATAACACCCACCTTGGTACAGTATGTGGGACTTGTTTACGAATGCTCTTATCATCCTCTACTTACAGAAGGATTGTGGGTAGGAATTTGTAAAACATCACTGACATTTGTCCAAGTCAACCGCCATTGTTCCACGGCATGTTATCATTATTATTATTATTATGTGGTCAAAGCATCCGTTCATCAAACATTCTAGACGGCACAAACCATATTTCAAAACATACTCTTTTTATACTGTAACAGCTTTCAATTGATATGTCCCTTTTACTCATTATAATTCTATGGGGATGCAGATACAGTGTGCGAACCCAAATGGCACCCTATTCTATAATTATAGTGCACTACTTTTATATGGACTCTGGACTCTGGTCAAAGGGTGTCATTTGGGACGCAAACACCTCCATTGTTCTCTTCTGTCCTCCCTCTGTTCTCTCCTGTCCTCCCTCTGTTCTCTCCTGTCCTCCCTCTGTTCTCTCCTGTCCTCCCTCTGTTCTCTACTGTCCTCCCTCTGTTCTCTTCTGTCCTCCCTCTGTTCTCTCCTGTCCTCCCTCTGTTCTCTACTGTCCTCCCTCTGTTATCTCCTGTCCTCCCTCTGTTATCTCCTGTCCTCCCTCTGTTCTCTCCTGTCCTCCCTCTGTTCTCTCCTGTCCTCCCTCTGTTCTCTCCTGTCCTCCCTCTGTTCTCTCCTGTCCTCCCTCTGTTCTCTCCTGTCCTCCCTCTGTTCTCTCCTGTCCTCCCTCTGTTCACTCCTGTCCTCCCTCTGTTCTCTTCTGTCCTCCCTCTGTTCTCTCCTGTCCTCCCTCTGTTCTCTCCTGTCCTCCCTCTGTTCTCTCCTGTCCTCCCTCTGTTCTCTACTGTCCTCCCTCTGTTCTCTTCTGTCCTCCCTCTGTTCTCTCCTGTCCTCCCTCTGTTCTCTCCTGTCCTCCCTCTGTTCTCTCCTGTCCTCCCTCTGTTCTCTCCTGTCCTCCCTCTGTTCTCTACTGTCCTCCCTCTGTTCTCTTCTGTCCTCCCTCTGTTCTCTCCTGTCCTCCCTCTGTTCTCTACTGTCCTCCCTCTGTTATCTCCTGTCCTCCCTCTGTTCTCTCCTGTCCTCCCTCTGTTCTCTCCTGTCCTCCCTCTGTTCTCTCCTGTCCTCCCTCTGTTCTCTCCTGTCCTCCCTCTGTTCTCTCCTGTCCTCCCTCTGTTCTCTCCTGTCCTCCCTCTGTTCACTCCTGTCCTCCCTCTGTTCTCTTCTGTCCTCCCTCTGTTCTCTCCTGTCCTCCCTCTGTTCTCTCCTGTCCTCCCTCTGTTCTCTCCTGTCCTCCCTCTGTTCTCTACTGTCCTCCCTCTGTTCTCTACTGTCCTCCCTCTGTTCTCTTCTGTCCTCCCTCTGTTCTCTCCTGTCCTCCCTCTGTTCTCTCCTGTCCTCCCTCTGTTCTCTCCTGTCCTCCCTCTGTTCTCTACTGTCCTCCCTCTGTTCTCTACTGTCCTCCCTCTGTTCTCTCCTGTCCTCCCTCTGTTCTCTACTGTCCTCCCTCTGTTCTCTACTGTCCTCCATCTGTTCACTCCTGTCCTCCCTCTGTTCTCTCCTGTCCTCCCTCTGTTCTCTCCTGTCCTCCCTCTGTTCTCTCCTGTCCTCCCTCTGTTCTCTCCTGTCCTCCCTCTGTTCTCTCCTGTCCTCCCTCTGTTCTCTCCTGTCCTCCCTCTGTTCTCTACTGTCCTCCCTCTGTTCTCTACTGTCCTCCCTCTGTTCTCTACTGTCCTCCATCTGTTCACTCCTGTCCTCCCTCTGTTCTCTACTGTCCTCCCTCTGTTCACTCCTGTCCTCCCTCTGTTCTCTCCTGTCCTCCCTCTGTTCTCTCCTGTCCTCCCTCTGTTCTCTCCTGTCCTCCCTCTGTTCTCTCCTGTCCTCCCTCTGTTCTCTCCTGTCCTCCCTCTGTTCTCTCCTGTCCTCCCTCTGTTCTCTCCTGTCCTCCCTCTGTTCTCTCCTGTCCTCCCTCTGTTCACTCCTGTCCTCCCTCTCCTGCCTGTAACATCACTCCAATCAAGGGGATTAGTGGGACGCAGCATTGTGTCAGAGGACAAAACACTGAAGAGCAATGAAGTTGAGAACAAGGCCTTGTGTGTGTGTTTTTGTGTGTGTTTTTGTGTGTTTGTGTGCTTGTGTGTGTGTCACAGAGAAGGTGACATGTATGTGTACCGTATGAATGGAGCCCAGGCCTCATCTTCCATTTATATATTAGGCAATTAACCTAAATGTTTTTTTGCATGTTGTTCGTGTGAGTGATGGGGGACACACACATCCATCCTCATAACAGATAGCGGCCAATAATGGGAACATCTCATTTGCATATCACTAATTAGTCATTCGTATTAGCATATATAGCGTCACATGTGTTGTCAGGGTTAGAGCTACGGTGGCAATAACTTGTCCCTTAAGATTATTTATTTTTTCCCCATCTATAAAAATGAGAGTGACTGTGATGTTTTTAATCAACAAGACAAAGCCGTGCTCCCCATCACTGTGAACTCCCACTAGGTAAAAACTGGTTGAATCAACGTTGTTTCCACATCATTTCAACCACACAAATATGATTAGATTTGAAAAAAAGTAATCAATATAAGGGAATTTAGTGTGTGTGTTCCACCCAACTTCAACCTAAATCCAATGACAATTTACGTTAGTTGACAATTTAACCAAAGAAAAGGGAAATTGTTTTCTCTGTAGATGTCACACCCTGACCTTAGTATTCTTTGTTTTCCTTGCTATTTTGGTTAGGTCAGGGTGTGACATGGGTGATGTATGTTTTTTCTCTCTTGTCTAGGGGTTTTGTATGTTTATGGGGCTGTTCCCTTTCTAGGTAGTTTGTATGTCTATGGTTGCCTAGATTGGTTCTCAATTAGAGGCAGCTGTCTATCGTTGTCTCTGATTGGGAACCATATTTAGGCAGCCATATTCTGCGGGTGATTGTTTCCGTGTCTGTTTCACCACACGCTACTGTTTCGGTTGGTCACGTTTCGTTTATTGTTTTGGTTTATTTCATTAACAACAACTATGGACACTTACCACGCTGCATTTTGGTCCGATCCCTGCTACACCTCTTCCTCCGATGAAGAGGAGGAAATCAGCCGTGACAGAGCCTACTCCTTCACTATGGTGGATCTCTACAAACACCCAGAAATACACTACAGAAAAGAAGGAAATGCAGAAGTAATCTCAATATAACTGAAGTCCATAGAGTCTTACTACTTCAAGGAACATTGGAAACCACTAAACGCGAATAGAAAACAACAACACGAAGAGTTAACTATCCAATACTGTTTCTCCAATATCTTTGCCTCTATAACAAAAGAACAAACAGCAAAAAAACATATACATGATAAAATACAAATCTTAGAATAAATTATTAAAGACTGCCAGAACCCACTGGATTCTCCAATTACATTGAATGAACTACAGGACAAAATATAAACCCTTCAATCTAAAAAGGCCTGTGGTGTTGATGGTATCCTAAATTAAATGATAAAATATACAGACCGCACAATCCAATTGGCTATGCTTAAACTTTTGAACTTCATGCTCAGCTCTGGCATCTTCCCCAATATTTGGAAAGACACATCACCCCAGTCCACAAAAGTGGAGACAAATTTGACAACAACTACCGGGGGATATGCATCAATAGCAACCTTGGGAAAATCTTCTGCATTATCATTAACAGCAGACTCGTATATTTCCTCAGGGAAAACAATGTACTGTACACTCACATTAACATCTGCTAACCATGTGTATGTGACAAATATAATTTTATTTTATTTTATTTGATGTCAAATTGGCTTTTTTACCAAATTTCCTTTCAACAGACCACGTATTCACCCTGCACACCTTAATTGACAAACAAACAAACCAAAACAAAGGCAAAGTCTTCTCATGGTCTATTGATTTGAAAACATCTTTTGACTCAATTTGGCTATACAAATTGATGGGAAGCGGTGTTGGGGGAAAGATATACAACATTATAAAATCAATGTACTCAAACGACAAGTGTGGTTAAATGTTTTTTTTTAAACATTTATTTCAACAGGGCTGTGGGGTGAGACAGGGATGCAGCTTCAGCCCAATACTCTTCAACATACTATACCAGTCAAAATATTGGATACACATACTCATTCCAGAGTTGTACATCATTTTTTCTATTTCCACAATGTAGAGCAATAGTGAAGACATCCAAACTATGACATAACACATATGGAATCATGTAGTAACCAAAAATATATTTTACATTTGAGATTCTTCACAGTAGCCACACTTTGCTTTGATGACAGCTATGCACACTTTTGGCATTCTCTCAACCAGCTTCATGAGGTAGTCACCTGGAATGCATTTCAATGAACAGGTGTGCCTTGTTAAAAGTTAATTTGTCTAATTGTTTTTCAATGTGAATGCATTTGAGCCAATCAGTTGTGTTGTGACGAGTTAGGGGGTGTTGTGTCTTTGGCTATGCCGGATTAAATGATATGACATGCTATTCTATAAAATAATTTATCCGTAATTAATATCACCTGATTGAGCTAATCATGTAAATGTAATTAACTAGAGAGTCGGGCACCACAAAATAATATTTATAGAGCTGTTATCTTCCGAATAAACTCTTAAAGACCTAGTAATATTTTACATCCATAGCAGTCAATATCAATCGTCATCTTAATTCAGTCTCATCTGAAAGTTGTTCATTCTTTTATCTGCACGAACCCTGGCTAACAAGTTGAATCAGCAATACAAAAGTGGGTTTAATTATTTATTTACTAAATACCTAACTAATCACACAGAATCACACATACACATAATTAAATCATAACATGATTACAAATTTCATCATAAAAGAGAACGTCCCTAGCATATGACAACTGGTTACACAAAGGAAAAGGGGCGGGGTTTGAGTGAAAGAGCGGGAAGACTGAGGAACAAAGGGCGAAGCTGTGCTATCGTATATACAGTATCTTATGCATTCTAAATTACCTCCCATTTGGAACAGTAAAATGCAATAAATATTTACTCTGAGCTGCGCTTCAGTGGGTTGGTTGTAGATGGAAGGCCGTGTTGCCCAACCGAGTCCTTTGAAGAATGTCTCTGCTGGTAAATTGGATACGTTGTAGTAACGTTGTTGTGTGGTACACGGAATAGTCTGTCTGTTCCTTCCTAACCTGCGTTTGCAGCTGCTGTTGCAAACTCAATGGCGAGGAGGTATCACTTCTGTAGTGAATGAGAGTTCAAAGTTCATACCATTCGCAACCAAAGCTCACGCTGATGTTGGCTTTGTTCTGTAGTTATTATCTGAACCATTCTGACATCGGACCGTCGTCCTCATATCCTTGGAACGGGAAGTTATGTTGTCGTCAAGGCTTTATATAGGAAGGGAGAAAAGGGGTGTGTTTCATAGTTTACAACCTCTGTCTCTTCACAGGGCGGGCCACTGATTGAGCAGCCCTAACTTATGAAAACCCAAATCTCACATTTTAGAAGCTAAAATCACATTTCACCCCGTCACAAATAATTTCGTATTCAAACATTTAAATTGAACAACAAGTCCATGTGAATCCGATAACTCTGATGTGTAGACTTTCCACTGTAGAGTTTATGTCATCTTATCATTGATGAGAAGGTCTCAGATGACAACCGAACTGACATCATATTCATTAAGTACCACTGCATATGTTCAATTATTCGGATTACCAGAATATAGTTCATTTCCCCCCACCTTCTGATGTTCCCAGAATCTCTATGTTAACCAAGGGGTTTTGCAAATGTAACATCAGTAGGGTAGAGAGAGGAAAAAGGGGGAAAGAGGTATTTATGACTGTCATAAACCTACCCTCAGGCCAACGTCATTACAGGGGGTATACAGAAGATAGCCCTATTTGGTAAAAGACCAAAAGAACAACTCAAATAAGCAAAAATACATGAAAATCAATCATTACTTTAAGACATGAAGGTCAGTCAATCTGGAAAATGTCAAGAACTTTGAAAGTTTCTTCAAGTACAGTCATAAAAACCATCACGCACTATGATGAAACTGTCTCTCATGAGGACCGTCACAGGAAAGGAAAACCCAGAGTTACCTCTGCTGCAGAGGGTAAGTTCATTAGAGGTACCAACCTCAGAAACTGCAGCCCAAATAAATGCTTCACAAAGTTCAAGTGAGAGACACATTTCAAAATCAACTGTTCAGAGACTGGGTAAATCAGGCCGTCATGGGCAAAATGCTTCAAAGAAACAACTACTAAAGGACACCAAATAGAATAAGAGAATTGCTCAGGCCAAGAAACACGAACGATGGACATTAGACCGATGGAAATCTGTCCTTCTGTCTGATGAGTCCAAATGTGAGATTTTTGGTTCTAACCACCGTGTCTATGTCAGACGTAGAACAGAGGATCTCTGCATGTGTGGTTCCCATTGTGAAGCATGGAGGTGGAGGTGTGATGGTGTGGGGGTGCAAAGCTGGTGACACTGTCTGTGATTTATTTAGAATTCAAGGCACACTTAACCAGCATGGTTACCACAGCATTCTGCAGTGTTACGCCATCCCATCTGGTTTGCGCTTAGTGGGACTATCATTTGTTTTTCAACAGGACAATGACCCAACACACCTCCAGGCTGTACAAGGGCTATTTGACCAAGGAGTGTGATGGAGTGCTGTATCAGATGACCTGGCCTCCACAATAACCCACCTCAACCCACCTATATATTCTGCACAGCTACTGTCAGACATGGGCACTGACAGACAGTCTCAGTAAGACAAAGTTAATGGTGTTCCAAAAAAGGTCCAGTTGCCAAGACAACAAATACTAATTTTATCTAACCATATGTACCTCGGCCTAAACATCAACGCCGCAAGTAACTTCCACAAAGCTGTGAACCATCTGAGAGACAAGGCAAGAAGGGCCTTCTACGCCATCAAAAGGAACATCAATTTCAACATACCAATTACTAATTATCTAAATCCAGAATTGAGTTGTTAAATTCAAGAATCACATAAAATGAAGCCCTAATCCTTCCAAAACAAAGCAATCACCCACAGAGAGATGAACCTGGAGAAGAGTCCCATAAGGAAACTGGTCCTGGGGCTCTGCTCACCAACATAAACAGACCCCACAGGACAGCAACACAATTAGACACAACCAAATCATGAGAAAACAAAAAGATAATTACTTGACACAGCTGTGTTGTTGGCTAGCTCCTCTGAACAACAGTGTCCTGATGAGAGAGCACATATTCTATGCCAGGTGAAATCGTGCCTCATTAGCTCACTGTTATGGATTTATCCAAAAAAATGTCACTAGAAAACAGCTTAAACAAATGTTGTTATTCTGTCTGCACTGTTAAACGTGACTGTAAGTTAGCCGTAGTTAGCCGTAGTTAGCTGTAGTTAGCTGTAGTTAGCTGTAGTTGGCTAGCTAGCGAGGGATAAGAACGTTGCCAGCCAGTATGGCAATGGAACACTTGGAACGAACGAATGGGCCCATAGATCCAGAACATACAGTCCATAGGTACAGAACATTAAAATATATATTTTTAATGAAAATATTTCAATCATTATCTGAATATGTTGCTATCCTGTTGTATGGAAGTAATAATGCCCTCGAAGCATTATGATTTTAGGATATATCGGCCTCTCCGGCATTATCACTTAATTTGAACATTGTTCAACATTCGAAAAAGGTTCCCAACTCTGTAAATACATGACTCTGGGTAGAACTATATATAGATTGTTATTCCCGGGTACAGAATATTAGAGAAACAGGATATCATTCCCTCTTGAAACAGTTGAAGCTGGATTGAAGCCAACAGCAATAGTGACATGTTGTTTATGTCATGATTTATAGAATGTTGTAATAACTAAAGAAAGCAATCTCTTTTGAGGGGCTATCGACTCCGATTGCAACGTGCTGTTGTCTGAGTGTGCCAGGACGCAGAATAACTGATGCATTTTACTTAAACCCACCCAACACCTGCTGAATGTGGCCGGTGTCAGTAAAGGTGAAATATAGTGCACTAGAGAGGGAATAGTATGAGATTCAGGACACATTCTATGTACATGTAACTCAGAGATATAGATGAAAGAGTCGTAGTGCACTAGAGAGGGAATAGTATGAGATTCAGGACACATTCTATGTACATGTAACTCAGAGATATAGATGAAAGAGTCGTAGTGCACTAGAGAGGGAATAGTATGAGATTCAGGACACATTCTATGTACATGTAACTCTGAGATATAGATGAAAGAGTCGTAGTGCACTAGAGAGGGAATAGTATGAGATTCAGGACACATTCTATGTACATGTAACTCAGAGATATAGATGAAAGAGCCGTAGTGCATTATAAGAGAACTAATAGGTTGTTGAGGCTTTTACTAATCAGAATGTTGGTTAATAGGAAAGAGAATGTACTTATAGTACACACACACACACACACACACACACACACACACACACACACACACACACACACACACACACACACACACACACACACACACACACACACACACAGACACAGACACAGACACAGACAGAGACACAGACAGAGACACACAGAGACACACACACACACACACACACACACACACACACACACACACACACACACACACACACACACACACACACACACACACACACACACACACACACACACACACACACACACACACACACACACACACACACACACACACACAGAGACACACACACACACACAGAGAGACACACACAGAGACAGACACACACAGAGACACAGAGAGACACACACAGAGACACACACACACACAGAGACACACAGAGAAACACACACACACTTAGACATTAAATAATTTATTTTGCAGTCCCCATAGTAATGACAGGCTTTCAGTTACCTACAAACAAGTCATAACATGCAGGCCTTCCTATTTTCTTTATATCGAGGCTCATTTACATATTTAATGACGTTGCTTCATTAAGTACACAGAGGAATGTATTCAGAAATAATTACATGTAATATTATGGAAGCAAATTATGTTCTGATGTGAGTTGGCAACTTTGGATGAATGCCTCGTTGATTTCTATACACTGATTAACATTGTGTGTGTGTGTGTGTGTGTGTGTGTGTGTGTGTGTGTGTGTGTGTGTGTGTGTGTGTGTGTGTGTGTGTGTGTGTGTGTGTGTGTGTGTGTGTGTGTGTGTGTGTGTGTGTGTGTGTGTGTGTGTGTGTGTGTGTGTGTGTGAATTACTTTCCGTCATGAACAAGATTATAGGATGTCAACCATACTTTGACAAGAGCTGATGTCTGATTTCACTTTTTAACATTTAGAGCAGACAGCTAGATTGGAATCATTGATGAACACACACACACACACACATTCAACATCTGTCAGATTCCTTTTCAGAGAGAGAGAGAGAGAGAGAGAAAGAGAGAGAGAGAGAGAGAGAGAGAGAGAGAGAGAGAGAGAGAGAGAGAGAGAGAGAGAGAGAGAGAGAGAGAGAGAGAGAGAGAGAGAGAGAGAGAGAGAGAGAGAGAGAGAGAGAGAGAGAGAGAAGGAGAGAGAGAGAGACAGAGAGAGAGACAGAGAGAGAGAGAGAGAAAGAGAGACAGAGAGAGAGACAGAGAGAGAGTATTATCAGAGTTATTTTCATATAATAATGTTTGACACCCTACAGTATTTGGTGGATTAACGACAGGATGTTAAAACCCCCTAGAGTTGATTTAAATACCGGTAAGTAACATAATATAAACATCCCTGTTAAAATACCTACATTTAATCTAGAGATATCTTTTTGTTGCATATGGCAGCCTTTCACATCTGTGCTGGACGGTGGCAGAACTACAGCCGTGTTAGTCAGACCAGGAGACATCTTACAATTCCAAATCAAATAGCTCAATGATCCATAGTACGAAACACCTTAAAACAATTCCATCTTAAAATGTAAAATCAAATAGCTCAATGATCCATAGTACGAAACACCTTAAAACAATTCCATCTTAAAATTTCAAATCAAATAGCTCAATGATCCATAGTACGAAACACCTTAAAACAATTCCATCTTAAAATTCCAATTCATATTGCTCAATGATCCATAGTATGAAACACCTTAAAACAATTCCATCTTAAAATTTCAAATCAAATAGCTCAATGATCCATAGTTCGAAACACCTTAAAACAATTCCATTTTAAAATAATTCCATATGTCAGTTTACAGTAGCACCAAATCAAATCAAATGTATTTATAAAGCCCTTCTTTACCTCAGCAGATGTCACAAAGTGCTGTACAGAAGCCCAGCCTAAAACCGCAAACAGCAAGCAATGCAGGTGTAGAAGCACGGTGGCTAGGAAAAACTCCCTAGAAAGGCCAGTACCTAGGAAGAAACCTAGAGAGGAACCAGGCTCTGAGGGGTGGCCAGTCCTCTTCTGGCTGTACCAGATGGAGATTATAACAGAACATGGCCAAGCTATTGAAATATTCATAGATGACCAGCAGGGTCTAATAATAATAATCACAGTGGTTGTAGAGGGTGCAACAGGTCAGCCCCTCAGGAGTAAATGTCAGTTGGCTTTTCATAGCCAATCATTCAGAGTATCTCTACCGCTCCTGCTGTCTCTAGAGAGTTGAAAACAACAGGTCTGGGACAGGTAGCACGTCCGGTGAACAGGTCAGGATTCCATAGCCGCAGGCAGAACAGTTGAAACTGGAGCACCTGGAGCAGCCAGGTGGACTGGGGACAGCAAGGAGTCATCAGGCCAGGTAGTCCTGAGGCATGGTCCTGAGGCATGGCACCCCCACCAAAGGCTAAGACAGACAGCGGTTTTAATGTGTCTCGTTATCAAATGGGGAAAACAGTGTGTAACTAACACACCCCCCCCATTGGACTGTACTCTGTCCAGTGTGACCTTGGCTTTCTACTGTGGATACTTCCTACTTAGCTGAGATACTTGCAGCTGTTTAGTTCCAGCCCAGATGACTCAGTGACTGAGGGAGTTTTGAGGTAGAGGCCTGAATGTTGGTGTAGGATCAAGACACAGGGGAGGGGGGGTCTTTGCTGTGGTTTGTGTGTGTTTGTCTTTGCTGTGGTTTGTGTGTGTTTGTCTTTGCTGTGGTTTGTGTGTGTTTGTCTTTGCTGTGGTTTGTGTGTGTTTGTCTTTGCTGTGGTTTGTGTGTGTTTGTCTTTGCTGTGGTTTGTGTGTGTTTGTCTTTGCTGTGGTTTGTGTGTGTTTGTCTTTGCTGTGGTTTGTGTGTGTTTGTCTTTGCTGTGGTTTGTGTGTGTTTGTCTTTGCTTTGCTGTGGTTTGTGTGTGTTTGTCTTTGCTGTGGTTTGTGTGTGTTTGTCTTTGCTGTGGTTTGTGTGTGTTTGTCTTTGCTGTGGTTTTGTGTGTGTCTTTTGTCTTTGCTGTGGTTTGTGTGTGTTTGTCTTTGCTGTGGTTTGTGTGTGTTTGTCTTTGCTGTGGTTTGTGTGTGTTTGTCTTTGCTGTGGTTTGTGTGTGTTTG
>NC_060196.1:58850547-58865547 GCF_021184085.1 Oncorhynchus gorbuscha | reverse complement strand
GGGAATAGGGTTCCATAGGGCTCTGGTCTAAAGTAGTGCACTATATAGGGAATAGGGTTCCATAGGGCTCTGGTCTAAAGTAGTGCACTATATAGGGAATAGGGTTCCATAGGGCTCTGGTCTAAAGTAGTGCACTATATAGGGGATAGGGTTCCATAGGGCTCTGGTCTAAAGTAGTGCACTATATAGAGAATTGGGTTCCATTTGGAATAGAATCCCCTCTGTTGGGTAGGGAAGGAAGGTTTGGGTTTCCTGTAGCTAACAGTGGCTGTTCCCTCTCTCTCACACACACACACACACACACACACACACACACACACACACACACACACACACACACACACACACACACACACACACACACACACACACACACACACACACACACACACACACACACACACACACACACACACACACACACACACACACACACACACACACACACACACACACACACACACACACACACACATGCACACACACACATATATGCACACACAGCTAATAGTGAACGTGTTGCCTCTGTGGTGGGTCTTTGGGCTCTAAATCCTTATGACTCCACCACGACACCACGGCTGTTTAAAGTGCTGCACCTCAGTTTGGCTGGCTTAGTCGCGCGCGTGTGTGTGTGTGTGTGTGTGTGTGTGTGTGTGTGTGTGTGTGTGTGTGTGTGTGTGTGTGTGTGTGTGTGTGTGTGTGTGTGTGTGTGTGTGTGTGTGTGTGTGTGTGTGTGTGTGTATGAACTTTAGTGCTTTAAGCTTGCCTACATCCTGGTGCCACCAGCCCCACCCCGCCCTCCCTCTCTCTTTCTCCCCTCACTCTCCCCATACTCGTTCTCTCCTTCTCTCCCTCCCTCTCTCTCTCTCTCTCGCTCTCCCCATACTCGTTCTCTCCTTCTCGTCCTCTCTCTCCCCTCACTCTTTCACTCCTTCTCTCCCTCCCTCTCTCTCTCCCCTCACTCGTTCTCTCCCTCCCTCCCTCTCTGTCTATCCCCTCACTCTTTCTCTCCTTCTCCTCCTCCCTCTCTCTCTCTCCCCTCACTCTTTCTCTCCTTCTCTTCCTCCCTCTCTCTCTCTCCCCTCACTCTTTCTCTCCTTCTCTCCCTCCCTCTCTCTCTCCCCTCACTCTTTCTCTCCCTCCCTCTCTCTCTCTCTCCCCATACTTTTTCTCTCCTTCTCCTCCTCCCTCTCTCTCTCTCCCCTCACTCTTTCTCTCCTTCTCTCCCTCCCTCTCTCTCCCCATACTCTTTCTCTCCTTCTCTCCCTCCCTCTCTCTCCCCTAACTCTTTCTATCTCTCCCTCTCTCTCTCTCTCCCCATACTTTTTCTCTCCTTCTCCTCCTCCCCCTCTCTCTCTCCCCTCACTCTTTCTCTCCTTCTCTCCATCCCTCTCTCTCACTCTCTCCCCTCACTCGTTCTCTCCTTCTCTCTCTCCCCTCACTCTTTATCTCCTTCTCTCCCTCCCTGTGTCTCTCTCTCCCCTCACTCTTTCTCTCCTTCTCTCCATCTCTCTCTCTCTCCCCTCACTCTTTCTCTCCTTCTCTCCCTCCATCCCACTCTCTTTCTCCCCTCACTCTTTCTCTCCTTCTCTTCCTCCTCTCTCTCTCTCTCTCTCTCTCTCCTCACTCTTTCTCTCCTTCTCTCCCTCCCTCCCTCTCCCCATACTCTTTCTCTCCTTCTCTTCCTCTCTCTCTCCCCTCACTCTTTCTTTCCTTCTCTTCCTCCCTCTCTCTCTCTCCCCTCACTCTTTCTCTCCTTCTCTTCCTCCGTCTCTCTCTCTCC
Source organism: Oncorhynchus gorbuscha (assembly GCF_021184085.1). Classification (NCBI taxonomy): domain Eukaryota; kingdom Metazoa; phylum Chordata; class Actinopteri; order Salmoniformes; family Salmonidae; genus Oncorhynchus; species Oncorhynchus gorbuscha. Next base: position 58,863,764 of record NC_060196.1, on the reverse strand, counting down.
CCTTACTCTTTCTCTCCTTCTCTCCCTCCCTCTCTCTCACTCTCTCCCCTCACTCTTTCTCTCCTTCTCTCCCTCCCTCTCTCTCTCTCCCCTCACTCTTTCTCTCCTTCTCTCCCTCCCTCCCTCTCACTCTCTCCCCTCACTCTTTCTCTCCTTCTTTTCCTCCCTCTCTCTCTCTCCCCTCACTCTTTCTCTCCTTCTCTTCCTCCCCCTCTCTCTCTCCCCTCACTCTTTCTCTCCTTCTCTCCCTCCCTCTCTCTCCCCATACTCTTTCTCTCCTTCTCTCTCTCTCTCTCCCCTCACTCTTTCTCTCCTTCTCTCCTGCCTCTCTCTCCCCTCACTCTTTATCTCCTTCTCTCCATCCCTCCCGCTCACTCTCTCCCCTCACTCGTTCTCTCCTTCTCTCCCTCCCTCTCTCTCTCCCCTCACTCTTTATCTCCTTCTCTTCCTCCCTCTCTTTCTCTCCTTCTCTTCCTCCCTCTCTCTGTCTCCCCTCACTCTTTCTCTCCTTCTCTTCCTCCCTCTCTCTCTCTCTCCCCTCACTCTTTCTCTCCTCCTCTTCCTCCCTCTCTCTCTCCCCTCACTCTTTCTCTCCTTCTCTCCCTCCCTCTCTCTCTCTCCCCTCACTCTTTCTCTCCTTCTCTCCCCCTCTCTCCCCCATACTCTTTCTCTCCTTCTCTCCCTCCCTCTCTCGCTTCCCTCATTTTTTCTCTCCCTCCCTCACTCTCTCCCCTCACTCTTTCTCTCCTTCTCTCCCTCCCTTTCTCTCTCCCTTCACTCTTTCTCTACTTCTCTCCCTCCCTCTCACTCTCTCCCCTCACTCGTTCTCTCCTTCTCTCCCTCCCCCTCTCTCTCTCCCCTCACTCTTTCTCTCCTTCTCTCCCTCCCTCTGTCTCTCTCTCCCCTCACTATTTCTCTCCTTCTCCCCCTCCCTCCCTCTCACTCTCTCCCCTCACTCGTTCTCTCCTTCTCTCCCTCCCCCTCTCTCTCTCCCCTCACTCTTTCTCTCCTTCTCTTCCCCCCTCTCTCTCTCTCCCAATACTCTTCCTCTCCCTCTCCCCATATTCTTCCTCTCCTTCTCTCTGAACACCCAAGCAGCAGCAACTCCCACACAGAGGAAGTCCTTCCTGGGATTAACACAATCACACACAAACACACACACACACACACACACGCACACACGCACACACGCACACACACACGCACACACACACATAGGCACACACACACGTACACACACACACACACACGTACACACACACGTACACACGTATACACACGCACACACACACACTCCTCCTTCATGTGATTTATTTCCCTTGGTATTCCTACAGACTTCCTCTCGTCCCTCTCGTTCCTCTCCTCCTCATCTACAGCCCACTGAGCCCTTACAGATGAGCGCAACAAGCTGGATAAATACAGTTCACTGTAAACAACCACACTGCCATAAACACACACACACACACACTGCACTAGGATAGCTGGATTCTCCTGTTGATATGATTGACTAGAGCTAACATAAAAACACTGAATAGGATAGCTGGATTCTCCTTTTCATATGATTGACTAGAGCTAACATAAAAACACTGAATAGGATAGCTGGATTCTCCTTTTCATATGATTGACTAGAGCTAACATAAAAACACTGAATAGGATAGCTGGATTCTGCTGTTTATATGATTGACTAGAGCTAACATAAAAACACTGAATAGGATAGCTGGATTCTCCTGTTGATATGATTGACTAGAGCTAACATAAAAACACTGAATAGGATAGCTGGATTCTCCTGTTGATATGATTGACTAGAGCTAACATAAAAACACTGAATAGGATAGCTGGATTCTCCTTTTCATATGATTGACTAGAGCTAACATAAAAACACTGAATAGGATAGCTGGATTCTCCTTTTCATATGATTGACTAGAGCTAACATAAAAACACTGAATAGGATAGCTGGATTCTCCTTTTCATATGATTGACTAGAGCTAACATAAAAACACTGAATAGGATAGCTGGATTCTCCTTTTCATATGATTGACTAGAGCTAACATAAAAACACTGAATAGGATAGCTGGATTCTCCTTTTCATATGATTGACTAGAGCTAACATAAAAACACTGAATAGGATAGCTGGATTCTCCTTTTCATATGATTGACTAGAGCTAACATAAAAACACTGAATAGGATAGCTGGATTCTCCTTTTCATATGATTGACTAGAGCTAACATAAAAACACTGAATAGGATAGCTGGATTCTCCTTTTCATATGATTGACTAGAGCTAACATAAAAACACTGAATAGGATAGCTGGATTCTCCTTTTCATATGATTGACTAGAGCTAACATAAAAACACTGAATAGGATAGCTGGATTCTCCTTTTCATATGATTGACTAGAGCTAACATAAAAACACTGAATAGGATAGCTGGATTCTCCTTTTCATATGATTGACTAGAGCTAACATAAAAACACTGAATAGGATAGCTGGATTCTCCTTTTCATATGATTGACTAGAGCTAACATAAAAACACTGAATAGGATAGCTGGATTCTCCTTTTCATATGATTGACTAGAGCTAACATAAAAACACTGAATAGGATAGCTGGATTCTCCTGTTTATATGATTGACTAGAGCTAACATAAAAACACTGAATAGGATAGCTGGATTCTCCTTTTCATATGATTGACTAGAGCTAACATAAAAACACTGAATAGGATAGCTGGATTCTCCTTTTCATATGATTGACTAGAGCTAACATAAAAACACTGAATAGGATAGCTGGATTCTCCTTTTCATATGATTGACTAGAGCTAACATAAAAACACTGAATAGGATAGCTGGATTCTCCTTTTCATATGATTGACTAGAGCTAACATAAAAACACTGAATAGGATAGCTGGATTCTCCTTTTCATATGATTGACTAGAGCTAACATAAAAACACTGAATAGGATAGCTGGATTCTCCTGTTGATATGATTGACTAGAGCTAACATAAAAACACCACACGTTGCATTATTATGAAATCCCTAAGGAATTTAATTGAAACCTTGAACGACCGTTTTACCTCCCCAGTGACTCTATACTGTAATTGTTAGTATCTGAGCCTGAAGTCAGTATCATCATTAATAACAAACACATTTTCAACACATGTTGAATTTGGAATAGGAGGGATGACATGTCTCTGTCGTCTGTTTACTCTCTAACCGGAGCAGATTAACCTTGGGAACATCTATCCACCCATCTTATTGCCTTAGTTACATTAGACCATTTTCCATGCAGTGTTTGGAGCTGGGTTTTGGTCCCCTCCTTAAATGCTTGCTCTTTTGGGTTTTAGGTTAGGAGTCTGTAAAGCACATTGTGCTACGGCTGATGTAAAACAGGCTTTATAAAATACATTTAATTGTTTGATAATAGCTCGTCAAGTCAGTAGATACCAGCTTCCCAAGTCAGTCGATACCAGCTTCCCAAGTCAGTAGATACCAGCTTCCCAAGTCAGTAGATAACAGCTTCCCAAGTCAGTCTTTAAGAGCTTTCCAAGTCAGTAGATAACAGCTTCCCAAGTCAGTCGATACCAGCTTCCCAAGTCAGTAGATACCAGCTTCCCAAGTCAGTCGATAAGAGCTTCCCAAGTCAGTAGATGCCAGCTTCCCAAGTCAGTAGATACCAGCTTCCCAAGTCAGTAGATAACAGCTTCCCAAGTCAGTCGATACCAGCTTCCCAAGTCAGTAGATACCAGCTTCCCAAGTCAGTAGATAACAGCTTCCCAAGTCAGTCTTTAAGAGCTTTCCAAGTCAGTAGATAACAGCTTCCCAAGTCAGTCGATACCAGCTTCCCAAGTCAGTAGATACCAGCTTCCCAAGTCAGTCGATAAGAGCTTCCCAAGTCAGTAGATGCCAGCTTCCCAAGTCAGTAGATACCAGCTTCCCAAGTCAGTAGATAACAGCTTCCCAAGTCAGTAGATAACAGCTTCCCAAGTCAGTAGATACCAGCTTCCCAAGTCAGTAGATACCAGCTTCCCAAGTCAGTAGATAACAGCTTCCCAAGTCAGTAGATACCAGCTTCCCAAGTCAGTAGATACCAGCTTCCCAAGTCAGTAGATACCAGCTTCCCAAGTCAGTAGATACCAGCTTCCCAAGTCAGTAGATACCAGCTTCCCAAGTCAGTCGATACCAGCTTCCCAAGTCAGTCGATAACAGCTTCCCAAGTCAGTAGATACCAGCTTCCCAAGTCAGTAGATACCAGCTTCCCAAGTCAGTAGATACCAGCTTCCCAAGTCAGTAGATACCAGCTTCCCAAGTCAGTAGATAACAGCTTCCCAAGTCAGTAGATAACAGCTTCCCAAGTCAGTAGATACCAGCTTCCCAAGTCAGTAGATACCAGCTTCCCAAGTCAGTCGATACCAGCTTCCCAAGTCAGTAGATAACAGCTTCCCAAGTCAGTTGATAAGAGCTTCCCAAGTCAGTAGATACCAGCTTCCCAAGTCAGTAGATACCAGCTTCCCAAGTCAGTAGATACCAGCTTCCCAAGTCAGTAGATACCAGCTTCCCAAGTCAGTAGATACCAGCTTCCCAAGTCAGTAGATACCAGCTTCCCAAGTCAGTAGATACCAGCTTCCCAAGTCAGTAGATACCAGCTTCCCAAGTCAGTCGATAAGAGCTTCCCAAGTCAGTAGATACCAGCTTCCCAAGTCAGTAGATACCAGCTTCCCAAGTCAGTAGATAACAGCTTCCCAAGTCAGTAGATAACAGCTTCCCAAGTCAGTAGATACCAGCTTCCCAAGTCAGTAGATACCAGCTTCCCAAGTCAGTAGATACCAGCTTCCCAAGTCAGTAGATACCAGCTTCCCAAGTCAGTAGATACCAGCTTCCCAAGTCAGTCGATACCAGCTTCCCAAGTCAGTCGATAACAGCTTCCCAAGTCAGTAGATACCAGCTTCCCAAGTCAGTAGATACCAGCTTCCCAAGTCAGTAGATACCAGCTTCCCAAGTCAGTAGATACCAGCTTCCCAAGTCAGTAGATACCAGCTTCCCAAATCAGTCGATACCAGCTTCCCAAGTCAGTCGATAACAGCTTCCCAAGTCAGTAGATACCAGCTTCCCAAGTCAGTAGATAACAGCTTCCCAAGTCAGTATATAACAGCTTCCCAAGTCAGTAGATACCAGCTTCCCAAGTCAGTCGATACCAGCTTCCCAAGTCAGTCGATAACAGCTTCCCAAGTCAGTAGATACCAGCTTCCCAAGTCAGTAGATACCAGCTTCCCAAGTCAGTAGATACCAGCTTCCCAAGTCAGTCGATACCAGCTTCCCAAGTCAGTCGATAACAGCTTCCCAAGTCAGTAGATACCAGCTTCCCAAGTCAGTAGATAACAGCTTCCCAAGTCAGTATATAACAGCTTCCCAAGTCAGTTGATAAGAGCTTCCCAAGTCAGTAGATACCAGCTTCCCAAGTCAGTAGATACCAGCTTCCCAAGTCAGTAGATACCAGCTTCCCAAGTCAGTAGATACCAGCTTCCCAAGTCAGTAGATACCAGCTTCCCAAGTCAGTAGATACCAGCTTCCCAAGTCAGTATATAACAGCTTCCCAAGTCAGTTGATAAGAGCTTCCCAAGTCAGTAGATACCAGCTTCCCAAGTCAGTAGATACCAGCTTCCCAAGTCAGTAGATACCAGCTTCCCAAGTCAGTAGATACCAGCTTCCCAAGTCAGTAGATACCAGCTTCCCAAGTCAGTAGATACCAGCTTCCCAAGTCAGTAGATACCAGCTTCCCAAGTCAGTAGATACCAGCTTCCCAAGTCAGTAGATACCAGCTTCCAAAGTCAGTAGATACCAGCTTCCCAAGTCAGTAGATACCAGCTTCCCAAGTCAGTAGATACCAGCTTCCCAAGTCAGTAGATACCAGCTTCCCAAGTCAGTAGATACCAGCTTCCCAAGTCAGTATATAACAGCTTCCCAAGTCAGTTGATAAGAGCTTCCCAAGTCAGTAGATACCAGCTTCCCAAGTCAGTAGATACCAGCTTCCCAAGTCAGTAGATACCAGCTTCCCAAGTCAGTAGATACCAGCTTCCCAAGTCAGTAGATACCAGCTTCCCAAGTCAGTAGATACCAGCTTCCCAAGTCAGTAGATACCAGCTTCCCAAGTCAGTAGATACCAGCTTCCCAAGTCAGTAGATACCAGCTTCCCAAGTCAGTAGATACCAGCTTCCAAAGTCAGTAGATACCAGCTTCCCAAGTCAGTAGATACCAGCTTCCCAAGTCAGTAGATAACAGCTTCCCAAGGCAGTAGATACCAGCTTCCCAAGTCAGTATCATAAGGGTCAAGTCATCATCATTGATACGAACACATCTCCAGTAGGTATGTCAAAGCTACACATTCCAATCTCTGAATAGTTTATCGGATTTTGGTTTGTTTTCATGGTTACATTATTATTCTGATGAGATACCCCATCCTTCTAAATCAGAGTCAATTCTTGTTTTGGTTTTTAATCACTTTCCATTATCTTTCCTTCTTGAAGCACCCAACGCTCTCCTCTCTTCTCCTCTCATCCATAGAGCAGTCTATCCAATCCATTTTACTCATCTGCCAATCTCCATCATTCTGATTACAGTTCATCCCTTCCTCCCTCTCTCTTCCCACTCTCTTCCCTCGCTCCGTGTCTAATCCATTCATTCCTCTAATCTGTGTTGTTTCACTTCGTAAAGAAATGTGTGAATATATGCCACCTCTAATGCTGGGAGGGAATATCAGTAAAGTGTGTGATTAATGAGGTTTCCATCCCACATTGTAAACTTTCCAAAATGTCAACAAACAAAACTACACCAGACAAGGTGGGATCTTTTTCGTGACGGTAATAATCAATTATGTGAGAAATGGCGGTGGAAAATGTTGATAACCGTCATATCGATGTGAACGTGTAGTCACACGATGATATGTTGTGTGGTCCTCCCACTGAGCATGCAGTTTATTATGCTCCAGATAAAATAAGGTACGATAAACTTGATGATTGTATTTATGATGATGTGATGATCGATGCTTGGCTGCTGTTTAACCCCCCCCCCTAAAATAATGATAATAATCTAATCAATACCCACCCGCTGTGTCTGTTTAACGGTAGAATTGATAACGTGTATTCTTGTAATTGGCACATGGGATAGTCATTTTATGTGCACTTCGTCATCTCACGCACCACCTTTTATCCACAACAGGCAGACTTGATGGAAACAATGTGCTCACCTTGGTTTGATGTGGATTTTAGAATATATGCATGAAAATCTGTGTGTGTGTGTGTGTGTGTGTGTGTGTGTGTGTGTGTGTGTGCGTGCGTGCGTGCGTGTGTGTGTGTGTGTGTGCCTGCGCACTTGTGAGATGTGTGTGGTAAAAACAATACATCCAATCTGAATTCCCAGATCTACAGAGGCTCCGTTTCAATAGACACACAGTCTCATCTCCTTTCTTCCTCTCCCCTCTTGTACTGCTCTCTCTCTCTTCCTCTTCTCCCCGAGAGAGACAGAGAGAGACAGAGACAGAGAGAGAGAGAGAGAGAGAGACAGAGAGAGAGAGAGACAGAGAGAGACAGAGAGAGAGAGAGAGACAGAGAGAGAGACAGAGAGAGAGACAGAGAGAGAGACAGAGAGAGAGAGACAGAGAGAGAGACAGAGAGAGAGACAGAGAGAGAGAGAGAGACAGAGAGAGACAGAGAGAAACAGAGAGACAGAAGAGAGAGAGACAGAGATAGACAGGAGAGAGACAGAGAGAGACAGAGAGAGAGAGAGAGAGAGAGAGAGAGAGAGAGAGAGAGAGAGAGAGAGAGAGAGAGAGAGAGAGAGAGAGAGAGAGAGAGAGAATGTCACATAGGGAGTAATACCAGTAACTATGAATAGAAAAGAGGGGTATGACTCCTGTTAGTTTATCATGTGCTGTTGGGCATTTAACAAAAGGTTCAAGTGGAACAATGGAACTATTTAGGACCAGATATACTCATAAAGTGAAATAGTCACTAGAATTGACTGATCATTGAGCCTTTGAACATTGTGACTTTTCCCACATTTTGTTATGTTACAGCCTGAATTTAACATTTCTTAAAGTGGAATTTTATTTATTTTCCTAAATGTTTACAGAAAAAAACAGAAATGTCTTGAGTCACTAAGTATTCAAGCCCTTTGTTTTTGGAAAGCTTAAATAAGTTCAGTACATTTCCTTAACAAGTCACAAAGTAAGTTACATGGACTCAACCAGTGTGCAAACATAGTCTTTCAGAAATCATGTTAAACCCTATCTCATATCTGTGCTCCACGCATACAATTATCTGTAAGGTCCCTCAGTCGAGCAGTGAATTTCAAACACAGACTCATCCACAAAGACCACAGAGGCTTTCCAATGCCTCGCAACGAAGGGAACCAAATCAAATCAAATCAAATCACATTTTATTTGTCACATACACATGGTTAGCAGATGTTAATGCGAGTGTAGCGAAATGCTTGTGCTTCTAGTTCTGACAATGCAGTAATAACCAACAAGTAATCTAACTAACAATTCCTAAACTACTGTCTTATACACAGTGTAAGGGGATAAAGAATATGTACATAAGGATATATGAATGAGTGATGGTACAGAGCAGCATAGGCAAGATACAGTAGATGGTATCGAGTACAGTATATACATATGAGATGAGTATGTAAACAAAGTGGCATAGTTAAAGTGGCTAGTGATACATGTATTACATAAGGATGCAGTCGATTATATAGAGTACAGTATATACGTATGCATATGAGATGAATAATGTAGGGTAAGTAACATTATATAAGGTAGCATTGTTTAAAGTGGCTAGTGATATATTTACATCATTCCCATCAATTCCCATTATTAAAGTGGCTGGAGTTGAGTCAGTGTCAGTGTGTTGGCAGCGGCCACTCAATGTTAGTGGTGGCTGTTTAACAGTCTGATGGCCTTGAGATAGAAGCTGTTTTTCAGTCTCTCGGTCCCTGCTTTGATGCACCTGTACTGACCTCGCCTTCTGGATGATAGCGGGGTGAACAGGCAGTGGCTCGGGTGGTTGATGTCCTTGATGATCTTTATGGCCTTCCTGTAACATCGGGTGGTGTAAGTGTCCTGGAGGGCAGGTAGTTTGCCCCCGGTGATGCGTTGTGCAGACCTCACTACCCTCTGGAGAGCCTTACGGTTGAGGGCGGAGCAGTTGCCGTACCAGGCGGTGATACAGCCCACCAGGATGCTCTCGATTGTGCATCTGTAGAAGTTTGTGAGTGCTTTTGGTGACAAGCCGAATTTCTTCAGCCTCCTGAGGTTGAAGAGGCGCTGCTGCGCCTTCTTCACGATGCTGTCTGTGTGAGTGGACCAATTCAGTTTGTCTGTGATGCGTATGCTGAGGAACTTAAAACTTGCTACCCTCTCCACTACTGTTCCATCGATGTGGATAGGGGGGTGTTCCCTCTGCTGTTTCCTGAAGTCCACAATCATCTCCTTAGTTTTGTTGACGTTGAGTGTGAGGTTATTTTCCTGACACCACACTCCGAGGGCCCTCACCTCCTCCCTGTAGGCCGTCTCGTTGTTGTTGGTAATCAAGCCTACCACTGTTGTGTCGTCCGCAAACTTGATGATTGAGTTGGAGGGCGTGCGTGGCCACGCAGTCGTGGGTGAACAGGGAGTACAGGAGAGGGCTCAGAACGCACCCTTGTGGGGCCAAAGTGTTGAGGATCAGAGGGGAGGAGATGTTGTTACCTACCCTCACCACCTGGGGGGCGGCCCGTCAGGAAGTCCAGTACCCAGTTGCATAGTGCGGGGTCGAGACCCAGGGTCTCGAGCTTGATGATGAGCTTGGAGGGTACTATGGTGTTGAATGCCGAGCTGTAGTCGATGAACAGCATTCTCACATAGGTATTCCTCTTGTCCAGATAGGTTAGGGCAGTGTGCAGTGTGGTTGAGATTGCATCGTCTGTGAACCTATTTGGGCGGTAAGCAGATTGGTGTGGGTCTAGGGTGTCAGGTAGGGTGGAGGTGATATGGTCCTTGACTAGTCTCTCAAAGCACTTCATGATGACGGAAGTGAGTGCTACGGGGCGGTAGTCGTTTAGCTCAGTTACCTTAACTTTCTTGGGAACAGGAACAATGGTGGCCCTCTTGAAGCATGTGGGAACAGCAGACTGGTATAGGGATTGATTGAATATGTCCGTAAACACACCGGCCAGCTGGTCTGCGCATGCTCTGAGGGCGCGGCTGGGGATGCCGTCTGGGCTTGCAGCCTTGCGAGGGTTAACACGTTTAAATGTCTTACTCACCTCGGCTGCAGTGAAGGAGAAACCGCATGTTTTCGTTGCAGGCCGTGTCAGTGGCACTGTATTGTCCTCAAAGCGGGCAAAAAAGTTATTTAGTCTGCCTGGGAGCAAGACATCCTGGTCCGTGACTGGGCTGGATTTCTTCCTGTAGTCCGTGCTTGACTGTAGACCCTGCCACATGCCTCTTGTGTCTGAGCCGTTGAATTGAGATTCTACTTTGTCTCTGTACTGACGCTTAGCTTGTTTGATAGCCTTGCGGAGGGAATAGCTGCACTGTTTGTATTCGGTCATGTTACCAGACACCTTGCCCTGATTAAAAGCAGTGGTTCGCGCTTTCAGTTTCACGCGAATGCTGCCATCAATCCACGGTTTCTGGTTAGGGAATGTTTTAATAATTTCTATGGGAACGACATCTTCAGCGTACGTTCTAATGAACTCGCACACCGAATCAGCGTATTCGTCAATGTTGTTATCTGACGCAATACGAAACATATCCCTGTCCACATGATGGAAGCAGTCTTGGAGTGTGGAGTCAGCTTGGTCGGACCAGCGATGGACAGACCTCAGCGTGGGAGCCTCTAGTTTTAGTTTCTGTCTGTAGGCAGGGATCAGCAAAATGGAGTCGTCGTCAGCTTTTCGGAAAGGGTGGCGGGTCAGGGCCTTATATGCGTCGCGGAACTTAGAGTAACAATGATCCAAGGTTTTTCCACCCCTGGTTGCGCAATCGATATGCTGATAAAATTTAGGGAGTCTTGTTTTCAGATTAGCCTTGTTGAAATCCCCAGCTACAATGAATGCAGCCTCCGGATAAATTGTTTCCAGTTTGCAAAGAGTTAAATAAAGTTTGTTCAGAGCCATCGATGTGTCTGCTTGGGGGGTATATATACGGCTGTGATTATAATTGAAGAGAATTCTCTTGGTAGATAATGCGGTCTACATTTGATTGTGAGGAATTCTAAATCAGGTGAACAGAATGATTTGAGTTCCTGTATGTTTCTTTCATCACACCATGTCTCGTTAGCCATAAGGCATACGCCCCCACCCCTCTTCTTACCAGAAAGGTGTTTGTTTCTGTCGGCGCGATGCGTGGAGAAACCCGTTGGCTGCACCGCTTCGGATAGCGTCTCTCCAGTGAGCCATGTTTCCGTGAAGCACAGAACGTTACAGTCTCTGATGTCCCTCTGGAATGCTACCCTTGCTCGGATTTCATCAACCTTGTTGTCTAGAGACTGGACATTGGCAAGAAGAATGCTAGGGAGTGGTGCACGGTGTGCCCGTCTCCGGAGTCTGACCAGAAGACCGCCGCGTTTCCCTCTTTTTCGGAGTCATTTTTTTTGGGGGTCGCTGCATGCGATCCATTCCATTGTCCTGTTTGTAAGGCAGAACACAGGATCCGCGTCGCGAAAAACATATTCTTGGTCATACTGATGGTGAGTTGACGCTGATCTTATATTCAGTAGTTCTTCTCGACTGTATGTAATGAAACCTAAGATGACCTGGGGTACTAATGTAAGAAATAACATGTAAAAAAAAACAAAAAACTGCATAGTTTCCTAGGAACGCGAAGCGAGACGGCCATCTCTGTCGGCGCCGGAAGAATGTGTTTTGGTAGATGACATCCTTCCTAACTCAGTTATTTTCACCATGAGGCCAATGTTTACAACAGCTACAGAGTTTAATGGCTGTGAAAACTAAGGATGGATCAACAACATTTTAATTACTCCTTAATACCAACCTAAATGACAGAGTGAAATAAAGGAAGTCTGTACGTTATAAAAATATTCCAAAACATGTTTCCTGTTTTCAAATTCAATACAACACATTACTGAGTACCACTCTTCATATTTTCAAGCATTGTTGTGGCTGCATCATGTTATGGGTATGCTTGTAATCATTAAGGACGGTGGAGTTTTTCAGGATAAAAAAAACGGAATGGAGCTAACCACAGCAAAGGCAAAATCCTAGAGTATAATCTGGTTCAGTCTGCTTTCCACCAGACACTGGGAGATGAATTCACCTTTCAGCAGGACAATAACCTAAAACACAAGGCAAAAATCTACCCTGGAGTTGGTTACCAAGAAGACGGTGAATGTTCCTAGGTGGTCAAGGTGCAGTTACAAATCTGCTTGAAAATCTAATGACCTCAAAATGGTTGTATAGCAATAATCTACAACCAAAGTGGCAGAGCTTGAAGAATTCTAAAAAATAATAATGGGCCAATGCTGTGCAACGTCACCCCCTGATCTGTTTCACCGGTCTTTATGATTGTCTCCACCCCCCCTCCAGGTATCACCCATCATCTTCCTCATTATCCCCAGTGTATTTATACCTGTGTTCTCTGTTGGTCTGTTGCCAGTTCGCTTTGTTTCGTCAAGCTCCTTTTCCCCTCCTGTCTCTCGATTGTTCCCGTTTCATAGTTTTCCCAGCGTTGACCATTCTGCCTGCCGGCCTGTACCTTTTCCCCACATTATCTGGATTACTGACCTCTGCCTGACCCTGAGCCTGTCCCTATTCGATTGAATAGACTTTTGTTACTTCGACGTTGTCCACATCTGGGTCTTAACTTTAAACGTGATACACAATGGAAACCTCTTAGAGACTTACCCAGAAACACTCACAGCTCATGTATTGACACGGACACACGCACACACACACACACACACACACACACACACACACACACACACACACACACACACACACACACACACACACACACACACACACACACACACACACACACACACACACACACACACACACACACACACACACACACACACACACACACACACACACAGGGTTCAGTGGGATAAAAAATCTCTCTTTCTAGTGAGCCAGAAATCATGAGGGGACATCTGTAGTCAAATTAGCAGTTGCTGTCTGTAGACTGGAGCCCTGTGTGTGTGTGTGTGTGTGTGTGTGTGTG
>NC_060196.1:58838047-58843047 GCF_021184085.1 Oncorhynchus gorbuscha | reverse complement strand
TGGTCAAACGATGATCCCACATTTGGACTCAGTCACACACAATGATAACAATAATAAGGTGTTAGAGGGTTCAAACACAACACACTAAAGGACATCACTATTAACTCCCACAGATGCTCTCCGGCGACTATAGCCTTGTTTCATAGCATGCTTGTGTGTGTGTGTGTGTGTGTGTGTGTGTGTGTGTGTGTGTGTGTGTGTGTGTGTGTGTGTGTGTGTGTGTGTGTGTGTGTGTGTGTGTGTGTGTGTGTGTGTGTGTGTGTGTGTGTGTGTGTGTGTGCGTGTGCTCGTGTGCGCGTGTTTGCGTGTGCGTACGCGTGCGTGTGTGTGTGCGTGCGTGCGTGCGTGCGTGCGTGCTTGCTTGCGTGTGTGCGTGTGCGTGTGTGCGTGTGTGTCTGCATGCTAGTATTGATTGGAGGTAAAATAATATTCCCCATATAGTCCTTTTGACCACTACCCAGTGGGCACACGCTGGTTAAATCAACGTGGACCAGACATTGACTTGACGTCTGTGCCCGGTGGGTACAGTTGGTACCGTACGGGGCTCCCAATGTGGGTACATACTCTACATGGGAAATAGGGTGTCCAATGAGATTTGTGATTGCTGCTATAACAGACTCCACTCTTCTGGGAAAGGTCGCATCCGCTACAAGACCATGGTGCTTGCCTACGGAGCTGTGAGGGGAACGGCACCTCAGTACCTCCAGGCTCTGATCAGGCCCTACACCCAAACAAGGGCACTGCGTTCATCTACCTCTGACCTGCTCGCCTCCCTACCACTGAGGAAGTACAGTTCCCGCTCAGCCCAGTCAAAACTGTTCGCTGCTCTGGCCCCCAATGGTGGAACAAACTCCCTCACGACGCCAGGACAGCGGAGTCAATCACCACCTTCCGGAGACACCTGAAACCCCACCTCTTTAAGGAATACCTAGGATAGGATAAAGTAATCCTTCTCACCCCCCTTAAAAGATTTAGATGCACTATTGTAAAGTGGCTTTTCCACTGGATGTCATAAGGTGAATGCACCAATTTGTAAGTCGCTCTGGATAAGAGCGTCTGCTAAATGACTTAAATGTAAATGTAAAGGCTTTCCATTAGATGTTGGAACATTGCTGCTATAACAGCCTCCATTCTTTTGGGAAGGCTTTCCACTAGATGTTGGCACATTGCTACCTCTAACCACTATCCTCCCTCCCTGCCTCGCAAACTAGGGGGCCTTTATTATAGCCCCAGGACATTATTCCTCCTCCACCAAACTTTATAGTTGATACTATGCATTTGGGCAGGTAGAGTTCTTCTGGGATTGTCCGAACCCAGATTTGTCTGTCGGACTGCCAGATGGTGAAGCATTTCCACTGTTCCACTGCTCCAGTGTTGAAATGTAACTGGAGCCGTTTAGGAAGGCCATTCTACTGCCAGTGTTTGCTTATGGAGATTTTATACACCTGTCAGCAACGGGTGAAATCGCCAAAATCACTCATTTGAAGGGATGTCCTCATACTTCTACTTACTGTAGAAGCCTTTTTCGTTTTAGATATTTTTAGATATTTTTTTTCTTCGCATATCTTTAAAAACATTTTGCTAAACCTAAGCTTCCAAATACTCTTCTGCAACCCGCCAATGTAGTTACTATTCCTAAAGTAGTTATATTTACTTCGGAACCGGACCCCCTCAACTGAAGCTAGCCAGCTAACTACCAGCTATGCTAGCGGTCTTCAGCTAACCGGTCATCAACTAACCTTTAGCTCGGAAAGCTCTCGCCAGTTCGAACAACGCGACGCTAACCAGAGCATAACGGACCTATTTAATTTTTTTACCCCGGATTCCCACCACAAACGGAACATTCTTCAGCTGGATCTTCGCAACTAGCTATCGAGCTAAACAGCAACCCTGGTTGATTACTCCTGACTAGCGTTTCTACCCACGTAGCTTGAAGCTACCCCGGCCAGAGCTCCTAGCATACTCCTGGGCTACAATACCTTGACTACGACTGGTCTATCGATATCACTGCATGAAGAGGAATAAACAGACTCACCCCATCGCGACATCCTCCAAAGGCTAACTCTCTAGCCCTCGCTATCTCCTTGCTTGCTAGTTCGGCATGCTAACTGCTAGCTTGTTTAGCCCAGGTCCGCTAACTACTACCCTGTTTACCCCGGCCTGCTAATCTGTTAGCTTGTTAGCACAGGCCTGCTAACCGTCTGCATCGCCGCGTCCCAAAAACGCAGTGGCCCATATGTACTCTATCTCTTCCCGATTTAAAAAAAAAATGTGTTTATACCTTCCGGAAACCTGCCTCACCCAATGTGATACGGAATCGCTATTATCTTTATTTTTAGAACACACTCAAGAACGTCCAGAAGCTAACCAGCTAGCTAGCTACAAGCTATTTAGTCATTGTTAGTTTTCTTAACCTGGATAACACTCGCCAGCCCAGCCCCCCTGCCCCATGCACCGCTGCCCCCTGGACTCTGATGACTTGGCTACATAGCTGATGCATGCTGGACTGTCCATTAATCACGGTACTCCATTCTGCTTGTTTCTTTTATCTGTCGGCCGAGTTGCCTAGTCAATGCCATCTCACCTGCTGTTGTTATGCTAGCTGATTAGCTGTTGTCTCACCCACTGTTTTAGCTAGCTTTCCCAACTCAACACCTGTGTTTACTGTATGCCTCGCTGTATGTCTCTCTCAAATGTCAATATGCCTTGTATACTGTTGCTCAGGTTAGTTATCATTGTTTTAGTTCACAATGGAGCCCCTAGTCCCACTCCTCATACCCCTGATACCTCCTTTGTCCCACCTCCCACATATGTGGTGACCTCACCCATTACAACCAGCATGTCCAGAGATAAAACCTCTCTCATCATCACCCAGTGCCTGGGCTTACCTCCGCCGTACCCGCACCCCACCATACCCCTGTCTGTGCATTATGCCCTGAATATATTCTACCATGCCCAGAAACCTGCTCCTCTTATTCTCTGTCCCCAACGCTCTAGGCGACCAGTTTTGATAGCCCTTAGCCGCACCCTCATACTACTCATTCTCTGTGGAGGTAAACCCAGGCCCTGCATGTCCCCAGGCACCCTCATTTGTTGACTTCTGTGATCGAATGCATGTCAACATCAGAAGCCTCCTCCCTAAGTTTGTTTTACTCACTGCTTTAGCACACTCTGCTAACCCTGATGTCCTTGCCGTGTCTGAATCCTGGCTCAGGAAGGCCACCAAAAATTCAGAGATTTCAGAGATTCAGAGATTTCCATACCCAACTATAACATCTTCCGTCAAGATGGAACTGCCAAAGGGGGAGGAGTCGCAGTCTACTGCAGAGATAGCCTGCAAAGTAATGTCATACTTTCCAGGTCCATACCAAAACAGTTTGAATTACTAATTCTGAAAATTACTCTCTCCAGAAATAAGTCTCTCACTGTTGCCGCCTGCTACCTACCCCCCTCAGCTCCCAGCTGTGCCCTGGACACCATTTGTGAATTGATTGCCCCCCCATCTAGCTTCTGAGTTTGTTCTGTTAGGTGACCTAAACTGGGATATGCTTAACACCCCGGCAGTCCTACAATCTAAGCTAGATGCCCTCAATCTCACACAAATCATCAAGGAACCCACCAGGTACAACCCTAACTCTGTAAGCAAGGGCACCCTCATAGACGTCATCCTGACCAACTGGCCCTCCAAATACACCTCCGCTGTCTTCAACCAGGATCTCAGCGACCACTGCCTCATTGCCTGTATCCGCTACGGTGCCGCAGTCAAACGACCACCCCTCATCACTGTCAAACGCTCCCTAAAACACTTCTGTGAGCAGGTCTTTCTAATCGACCTGGCCCGGGTATCCTGGAAGGACATTGACCTCATCCCGTCAGTTGAGGATGCCTGGTCATTCTTTAAGAGTAACTTCCTCACCATATCAGATAAGCATGCTCCGTTCAAAAAATGCAGAACTAAGAACAGATACAGCCCTTGGTTCACTCCAGACCTGACTGCCCTCGACCAGCACAAAAACATCCTGTGGCGGACTGCAATAGCATCGAACAGACCCCGCGATATGCAACTGTTCAGGGAAGTCAGGAACCAATACACGCAGTCAGTCAGGAAAGCTAAGGCCAGCTTCTTCAGGCAGAAGTTTGCATCCTGTAGCTCCAACTCCAAAAAGTTCTGGGACACTGTGAAGTCCATGGAGAACAAGAGCACCTCCTCCCAGCTGCCCACTGCACTGAGGCTAGGGAACACGGTCACAAACGACAAATCCATGATTATCAAAAACTTCAACAAGCATTTCTCAATGGCTGGCCATGCCTTCCGCCTGGCTACTCCTACCTCGGCCAAGAGCTCCGGCCCCCCCGCAGCTCCTCGCCCAAGCCTCTCCAGGTTCTCCTTTACCCAAATCCAGATAGCAGATGTTCTGAAAGAGCTGCAAAACCTGGACCCGTATAAATCAGCTGGGCTTGACAATCTGGACCCTCTATTTCTGAAACTATCCGCCGCCATTGTCGCAACCCCTATTACCAGCCTGTTCAACCTCTCTTTCATATCGTCTGAGATCCCCAAGGATTGGAAAGCTGCCGCAGTCATCCCCCTCTTCAAAGGGGGAGACACCCTGGACCCAAACTGTTACAGACCTATATCCATTCTGCCCTGCCTATCTAAGGTCTTCGAAAGCCAAGTCAACAAACAGGTCAATGACCATCTCGAATCCCACCGTACCTTCTCCGCTATGCAATCTGGTTTCCGAGCCGGTCACGGGTGCACCTTAGCCACACTCAAGGTACTAAACAACATCATAACCGCCATCGATAAAGACAGTACTGTGCAGCCGTCTTCATCGACCTTGCCAAGGCTTTCGACTCTGTCAATCACCATATTCTTATCGGCAGACTCAGTAGCCTCGGTTTTTCGGATGACTGCCTTGCCTGGTTCACCAATTACTTTGCAGACAGAGTTGGGTGTGTCAAATCGGAGGGCATGTTGTCCGGTCCTCTGGCAGTCT
>NC_060196.1:58795547-58833047 GCF_021184085.1 Oncorhynchus gorbuscha | reverse complement strand
ATGTCTCTCTCATGTGGGTTCATGTCTCTCTCATGTGTCTCTCATGTGGGTTCATGTCTCTCTCATGTGTCTCTCATGTGGGTTCATGTCTATTAAATATTACTATAAATATTACTCCTATTACTCCTCCTATTACTCCTATTTACACCCCACATAGCCTGGTTCCTCTCTAGGTTTCTTCCTAGGTTTTGGCCGTTCTAGGGAGTTTTTCCTAGCCACCGTGCTTTTACACCTGCATTGTTTGCTGTTTGGGGTTTTAGGCTGGGTTTCTGTACAGCACTTTGAGATATCAGCTGATGTACGAAGGGCTATATAAATACATTTGATTTGATTTGATTTGAGATAACAAGTTAAAAAAATGTAATTCTATTCCTGAGCAAGGCAGTTAATCCACTGCTCCATGGTTGCTGTCGATGTTGATAACTGCAAACCCCGCGTTAAACAATTTTGTGCACCTCTCTGATTCAGATTTTCCTTTTGCAGGGGTTGGGTTAAATGAAGCAAGGATTACAAGGACAGATTCAGCTGTACAACTGAGTAGGTGAACACCTTTCCCTAATGAAAATGAGTTTCTCATTGAGAGATGTGAATTGGTAGAAATCTGAAAGAAAACTCTCTATTTTCTTCTTGAAATCCACAACACATATACCATGTAGAAATAACGTGTGTCTCTATCTGGAACATGGCCCTGTTAGTAGTGTTGCTAGTGAATGAAACATGACCCTGTTAGTAGTGTTGCTAGTGATTTAAACATGACCCTGTTAGTAGTGTTGCTTCTGAATGAAACATAACCCTGTTAGTAGTGTTGCTAGTGATTTAAACATGACCCTGTTAGTAGTGTTGCTCATGTTTACAAAATACAATTCTTTATTATTCCCATATAATTATTACAGAGAATCAGGCAAATTGTGATGCCCTCTGCCTATTGGCTACTTAGCTTATTCAAGACCCTATCAAAATACAACACTGCCACTTTAAGACATAAAAAAAGCTCCTTACCTGACTCACTTTTCAAAGATGGCTAGAATGCACACATTTTGTGCTCTTGTAGGATGCAATCTCTCCCCCATTGTTGACTAGAAATTAGCTTTAACTGGGCTAATAACTCACGAACTAGCAAATAATATGAACAAATGTGTACAGATGGCTAAATGCAGCTCTCGCTTTGATCTCAAAACAAGCGCATCTACTTGTGACTGCTCATGCTGTGAACACAGTCCAGTTCAAAGTGAATGGCACAGATCCATATATGGCCATGGCTATTTGCATATAGGCCTACTGCAGTTCTGATTGGTTATGGTGCACCGGTCTGTGTAGAGTTCTGGCCTAAGTCTTGCCTGTCAATTGTCCATTTCATCCCTCTGTGCCAGAGAGAGCTTAGGGAGTTAGAATAGAATCCGACTCCAATGAGCTCTGATTACAAGAACATCTCTTGCACAGTTAGTTTTGCATACTAAGTCTTGCATAGTTCGTTCTGTTTCAGTATGTTACATTAAAAGTG
This sequence comes from Oncorhynchus gorbuscha, assembly GCF_021184085.1. Classification (NCBI taxonomy): domain Eukaryota; kingdom Metazoa; phylum Chordata; class Actinopteri; order Salmoniformes; family Salmonidae; genus Oncorhynchus; species Oncorhynchus gorbuscha. The sequence continues at coordinate 58,831,546 of NC_060196.1, read as the reverse complement.
ACAAATATTGCATTGGTTCGAGCACAATTCCCACAGTAAATGAAATCAAATGTTATTACTCTCATACACATATTTAGCAGTTGTTATTGTGGTGTAGGGAAATGCAAAATGATGGAATTAAGAAATATATAATATGAGGAATTGAGTTGCAATACAGTAGAATAGAATACAGTATATACATATGAGATTAGTAAAGCAGTATGTAAACATTATTAAAGTGGCCAGGGATTCCATGTCTATGTGTGTAGGGCCTCTGAGGTGAACGGTTGAGTAACCGGGTGGTAGCCGGCTAGTAATTTAACAGTCTCATGGCCTTGAGATAGAAGCTGTTTATGAGGGTCTTAGGGGCTAAAGCCAAATTTCGTAAAGGGAATGTTGAAAGTGTTTACAAACGAGGAAAAAAGTCTAGAAAGTGGAGGGAAGTTCAATCTCATACTTCTCTGTGCGGTCTGATATTCCATCTCATACTTCTCTGTGCGGCCTGATATTCCATCTCATACTTCTCTGTGCGGTCTGATATTCCATCTCATACTTCTCTGTGCGGTCTGATATTCCATCTCATACTTCTCTGTGCGGTCTGATATTCCATCTCATACTTCTCTGTGCGGTCTGATATTCAATGTCATACTTCTCTGTGCGGTCTGATATTCCATCTCATACTTCTCTGTGCGGTCTGATATTCCATCTCATACTTCTCTGTGCGGTCTGATATTCCATCTCATACTTCTCTGTGCGGTCTGATATTCAATGTCATCCTTGTCTGTGCGGTCTGATATTCCATCTCATACTTCTCTGTGCGGTCTAATATTCCATCTCATACTTCTCTGTGCGGTCTGATATTCCATCTCATACTTCTCTGTGCGGTCTGATATTCCATCTCATACTTCTCTGTGCGGTCTGATATTCCATCTCATACTTCTCTGTGCGGTCTGATATTCCATCTCATACTTCTCTGTGCGGTCTGATATTCCATCTCATACTTTTCTGTGCGGTCTGATATTCCATCTCATACTTCTCTGTGCGGTCTGATATTCCATCTCATACTCCTCTGTGCGGTCTGATATTCAATGTCATCCTTGTCTGTGCGGTCTGATATTCCAACTCATCCTTCTCTGTGCGGTCTGATATTCCATCTCATACTTCTCTGTGCGGTCTGATATTCCAACTCATCCTTCTCTGTGCGGTCTGATATTCCAACTCATCCTTCTCTGTGCGGTCTGATATTCCATCTCATACTTCTCTGTGCGGTCTGATATTCCATCTCATACTTCTCTGTGCGGTCTGATATTCCATCTCATACTTCTCTGTGCGGTCTGATATTCAATATCATACTTCTCTGTGCGGTCTGATATTCCATCTCATCCTTCTCTGTGCGGTCTGATATTCCATCTCATACTTCTCTGTGCGGTCTGATATTCCATCTCATACTTCTCTGTGCGGTCTGATATTCAATGTCATACTTCTCTGTGCGGTCTGATATTCCATCTCATACTTCTCTGTGCGGTCTGATATTCCATCTCATACTCCTCTGTGCGGTCTGATATTCAATGTCATCCTTGTCTGTGCGGTCTGATATTCCATCTCATACTTCTCTGTGCGGTCTGATATTCAATGTCATACTTCTCTGTGCGGTCTGATATTCCATCTCATCCTTCTCTGTGCGGTCTGATATTCAATGTCATCCTTGTCTGTGCGGTCTGATATTCCATCTCATCCTTCTCTGTGCGGTCTGATATTCCAACTCATCCTTCTCTGTGCGGTCTGATATTCCATCTCATACTTCTCTGTGCGGTCTGATATTCCAACTCATCCTTCTCTGTGCGGTCTGATATTCCAACTCATCCTTCTCTGTGCGGTCTGATATTCCAACTCATCCTTCTCTGTGCGGTCTGATATTCCAACTCATCCTTCTCTGTGCGGTCTGATATTCCTTGTATGTGGGGCAGCTTAGAGGGAACATTGGTTCCTATAATATGCGTGTAGGACATTAATATCTTAAGTCCCACGTTCTGGGTATGTTCTATTTAACATTAAGAGAATAATCTCCTGGGAACCTTCCTTGCACATCCCAGGAAACGTTCCAATGAAAATGTTAGTTAATGACCTAATGAGAATGTTAAGGCGATGTTCTCTAACGTTTGTTATTAGCTGGGTAGGGAGGAGTTCACCGTTATGAGAATTCACATGGTTTGTTGTTATCCACAGTACTGTCCCTGAGGCTTCTGCCTTGCTGTTTAACTGTCTGTGTGACCCTCTCTTACCCTCCTGACCTACTGTTATTACTATCTCCATTTATATCTCCCCCCTCTCTCGCTCTCTCTCTCCTCTCTCTCTCTCTCTCTCCTCTCTCTCCCTGTCTCTCTCTCTTTATCTTTCTCTCTCCGTTTCTCTCTCTCTCACTCCCTCACACTCTGTCGACATCTCTCTCTCACACTCTGTCTCTCTTTCTCTCTCTGTTTCTCTCTCTGTTTCTCTCTCTGTTTCTCTCTCCTTCTCTCTTTAACTCTCTGTCTCCTCTCTCTCTCTCTTTCTCACTCCCTCCCTCCCCCCTCTCTCTCTCCTCTCTTCTCTCTCTCTCTCTCTTTGTCTCTCTTTCTCTCTCTCTCTGCCTCTCATACCCTCTCAGTGTTCTCTCTCTGCCTCTCACCGCGTGTATGTCTCTTTCTCTCTCTCTCTGTCTCTCTCTCTCTCTCTCTCTCTACCCCCACTCTCTCTCTCTGCCTCTCATACTCTCTCTCTCTGTCTCTCTCTCTCTGCCTCTCATACTCTCTCTCTGCCTCTCATACTCTCTCTCTCTGTCTCTCTCTCTCTGCCTCTCATACTCTCTCTCTCTGCCTCTCATACTCTCTCTCTCTGTCTCTCTCTCTCTCTGCCTCTCATACTCTCTCTCTCTGCCTCCCATACTCTCTCTCTCTCTTTCACTCTCTTTCTCTCCTCTCTCTGTCTCTCTCTCTCTCTCTCTCTCTCTCTCTCTCTCTCTGCCTCTCATACTCTCTCTCTCTGCCTCTCATACTCTCTCTCTCTCTTTCACTCTCTTTCTCTCCTCTCTCTGTCTCTCTCTCTCTGCCTCTCATACTCTCTCTCTCTGTCTCTCTCTCTCTCTGCCTCTCATACTCTCTCTCTCTCTGCCTCTCATACTCTCTCTCTCTCTCTGCCTCTCATACTCTCTCTCTCTCTCTGCCTCTCATACTCTCTCTCTCTCTGCCTCTCATACTCTCTCTCTACCCCCACTCTCTCTCTCTGCCTCTCATACTCTCTCTCTCTGCCTCTCATACTCTCTCTCTACCCCCACTCTCTCTCTCTGCCTCTCATACTCTCTCTCTACCCCCACTCTCTCTCTCTGCCTCTCATACTCTCTCTCTCTCTCTGCCTCTCATACTCTCTCTCTCTGCCTCTCATACTCTCTCTCTACCCCCACTCTCTCTCTCTGCCTCTCATACTCTCTCTCTCTGCCTCTCATCTCTCTCTCTCTCTCTCCTCTCTCTGCCTCTCTCTCTCTCTGCCCTCTCATCTCTCTCTCTGCCTCTCTCTCTGCCTCTCTACCCCCACTCTCTCTCTCTCTCTGCCTCTCATACTCTCTCTCTCTGCCTCTCATACTCTCTCTCTCTGCCTCTCATACTCTCTCTCTGCCTCTCATACTCTCTCTCTCTGCCTCTCATACTCTCTCTTTCTGCCTCTCATACTCTCTCTCTCTCTGCCTCTCATACTCTCTCTCTCTCTGCCTCTCATACTCTCTCTCTCTGCTCTCTGCCTCTCATACTCTCTCTCTCTGCCTTTCACTCTCTTTCTCTCCTCTCTCTGCCTCTCATACTCTCTCTCTCTGCCTCTCATACTCTCTCTCTCTGCCTCTCATACTCTCTCTCTACCCCCACTCTCTCTCTCTGCCTCTCATACTCTCTCTCTCTCTGCCTCTCATACTCTCTCTCTCTGCCTCTCATACTCTCTCTCTACCCACACTCTCTCTCTCTGCCTCTCATACTCTCTCTCTCTGCCTCTCATACTCTCTCTCTCTGCCTCTCATACTCTCTCTCTCTCTGCCTCTCATACTCTCTCTCTCTGCCTCTCATACTCTCTCTCTCTCTGCCTCTCATACTCTCTCTCTACCCCCACTCTCTCTCTCTCTCTCCTCTCATACTCTCTCTCTCTGCCTCTCATACTCTCTCTCTCTCTGCCTCTCATACTCTCTCTCTCTCTGCCTCTCATACTCTCTCTCTCTGCCTCTCATACTCTCTCTCTACCCCCACTCTCTCTCTCTGCCTCTCATACTCTCTCTCTACCCCCACTCTCTCTCTCTGCCTCTCATACTCTCTCTCTCTCTCTGCCTCTCATACTCTCTCTCTCTGCCTCTCATACTCTCTCTCTCTCTGCCTCTCATACTCTCTCTCTCTCTGCCTCTCATACTCTCTCTCTCTTTCACTCTCTGTCTCTCTCTCTCTCTCTCTCTCTGCCTCTCTCTTTCTCTCCTCTCTCTCTCTATATGTTGTATTGGCCTGCAGGATTGTTTTCACTATAGACAGAAGTGTAAACAGAGATTAAGAGCTTGCTTAATATGCTGTACCAGCATGTATACACTACAGTTAGTACACAGAGACAAAAACAAAACAAAATAATTTATTTCAGCCATAACTAGCTGCACATGACTCTTATAGACTTCTCTACTGTACATGACTCTCATAGACTACTAACACCTGAACACTAGTCTACTGTAAAACTACTTACACTTGAACACTAGTCTACTGTAAAATGACTAACTCCTGAATACTAGTCTACTGTAAAACTACTAACACCTGAAAGCTAGTCTACTGTAAAACTACTAACACCTGAACACTAGTCTACTGTAAAACTACTAACACCTGAACAGTAGTCTACTAGTCTACTGTAAAACTACTAACACTTAAACAGTAGTCTACAAGTATACTGTAAAACTACTAACACCTGAACACTTGTCTACTGTAAAACTACGAACACCTGAACGCTAGTCTACTGTAAAACTACTAACACTTGAACACTAGTCTACTGTAAAACTACTAACACCTAAACACTAGTCTACAGGTCTACTTTAAAACTACTAACACCTGAACACTAGTCTACTGTAAAACTAATAACACCTAAACACTAGTCTACTGTAAAACTACTTACACTTGAACACTAGTCTACTGTAAAATGACTAACTCCTGAACACTAGTCTACTGTAAAACTTCTAACACCTGAACACTAGTCTACTAGTCTACTGTAAAACTACCAACACCTGAACACTAGTCTACAAGTATACTGTAAAACTACTAACACCTGAACAGTAGTCTACTAGTCTACTGTAAAACTACTAACACTTAAACAGTAGTCTACAAGTATACTGTAAAACTACTAACACCTGAACACTTGTCTACTGTAAAACTACGAACACTTGAACACTAGTCTACTGTAAAACTACTAACACCTAAACACTAGTCTACAGGTCTACTGTAAAACTACTAACACCTGAACACTTGTCTACTGTAAAACTACGAACACTTGAACACTAGTCTACTGTAAAACTACTAACACCTAAACACTAGTCTACAGGTCTACTTTAAAACTACTAACACCTGAACACTAGTCTACTGTAAAACTAATAACACCTAAACACTAGTCTACTGTTAAACTACTTACACTTGAACACTAGTCTACTGTAAAACGACTAACTCCTGAACACTAGTCTACTAGTCTACTGTAAAACTTCTAACACCTGAACACTAGTCTACTAGTCTACTGTAAAACTACTAACACCTGAACACTAGTCTACTAGTCTACTGTAAAACTACTAACACCTGAACACTAGTCTTCTAGTCTACTGTAAAACTACCAACACCTGAACACTAGTCTACAAGTATACTGTAAAACTACTAACACCTGAACACTTGTCTACTGTAAAACTAATAACACCTGAACAATAGTCTACTGTAAAAACTACTAACACCTGAACGCTAGTCTACTGTAAAACTACTAACACCTGAACACTAGTCTACTGTAAAACTACTAACACCTAAACACTAGTCTATAGGTCTACTGTAAAACTACTAACACCTGAACACTAGTCTACTGTAAAACTACTAACACCTAAACACTAGTCTACTGTAAAACGACTAACTCCTGAACACTAGTCTACTCTAAAACTACTTACACCTGAACACTAGTCTACTGTAAAACTACTTACACTTGAACACTAGTCTACTGTAAAACGACTAACTCCTGAACACTAGTCTACTGTAAAACGACTAACTCCTGAACACTAGTCTACTGTAAAACGACTAAATCCTGAACACTAGTTTACTGTAAAACGACTCACACCTGAACACTAGTCTACTAGTCTACTGTAAAACTACTAATACCTGAACACTAGTCTACTAGTCTACTGTAAAACTACTAACACCTGAACACTAGTCTTCTAGTCTACTGTAAAACTACCAACACCTGAACACTAGTCTACTGTAAAACTACTAACACCTGAACACTAGTCTACTAGTCTACTGTAAAACTACGAACACCTGAACACTATTCTACTAGTCTACTGTAAAAGTACTAACACATGAAAACTAGTCTACTGTAAAACTACTAACACCTGAACACTAGTCTACTGTAAAACTACTAACATCTGAACACTAGTCTACTGTTAAACTACTAACACCAGCAAGACATCAACCTCAGCTTAAGCACTTTACGGGTCCAGCAGACACGCACGGTCACACACGCACGCACGCACACACACACACACACACACACACACACACACACACACACACACACACACACACACACACACACACACACACACACACACACACACACACACACACACACACACACACACACACACACACACACACACACACACACACACACACACACACACACACACACACACACACACACACACTCCATTTAAATAATATGCAATCACTTTTTTACCAAGACATTGCAAGTCTTAACTTATTTCTTTAGCAAGGGGCAGGAGGTCGTGGGCTTTATTTGGGTCATTTCAGTAGTTTGATGATTTTTAAGTGGTGGGTTATTTTAGCTATTTACCTTACCTGGGTGTAGCAGTCCCCTGGTTATTCTGTTCTGCTAAATCACTGTGCTCCGTGGAAAGGAATATGATTTACTATTGGAATAGTGCAACACACACACACAGTATAGTTCTGGTCTGGTAGTGAGTGAAAGCATAGTCTATGTAAATACAAGCCAAATTGAATCATGTGACTTATTCCATAACGTAGAGAATTTAACTTTATTTTTTATCTAAACCATCTGGTAGTTTGGTCTGTTTACATCTAATAGTGAACTATCAAGGCTGAGACTAAGACCCAGATGCAGACACAGGAGGCAGATAGTACGAGTCTCAGAGTTTATAATAGTACATGGGGCAGGCAATCGGTAGGTGAAGGCAGTTGTAATCCTAATCAGAGTCAGGCAGAGTCAGGCAGGGTCAGGCAGGGTCAGGACGGCAGGCAGGATCAGGGTCAGGACAGGCAGGGTCAGGACAGGCAGGGTCAGGACAGGCAGGCAGGATCAGGGTCAGGACGGCAGGCAGGATCAGGGTCAGGACAGGCAGGGTCAGGACAGGCAGGCAGGATCAGGGTCAGGACAGGCAGGGTCAGGACGGCAGGCAGGATCAGGGTCAGGACAGGCAGGCAGGATCAGGGTCAGGACGGCAGGCAGGATCAGGGTCAGGACAGGCAGGCAGGATCAGGGTCAGGACAGGCAGGCAGGATCAGGGTCAGGACGGCAGGCAGGATCAGGGTCAGGACGGCAGGCAGGATCAGGGTCAGGACGGCAGGCAGGATCAGGGTCAGGACAGGCAGGCAGGATCAGGGTCAGGACAGGCAGGGTCAGGACAGGCAGGCAGGATCAGGGTCAGGACGGCAGGCAGGATCAGGGTCAGGAGGCAGGGTCAGGTCAGGCAGGGTCAGGACGGCAGGATCAGGGTCAGGACAGTCAGTGTCAGATCAGGCAGGATCAGGGTCAGGACAGGCAGGATCAGGGTCAGGACAGGATCAGGGTCAGGTCAGGTCAGGCAGGATCAGGGTCAGGGTCAGGTCAGGCAGGATCAGGGTCAGGACAGTCAGGGTCAGGTCAGGCAGGATCAGGGTCAGGACAGTCAGGGTCAGGTCAGGCAGGATCAGGGTCAGGACAGGCAGGATCAGGGTTAGGTCAGGCAGGATCAGGGTCAGGTCAGGCAGGATCAGGGTTTAGGACAGGTAGGATCAGGGTCAGGACAGGCAGGATCAGGGTCAGGACAGGCAGAAAGGTCAGAACTGAGAAGACTAGGAAAAACTATAGCACAGGAAACACGCTAGTAGGACTTGATGGGACAACACGAACTGAAAACAGACAAACAGAAAACGCAGGTGTAAATACATAGCGGATAATGGTGGGAGATGGGAGACAGCTGGTGGGGGTAGAGACAAGCACACAGACAGGTGAAACAGATCAGGGTGTGACAAAGAAAGTCATGATCTGATGAGTTCTGAACCGACTGGTGGGTCAAGAGGAGAACCTCTGGCCCTCCTCTTGACCTATCACACTGAGAGAACTCTGGCCCTCCTCTTGACCTATCACACTGAGAGAACTCTGGCCGTCCTCCTAACCTATCACACTGAGAGAACTCTGGCTCTCTTCCTGACCTATCACACTGAGAGAACTCTGGCTCTCCTCCTGACCTATCACACTGAGAGAACTCTGGCTCTCCTCCTGACCTATCACACTGAGAGAACTCTGGCGCTCTTCTTGACCTATCACACTGAGAGGACTCTGGCTCTCCTCCTGACCTATCACACTGAGAGAACTCTGGCTCTCCTCCTGACCTATCACACTGAGAGAACTCTGGCCCTCTTCTTGACCTATCACACTGAGAGAACTCTGGCTCTCCTCCTGACCTATCACACTGAGAGAACTCTGGCTCTCTTCCTGACCTATCACACTGAGAGAACTCTGGCCGTCCTCCTAACCTATCACACTGAGAGAACTCTGGCTCTCTTCCTGACCTATCACACTGAAAGAACTCTGGCTCTCCTCCTGACCTATCACACTGAGAAAACTCTGGCCCTCTTCTTGACCTATCACACTGAGAGAACTCTGGCTCTCTTCCTGACCTATCACACTGAGAGAACTCTGGCGCTCTTCTTGACCTATCATACTGAGAGAACTCTGGCTCTCCTCCTGACCTATCACACTGAGAGAACTCTGGCTCTCCTCCTGACCTATCACACTGAGAGAACTCTGGCTCTCCTCCTGACCTATCATACTGAGAGAACTCTGGCTCTCCTCCTGACCTATCACACTGAGAGAACTCTGGCGCTCTTCTTGACCTATCATACTGAGAGAACTCTGGCCGTCCTCCTGACCTATCACACTGAGAGAACTCTGGCTCTCCTCCTGACCTATCACACTGAGAGAACTCTGGCGCTCTTCTTGACATATCATACTGAGAGAACTCTGGCTCTCCTCCTGACCTATCATACTGAGAGAACTCTGGCTCTCCTCCTGACCTATCATACTGAGAGAACTCTGGCTCTCCTCCTGACCTATCATACTGAGAGAACTCTGGCTCTCCTCCTGACCTATCACACTGAGAGAACTCTGGCTCTCCTCCTGACCTATCATACTGAGAGAACTCTGGCTCTCCTCCTGACCTATCACACTGAGAGAACTCTGGCCCTCTTCTTGACCTATCATACTGAGAGAACTCTGGCTCTCCTCCTGACCTATCATACTGAGAGAACTCTGGCTCTCCTCCTGACCTATCATACTGAGAGAACTCTGGCTCTCCTCCTGACCTATCATACTGAGAGAACTCTGGCTCTCCTCCTGACCTATCATACTGAGAGAACTCTGGCTCTCCTCCTGACCTATCACACAGAGAACTCTAGCCCTCCCTGTGACCTATCACACTGAGAGAACTCTGGCTCTCCTCCTGACCTATCACACAGAGAACTCTAGCCCTCCCTGTGACCTATCACACTGAGAGAACTCTGGCTCTCCTCCTGACCTATCACACAGAGAACTCTAGCCCTCCCTGTGACCTATCATGATGAATAATGCTTGGCCTTCCTATATATAACAATAACCCTAGCTCTATATAATAACAACTCTGGCCCTATATAATAATAACCCTAGCCATATATAATTATAACCTTAGCCTCATATAATAATAACTCTGGCCCTCCTATGTATAATAACAACTCTGGCCCTATATATAATAACCGTAGCCCTATATAATAATAACTCTGGCCCCCCCTATATACAATAATAACCCTGGCCCTCCCTATATATAATAACCCTCCCTATATGGGGCGGCAGGGTAGCCTAGTGGTTATAGTGTAGAGGCGGCAGGGTAGCCTAGTGGTTAGAGTGTAGAGGCGGCAGGGTAGCCTAGTGGTTAGAGTGTAGAGGCGGCAGAGTAGCCTAGTGGTTAGAGTGTAGAGGCGGCAAGGTAGCCTAGTGGTTAGAGTGTAGAGGCGGCAGGGTAGCCTAGTGGTTAGAGTGTAGAGGCGGCAGGGTAGCCTAGTGGTTAGAGTGTAGAGGCGGCAGGGTAGCCTAGTGGTTAGAGTGTAGAGGCGGCAGGGTAGCCTAGTGGTTAGAGTGTAGGGGCGGCAGGGTAGCCCAGTGGTTAGTGTAGATGAGGCAGGTAGCCTAGTGGTTAGAGTGTAGAGGCGGCAGGTAGCCTAGTGGTTAGAGTGTAGAGGCGGCAGGGTAGCCTAGTGGTTAGAGTGTAGAGGCGGCAGGGTAGCCTAGTGGTTAGAGTGTAGAGTGGCAGGGTAGCCTAGTGGTTAGAGTGTAGAGGCGACAGGGTATCCTAGTGGTTAGAGTGTAGGGGTGGCAGGGTAGCCTAGTGGTTAGAGTGTAGAGGAGGCAGGTAGCCTAGTGGTTAGAGTGTAGAGGAGGCAGGTATCCTAGTGTTTAGAGTGTAGAGGCAGCAGGTAGCCTAGTGGTTAGAGTGTAGAGGCGGCAGAGTAGCCTAGTGGTTAGAGTGTAGAGGCGGCAGAGTAGCCTAGTGGTTAGAGTATAGAGGCGGCAGAGTAGCCTAGTGGTTAGAGCGTTGGACTAGTAACCAGAAGGTTGCATGTTCAAACCCCCGAGCTGACATGATACAAATCTGTCGTTCTGCCCCTGAACAGGAATTTGTTCTTAACTGACTTGCCTAGTTAAATAAAGGTAAAAAAGTATATATTAAAAAAATATATATAATACTTAGTCCTCCCTATATACAATAATAACCCTAGCCCTCCCTATATATAATACTAACCCTGACCCTCCTGTATATAATAATAACCCTAGCCCTCCTATATATATAAAAAAGAACCCTAGCCCCCTTATATAATAATAACCCTAGCTAGCTAACATTGAAAGTGGTTGGTTAGCTACCTGCAAGGTTGTAAAGTCATGAGTTGTGATTACGGTTCATTGTTTAGCTAGCTGCCTGGCTAGCTAACGTTAGCTGTCTGGCTAGCTAACATTAGCTGTCTGGCTAGCTAACGTTACGTGTATGACCTTATTATTCGTACCTCAGAGCTATTTTCTTAGCTAGCTATAGCTACTGAGAGTAGCAGCATCATAAAAGAGGGGGTGGGGGGTAAAAATGCAAATAGTCTAGGTAGCCATTTGATGAGTTGTTCAAGTAGCAGAGAAACCAGTCTATGACTAGGGTGGCTGGAGTCTTTGTCAATTTGTAGGGCCTTCCTCTGATATCGCCTAGTACAGAGGTCCTGGATGGAAGGCAGCTTAGCCTCAGTGATGTAGTGGGCCATACGCACTACCCTCTGTAGTGCCTTGCGGTCGGAGGCCTAGCAGTTGCCGTACCAGGCAGTGATGCAAAAAGTCAGGATGCTCTTGATTGTACAGCTGTAGAATTTCTGAGGATCTGGGGAACCATACCAAATTTTTTCAGTCTCCTGAGGTGGAATAGGCTTTGTCATGCCCTCTTCACAACTGTCTTGGTGTGTTTTGACCATGACAGTTTGTTTGTGATGTGGACACCAAAGAACTTGAAGCTCTCAACCTGCTCCACTACAGCCCCGTCGATGAGAATGGAGGCATGCTCGATCCTCCTTTTCCTGTAGTCCACAGTCATCTCCTTTGTCTTGATCACGTTGAGAGAGAGGTTGTTATCCTGGCACCTCATGACCAGGTCCCTGACCTCCTCCCTTTAGGCTGTCTCATCGTTGTCGGTGATCAGGCCTACCACTGTTGTGTCGTCTGCAAACTTAATGATGGTGTTGGAGTCATGCCTGGCCATGCAGTCATTGGTTAACAGGGAGTACAGGAGGGGACTGAGCACGCACCCCTGAGGGGCCCCCATGTTGAGGATCAGCGTGGCAGGTGTGTTGTTATCTACCCTTACCACCTGGGGGCGGTCCATCAGGAAGTCTAGGATCAAGTTTCAGAGGGGGTTGTCTAGTCCCAGGGTCCTTAGCTTAGTGGTGAGCTATGAGGGCACTATGGTGTTGAACGCTGAGCTGTAGTCAATGAATAGCATTCTCACGTAGATGTTCCTTTTGTCCAGGTGGGAAAGGGCAGTGTGGAGTGCAATAGAGATTGCATCATCTGTGGATCTGTTTGGGCGGTATGAAAATTGGGTCTAGGGTTTAGGGTTTCTGGATTGGTAGTCATTTAGGTAGTTTACCTTAGTGATCTTGGGCACAGGGACTATGGTGTTCTGCTTGAAACATGTTGGTATTACAAACTCAGTCAGGGACAGGTTGAAAACATCAGTGAAGACACTTGCCAGTTGGTCAGCACATGCTCGGGGTACACATCTTGGTAATCCATCTGTCCCCTGTGGCCTTGTGAATGTTGACCTGTTTTAAGGTCTTACTCATATCGGCTGCGGAGAGCATGATCACACAGTCTTCCGGAACAGCTGGTGCTCTCATGCATGTTTCATTGTTATTTTCCTCGATCCTAATCACAGAGTTGTCTTAGTCCTGTATTGACGCTTTGCCTGTTTGATGGTTCGTCGGGGAGCATAGCGAGATTTCTTATAAGAGTCTGGATTAGAGTCCCGCTACTTGAAATCGGCAGCTCTACCCTTTAGCTCAGTGCGGATGTTGCCCGTAATCCATGGCTTCTGGTTGGGGTATGTATGTACGGTCACTGTGGGGATGACGTCATCAATGCACTTATTGATGAACCCAGTGACTGATGTGGTGTAATCTTAAATGCCATCGGAATAATCCCGGAACATGTTCCAGCCTGTGCTAGAAAAACAGTCCTGTAGTTTAGCATCTGCTTCATCTGACCACTTCTTTATTGACCGAGTCACTGGTGCTTCCTGCATTAGTTTTTTGCTTGTAAGCAGAAATCAGGAGGATAGAATGATGGTCCAGATTTTCCAAATGGAGGGCGGGGGAGAGCTTTGTATGCATCTCTGTGTGTGGAGTAAAGAGTTTTTTCCCCTCTATTTGCACATGTGACATGTTGGTAGAAATGAGGTAAAACAGATTTAAGTTTCCCTGCATTAAAGTCCCCGGCCACTAGGAGCGCTGCCTCTGGATGAGCATTTCATTGTTTGCTTATAGCGGAATACAGCTCATTGAGAGCTGTCTTAGTGCCAGCATTGGTTTGTGGTGGTAAATAGTATGGTCTTCATCTTATCATGAAATACTCTCTCCTCAGGCGAGCAAAACCTTGAGACTTCCTTAATATTACATTTTGTGCACCAGCTGTTGTTTACAAATATACACAGACCACCACCCCTTGTCTTACCGGAGGTAGCTGTTCGATCTTGCCGATGCAGCGTAAAACCCGCCAACTGTATATCATCCATGTCATCATTCAGCCACGACCCATTGATAAGTTATTCGTGATCGTAACTCGTCTATTTTGTTATGCAATGATTGTACGTTGGCTAATAGGACAAATTACCCACTCGCCGTCGGATCCTTACAAGGCACCCCGACTTGTGTCCCCAATATCTCCGTCTCTTTCTCATGCAAATGATGAATGACAGGGATTTGGGCAGTGGCTGAAGTAAATCCTTCGTGTCAGACTCGTACTGGACAAATATTTTTTCTTTAATGAGGTGAGTAATTGCTGTCCTGATATCCAGAAGCTTTTCGTCATAAGGTGGCAGAAACATTATGTACAAAATAAGTTACAAAACAAAATAGCACAATTGGTTAGGTCGTAAAATGGCAGCCATGTTCTCTGGCGCCATTGTACTCTCGTCTGAGCCAGAAAGCTCAGAATAACTGATGAATTTACATGGCCGGTGTCAGTAAACATCGGTAAACTCACCGACCAGGGCGTCCGCTGTGCACTCCGAATGCGGAACGCTCTGAATTTACTAACGAACAAATCTGACAACACAGTTGCACAGATAGCATAACAGCCTGACCAGCTCTGCTAGAGCGAGTAATATTCAGGGAGCTGCTCTCTCTCTCACTTAAATGCCTGGAAGTAGCTATCAAGTTTGCTTGGGTGCTTGTCTGCTGCTGTTAGTACATTTGGATCAGCCCTTAAAGAGATGGGTGGGGCTAGAGGATAAGAGGGTGTGAACTCAATGCTGAATGGGAGGGCTAACCAATAGTAGTACCAAAACATTCAAAGTCCCTTTTCTCAAAAGTGAGTTTACAAGTTCATCAACTTTCAAACCAAAATGAATTTCCCATTGTTCCTCGACTGCATGTATGATATACTATTTTGTAGCGCTGAGTGTCTACTTTTATCCAAAGTAAAAAACACCATTTCAAATTTTGCTACATTAGACCGATCTGAACCGGTCGATCAGTCAGTTATCTTTTAATGGTTTTCAATTGGCATCTTGTTTGTGAATGGGTAGCTATATCCAGGTGGCATAGCGGGCAGCGGTGGTGAGTTGATGGGAGTAAATAGGTGGATCCAATGGGGTAGCGGAATCCTCCGACGACCAGGTGGGAATGGGGTAAATGATCCGGGTGAGTAACTGAAGACAGAACAAACGGAGGTAAGTTTAAGACAAGCAATACGTAAAAAACAACAAAACAAATTCTATCCAACTTGAGGCTGATACTATGGAACAACATACTGTTCATGGCTAACGAGTTGTTTGCAATAAGGCATTAAAGTAAAACTGCATAAAATGTGGCAAGTGTTCTGAATACAAAGTATTATCTTGGGGGATAATCAAACACAATACACTCACACTGAGACTGCATCATGTTATGGGTATGTATGCTTGTCATCGGCAAGGACAAAGGAGTTTTTAGAAAAAAATTAATGGAAATAGAGCCAAGCACAGGCAAAATCCTACAGGAAAACTTGGATCAGTCTGCTTTCCAATAGATACTGGGTGACAAATTCACCTTTACAAGCAGGACAATAACCTAAAACGCAAGGCCAAATCTACACTGGACTTTCTTAACAAGACAACACTGAATGTTCCTGAGTGGCCTAGTTACAGTTTTGACTTAAATAGCTGTCTTGCAATGATCAATGACCAACTTGACCAGAGCTTGAAGAATTTTAAAAATAATTATTTTAAGAATAATGTGCAAATATTGTACAATCCAGGTGTGCAAAGCTCTTAAAGACTTACACAGAAAGATTCACAGCTGTAATCACTGACAGAGGTGATTCTAAAATGTATTGACTCAGGGGTGTGAATACTTATGTGAATGAGATATTTCTTTATTTCATTTTCAATATATTGGAGGGGGGGAAAAGATCCCAAAACATGTGAGATGAAATCGGAAGGGGGGGCACTGGGACAATAAAGGAAGGGGGGCACTGGGACAATAAAGGAAGGGTAGGGGGCTGGGACAATAAAGGAAGGGTAGGGGGCACTGGGACAATAAAGGAAGGGTAGGGGGGCTGGGACAATAAAGGAAGGGTAGGGGGGCTGGGACAATAAAGGAAGGGTAGGGGGCTGGGACAATAAAGGAAGGGTAGGGGGGCTGGGACAATAAAGGAAGGGTAGGGGGGCTGGGACAATACAGGAAGGGGGGGCACTGGGACAATAAAGGAAGGGTAGGGGCACTGGGACAATAAAGGAAGGGTAGGGGGCTGGGACAATAAAGGAAGGGTAGGGGGGCTGGGACAATAAAGGAAGGGTAGGGGGGCTGGGACAATAAAGGAAGGGTAGGGGGGCTGGGACAATAAAGGAAGGGTAGGGGGGCTGGGACAATAAAGGAAGGGTAGGGGGGCTGGGACAATAAAGGAAGGGTAGGGGGGCTGGGACAATAAAGGAAGGGTAGGGGGCTGGGACAATAAAGGAAGGGTAGGGGGGCTGGGACAATACAGGAAGGGGGGGGCACTGGGACAATAAAGGAAGGGTAGGGGGCTGGGACAATAAAGGAAGGGTAGGGGGGCTGGGACAATAAAGGAAGGGTAGGGGGCACTGGGACAATAAAGGAAGGGTAGGGTGGGCTGGGACAATAAAGGAAGGGTAGGGGGCTGGGACAATAAAGGAAGGGTAGGGGGGCTGGGACAATAAAGGAAGGGTAGGGGGCACTGGGACAATAAAGGAAGGGTAGGGGGCTGGGACAATAAAGGAAGGGTAGGGGGCACTGTGACAATAAAGGAAGGGTAGGGTGGGCTGGGACAATAAAGGAAGGGTAGGGGGGCTGGGACAATAAAGGAAGGGTAGGGGGGCTGGGACAATAAAGGAAGGGTAGGGGCGCTGGGACAATAAAGGAAGGGTAGGGGGCACTGGGACAATAAAGGAAGGGTAGGGGGCACTGGGACAATAAAGGAAGGGTAGGGGGCACTGGGACAATAAAGGAAGGGTAGGGGGCTGGGACAATAAAGGAAGGGTAGGGGGCACTGGGACAATAAAGGAAGGGTAGGGGGGCTGGGACAATAAAGGAAGGGTAGGGGGGCTGGGACAATAAAGGAAGGGTAGGGGGCTGGGACAATAAAGGAAGGGTAGGGGGGCTGGGACAATAAAGGAAGGGTAGGGGGCTGGGACAATAAAGGAAGGGTAGGGGGGCTGGGACAATACAGGAAGGGGGGCACTGGGACAATAAAAAGGAAGGGTAGGGGGCACTGGGAAAATAAAGGAAGGGTAGGGGGCTGGGACAATAAAGGAAGGGTAGGGGGCTGGGACAATAAAGGAAGGGTAGGGGGCTGGGACAATAAAGGAAGGGGGGGCACTGGGACAATAAAGGAAGGGTAGGGGGCTGGGACAATAAAGGAAGGGTAGGGGGCTGGGACAATAAAGGAAGGGTAGGGGGGGCACTGGGACAATAAAGGAAGGGTAGGGGGCTGGGACAATAAAGGAAGGGTAGGGGGGCTGGGACAATAAAGGAAGGGTAGGGGGGCACTGGGACAATAAAGGAAGGGTAGGGGGGCTGGGACAATAAAGGAAGGGTAGGGGGGCTGGGACAATAAAGGAAGGGTAGGGGGCTGGGACAATAAAGGAAGGGTAGGGGGCTGGGACAATAAAGGAAGGGTAGGGGGCTGGGACAATAAAGGAAGGGTAGGGGGGCACTGGGACAATAAAGGAAGGGTAGGGGGCTGGGACAATAAAGGAAGGGTAGGGGGCTGGGACAATAAAGGAAGGGGGGGGCACTGGGACAATAAAGGAAGGGTAGGGGGCTGGGACAATAAAGGAAGGGTAGGGGCTGGGACAATAAAGGAAGGGTAGGGGGGGGGCACTGGGACAATAAAGGAAGGGTAGGGGGCTGGGACAATAAAGGAAGGGTAGGGGGCTGGGACAATAAAGGAAGGGTAGGGGGCTGGGACAATAAAGGAAGGGTAGGGGGGCTGGGACAATAAAGGAAGGGTAGGGGGGCTGGGACAATAAAGGAAGGGTAGGGGGCACTGGGACAATAAAGGAAGGGTAGGGGGCTGGGACAATAAAGGAAGGGTAGGGTGGGCTGGGACAATAAAGGAAGGGTAGGGTGGGCTGGGACAATAAAGGAAGGGTAGGGGGGCTGGGACAATAAAGGAAAGGGTAGGGGCGCTGTGACAATAAAGGAAGGGTAGGGGGCTGGGACAATAAAGGAAGGGTAGGGGGGCTGGGACAATAAAGGAAGGGTAGGGGGGCTGGGACAATAAAGGAAGGGGAGGGTGGGCTGGGACAATAAAGGAAGGGTAGGGTGGGCTGGGACAATAAAGGAAGGGTAGGGGGTGCTGTGACAATAAAGGAAGGGTAGGGGGGCTGGGACAATAAAGGAAGGGTAGGGGGGCTGGGACAATAAAGGAAGGGTAGGGGGCTGGGACAATAAAGGAAGGGTAGGGGGGCTGGGACAATAAAGGAAGGGTAGGGGGGCTGGGACAATAAAGGAAGGGTAGGGGCGCTGGGACAATAAAGGAAGGGTAGGGGGCACTGGGACAATAAAGGAAGGGTAGGGGGCACTGGGACAATAAAGGAAGGGTAGGGGCACTGGGACAATAAAGGAAGGGTAGGGGGCTGGGACAATAAAGGAAGGGTAGGGGGCACTGGGACAATAAAGGAAGGGTAGCGGGGGCTGGGACAATAAAGGAAGGGTAGGGGGCACTGGGACAGTAAAGGAAGGGTAGGGGGCTGGGACAATAAAGGAAGGGTAGGGGGGCTGGGACAATAAAGGAAGGGTAGGGGGGCTGGGACAATAAAGGAAGGGTAGGGGGCTGGGACAATAAAGGAAGGGTAGGGGGGCTGGGACAATAAAGGAAGGGTAGGGGGGCTGGGACAATAAAGGAAGGGTAGGGGGGCTGGGACAATAAAGGAAGGGTAGGGGGGCTGGGACAATAAAGGAAGGGTAGGGGGGCTGGGACAATACAGGAAGGGGGGGGGGCACTGGGACAATAAAGGAAGGGTAGGGGGCTGGGACAATAAAGGAAGGGTAGGGGGCTGGGACAATAAAGGAAGGGTAGGGGGGGCACTGGGACAATAAAGGAAGGGTAGGGGGCTGGGACAATAAAGGAAGGGTAGGGGGCTGGGACAATAAAGGAAGGGAAGGGGGCACTGGGACAATAAAGGAAGGGTAGGGGGGCTGGGACAATAAAGGAAGGGTAGGGGGCTGGGACAATAAAGGAAGGGTAGGGGGGCTGGGACAATAAAGGAAGGGTAGGGGGGCTGGGACAATAAAGGAAGGGTAGGGGGCTGGGACAATAAAGGAAGGGTAGGGGGGCTGGGACAATAAAGGAAGGGTAGGGGGGCACTGGGACAATAAAGGAAGGGTAGGGGGCTGGGACAATAAAGGAAGGGTAGGGGGGCTGGGACAATAAAGGAAGGGGGGGCACTGGGACAATAAAGGAAGGGTAGGGGGCTGGGACAATAAAGGAAGGGTAGGGGGCTGGGACAATAAAGGAAGGGTAGGGGGCACTGGGACAATAAAGGAAGGGTAGGGGGGCTGGGACAATAAAGGAAGGGTAGGGGGCTGGGACAATAAAGGAAGGGTAGGGGGGCTGGGACAATAAAGGAAGGGTAGGGGGCTGGGACAATAAAGGAAGGGTAGGGGGCTGGGACAATAAAGGAAGGGTAGGGGGCACTGGGACAATAAAGGAAGGGTAGGGGGCTGGGACAATAAAGGAAGGGGTAGGGGGGGCACTGTGACAATAAAGGAAGGGTAGGGTGGGCTGGGACAATAAAGGAAGGGTAGGGTGGGCTGGGACAATAAAGGAAGGGTAGGGGGGCTGGGACAATAAAGGAAAGGGTAGGGGCGCTGTGACAATAAAGGAAGGGTAGGGGGGCTGGGACAATAAAGGAAGGGTAGGGGGGCTGGGACAATAAAGGAAGGGTAGGGGGCTGGGACAATAAAGGAAGGGGAGGGTGGGCTGGGACAATAAAGGAAGGGTAGGGTGGGCTGGGACAATAAAGGAAGGGTAGGGGGTGCTGTGACAATAAAGGAAGGGTAGGGGGGCTGGGACAATAAAGGAAGGGTAGGGGGGCTGGGACAATAAAGGAAGGGTAGGGGGGCTGGGACAATAAAGGAAGGGTAGGGGGGCTGGGACAATAAAGGAAGGGTAGGGGGGCTGGGACAATAAAGGAAGGGTAGGGGGCTGGGACAATAAAGGAAGGGTAGGGGGGCTGGGACAATAAAGGAAGGGTAGGGTGGGCTGGGACAATAAAGGAAGGGTAGGGGAGGCTGGGACAATAAAGGAAGGGTAGGGTGGGCTGGGACAATAAAGGAAGGGTAGGGTGGGCTGGGACAATAAAGGAAGGGTAGGGGGGCTGGGACAATAAAGGAAGGGTAGGGGGGCTGGGACAATAAAGGAAGGGTAGGGTGGGCTGGGACAACAAAGGAAGGGTAGGGTGGGCTGGGACAATAAAGGAAGGGTAGGGTGGGCTGGGACAATAAAGGAAGGGTAGGGGGCTGGGACAATAAAGGAAGGGTAGGGGGCTGGGACAATAAAGGAAGGGTAGGGGGCTGGGACAATAAAGGAAGGGTAGGGGGCTGGGACAATAAAGGAAGGGTAGGGGGCTGGGACAATAAAGGAAGGGTAGGGGGCTGGGACAATAAAGGAAGGGTAGGGGGCTGGGACAATAAAGGAAGGGTAGGGGGGCTGGGACAATAAAGGAAGGGTAGGGGGGGGCACTGGGACAATAAAGGAAGGGTAGGGGGCTGGGACAATAAAGGAAGGGTAGGGGGCTGGGACAATAAAGGAAGGGGGGGGCACTGGGACAATAAAGGAAGGGTAGGGGGCTGGGACAATAAAGGAAGGGTAGGGGGCTGGGACAATAAAGGAAGGGTAGGGGGCACTGGGACAATAAAGGAAGGGTAGGGGGCTGGGACAATAAAGGAAGGGTAGGGGGGCTGGGACAATAAAGGAAGGGTAGGGGGCTGGGACAATAAAGGAAGGGTAGGGGGCTGGGACAATAAAGGAAGGGTAGGGGGCTGGGACAATAAAGGAAGGGTAGGGGGCACTGGGACAATAAAGGAAGGGTAGGGGTGCTGGGACAATAAAGGAAGGGTAGGGGGGGCACTGTGACAATAAAGGAAGGGTAGGGTGGGCTGGGACAATAAAGGAAGGGTAGGGTGGGCTGGGACAATAAAGGAAGGGTAGGGGGGCTGGGACAATAAAGGAAAGGGTAGGGGGCGCTGTGACAATAAAGGAAGGGTAGGGGGCTGGGACAATAAAGGAAGGGTAGGGGGGCTGGGACAATAAAGGAAGGGTAGGGGGCTGGGACAATAAAGGAAGGGAGGGTGGGCTGGGACAATAAAGGAAGGGTAGGGTGGGCTGGGACAATAAAGGAAGGGTAGGGGGTGCTGTGACAATAAAGGAAGGGTAGGGGGGCTGGGACAATAAAGGAAGGGTAGGGGGGCTGGGACAATAAAGGAAGGGTAGGGGGGCTGGGACAATAAAGGAAGGGTAGGGGGCTGGGACAATAAAGGAAGGGTAGGGGGGCTGGGACAATAAAGGAAGGGTAGGGGGGCTGGGACAATAAAGGAAGGGTAGGGGGGCTGGGACAATAAAGGAAGGGTAGGGTGGGCTGGGACAATAAAGGAAGGGTAGGGGGCTGGGACAATAAAGGAAGGGTAGGGTGGGCTGGGACAATAAAGGAAGGGTAGGGTGGGCTGGGACAATAAAGGAAGGGTAGGGGGGCTGGGACAATAAAGGAAGGGTAGGGGGGCTGGGACAATAAAGGAAGGGTAGGGTGGGCTGGGACAATAAAGGAAGGGTAGGGTGGGCTGGGACAATAAAGGAAGGGTAGGGTGGGCTGGGACAATAAAGGAAGGGTAGGGGGGCTGGGACAATAAAGGAAGGGTAGGGGGCTGGGACAATAACGGAAGGGTAGGGGGCTGGGACAATAAAGGAAGGGTAGGGGGCTGGGACAATAAAGGAAGGGTAGGGGCGCTGTGACAATAAAGGAAGGGTAGGGGGCACTGGGACAATAAAGGAAGGGTAGGGGGGCTGGGACAATAAAGGAAAGGGGTGGGCTGGGACAATAAAGGAAGGGTAGGGGGCTGGGACAATAAAGGAAGGGTAGGGGGGCTGGGACAATAAAGGAAGGGTAGGGGGCACTGGGACAATAAAGGAAGGGTAGGGGGGCACTGGGACAATAAAGGAAAGGGGGTGGGCTGGGCCAATAAAGGAAGGGTAGGGGGCTGGGACAATAAAGGAAGGGTAGGGTGGGCTGGGACAATAAAGGAAGGGTAGGGTGGGCTGTGACAATAAAGGAAAGGGTAGGGGGCTGGGACAATAAAGGAAGGGTAGGGGGGCTGGGACAATAAAGGAAGGGTAGGGGGGCTGGGACAATAAAGGAAGGGTAGGGTGGGCTGGGACAATAAAGAAAGGGTAGGGTGGGCTGGGACAATAAAGGAAGGGTAGGGGGGCTGGGACAATAAAGGAAGGGTAGGGTGGGCTGTGACAATAAAGGAAAGGGTAGGGTGGGCTGGGACAATAAAGGAAGGGTAGGGTGGGCTGTGACAATAAAGGAAAGGGTAGGGGGGCTGGGACAATAAAGGAAGGGTAGGGGGCTGGGACAATAAAGGAAGGGTAGGGTGGGCTGGGACAATAAAGGAAGGGTAGGGTGGGCTGGGACAATAAAGGAAGGGTAGGGTGGGCTGGGACAATAAAGGAAGGGTAGGGTGGGCTGGGACAATAAAGGAAGGGTAGGGTGGGCTGGGACAATAAAGGAAGGGTAGGGGGGCTGGGACAATAAAGGAAGGGTAGGGTGGGCTGGGACAATAAAGGAAGGGTAGGGTGGGCTGGGACAATAAAGGAAGGGTAGGGGGGCTGGGACAATAAAGGAAGGAAGGGGCTGGGACAATAAAGGAAGGGGGGCTGGGACAATAAAGGAAGGGTAGGGGGGCTGGGACAATAAAGGAAGGGTAGGGGGCTGGGACAATAAAGGGGGGCTGGGACAATAAAGGAAGGGTAGGGGGGCTGGGACAATAAAGGAAGGATAGGGGGGCTGGGACAATAAAGGAAGGGTAGGGGGCTGGGACAATAAAGGAAGGGTAGGGGGGCTGGGACAATAAAGGAAGGGTAGGGGGGCTGGGACAATAAAGGAAGGGTAGGGGGCTGGGACAATAAAGGAAAGGGGGCTGGGACAATAAAGGAAGGGTAGGGTGGGCTGGGACAATAAAGGAAAGGGGGTGGGCTGGGACAATAAAGGAAGGGTAGGGGGGCTGGGACAATAAAGGAAGGGTAGGGGGGCTGGGACAATAAAGGAAGGGTAGGGGGGCTGGGACAATAAAGGAAGGGTAGGGGGGGCTGGGACAATAAAGGAAGGGTAGGGGGGCTGGGACAATAAAGGAAGGGTAGGGGGCTGGGACAATAAAGGAAAGGGGGCTGGGAAAGGGGGTGGGCTGGGACAATAAAGGAAAGGGTAGGGTGGGCTGGGACAATAAAGGAAAGGGGTGGGCTGGGACAATAAAGGAAGGGTAGGGTGGGCTGGGACAATAAAGGAAAGGGGGTGGGCTGGGACAATAAAGGAAGGGTAGGGGGGGCTGGGACAATAAAGGAAGGGTAGGGGGGCTGGGACAATAAAGGAAGGGTAGGGTGGGCTGGGACAATAAAGGAAAGGGGGTGGGCTGGGACAATAAAGGAAGGGTAGGGGGGCTGGGACAATAAAGGAAGGGTAGGGGGGCTGGGACAATAAAGGAAAGGGGGGGGCTGGGACAATAAAGGAAGGGTAGGGGGCTGGGACAATAAAGGAAGGGTAGGGTGGGCTGGGACAATAAAGGAAGGGTAGGGGGGCTGGGACAATAAAGGAAGGGTAGGGTGGGCTGGGACAATAAAGGAAGGGTAGGGGGGCTGGGACAATATAGGAAGGGTAGGGTGGGCTGGGACAATAAAGGAAGGGTAGGGGGGCTGGGACAATAAAGGAAGGGTAGGGGGGCTGGGACAATAAAGGAAAGGGGTGGGCTGGGACAATAAAGGAAAGGGTAGGGTGGGCTGGGACAATAAAGGAAAGGGGGTGGGCTGGGACAATAAAGGAAGGGTAGGGTGGGCTGGGACAATAAAGGAAAGGGGTGGGCTGGGACAATAAAGGAAGGGTAGGGGGGCTGGGACAATAAAGGAAGGGTAGGGGGCTGGGACAATAAAGGAAGGGTAGGGTGGGCTGGGACAATAAAGGAAAGGGGGTGGGCTGGGACAATAAAGGAAGGGTAGGGGGCTGGGACAATAAAGGAAGGGTAGGGGGCTGGGACAATAAAGGAAAGGGGGGCTGGGACAATAAAGGAAGGGTAGGGGGCTGGGACAATAAAGGAAGGGTAGGGTGGGCTGGGACAATAAAGGAAGGGTAGGGGGCTGGGACAATAAAGGAAGGGTAGGGTGGGCTGGGACAATAAAGGAAGGGTAGGGGGGCTGGGACAATATAGGAAGGGTAGGGTGGGCTGGGACAATAAAGGAAGGGTAGGGGGGGGCTGGGACAATAAAGGAAGGGTAGGGGGGCTGGGACAATAAAGGAAGGGTAGGGGGCTGGGACAATAAAGGAAGGGTAGGGGGGCTGGGACAATAAAGGAAAGGGGGTGGGCTGGGACAATAAAGGAAGGGTAGGGTGGGCTGGGACAATAAAGGAAGGGTAGGGTGGGCTGGGACAATAAAGGAAGGGTAGGGGGCTGGGACAATAAAGGAAGGGTAGGGGGGCTGGGACAATAAAGGAAGGGTAGGGGGCTGGGACAATAAAGGAAGGGTAGGGGGGCTGGGACAATAAAGGAAGGGTAGGGGGGCTGGGACAATAAAGGAAGGGTAGGGGGGCTGGGACAATAAAGGAAGGGTAGGGTGGGCTGGGACAATAAAGGAAGGGTAGGGGGGCTGGGACAATAAAGGAAGGGTAGGGGGGGCTGGGACAATAAAGGAAAGGGGGTGGGCTGGGACAATAAAGGAAGGGGGAGGCTATGACAATGGTGAGGTGTGAGTATCAGGATAACAACATAGCACGTCTCATGCTGGACACATTGGCAGTCAGGATCTCTAGTCTCCCCTGAGTGTAGTTAACACCACATGGTTCCCCTTATCCAACAGTCGTTCAGAGAAAACACCTCTGTTCTTCAGACTGGAATGGAGGTGGCTCGTCTTCAGAGAATAATTAGGGAGTCTGAAACTCGAGGGTTTTTGTTACAGATACACAGAGACTAGAGAGTGTCATCATATGCCTGCTCCTGTGGACAGATGGACAGACCGTTCGGACATTCTGACAGGTGGACAAAAACATGTCTTCTGTCAGCAGATACGTAAATGGATTCACCTTCACTCTCTTGCTCTTTCTCTCCATAGATACATCAAATTGCTCACCAGACATCGAATGGGACACAGAGAGAAAGAGATGGCAATGTTAACACATGTTTCCCATGCCAATAAAGCCCTTGAATTGAATTGAATTGAATTGAATTGAATTGAGAGAGAGGGAGGGAGAGAGAGAGAGAGAGGGAGAGAGAGGGAGAGAGCAATAGACTGAGAGACAGAGAGAGAGAGAGAGGGAGAGAGGAGAGAGAGGGAGTGAGAGAGAGAGAGAGAGAGAGAGAGAGAGAGAGAGAGAGAGAGAGAGAGAGAGGGAGAGAGAGGAGAGAGAGGAGAGAGAGGGAGTGAGAGGGAGTGAGAGAGAGAGAGAGAGAGAGAGAGAGAGAGAGAGAGAGAGAGAGAGAGAGAGAGAGAGAGAGAGAGGCAGAGAGTGGAGTTGACATGGGTCAATTGGAGATGCACCTCAGCCTGACCTTGGTCATTCCAATGAGCTAACGTAAGCACTCGTTGTGATACATGATATGTTTTTCCTTTATGTTTTATATCTTTGAGCACAAATACACAGTTGTATAACAGAATTCACAAAGTATAGGCAGGAAAACAACTGAAATGGTAATTCAATTGCTGAGCTATAATCTTAATTAATTAGATATAATACAACCAACATAATCCTGAAAGAACATGTCCCTGATTGGATGTCTTTAAATCACTGATGAAGGATTATGAGGCTTCTGAGGATTCTGATTCCCTGACCTTTTTTAATTTGCTGTTTCATGATTTTGTTATATTCTCCTGAATTATATGGTTTTTACTAGATTACTTGTAGGTTTTCATGTTGTTTGTCTGTAATTGTTGTAACGACTTGGTGCTGACAATCTTGGCTAGGGATGCTATTGAAAAAGAGATTTCAAATCTCCCTGGTTAAAGAAAGTAAACAGTGTGTGAATGTTTGCTTCCCTTTGTATGCATTCAAATGTACAGTACATGAGGTCCAACTCAGGTCCAGCTCTCTCCTCTGACACCTCAAACACGTCTCCTGTTAATCCACCATTCCATGAGATGTAGTATCTAGTCTTCTGTATTGTATCTATGATAAATGATGTAGTATCTAGTCTTCTGTATTGTATCTATGATAAATGATGTAGTATCTAGTCTTCTGTATTGTATCTATGATAAATGATGTAGTATCTAGTCTTCTGTATTGTATCTATGATAAATGATGTAGTATCTAGTCTTCTGTATTGTATCTATGATAAATGATGTAGTATCTAGTCTTCTGTATTGTATCTATGATAAATGATGTAGTATCTAGTCTTCTGTATTGTATCTATGATAAATGATGTAGTATCTAGTCTTCTGTATTGTATCTATGATAAATGATGTAGTATCTAGTCTTCTGTATTGTATCTATGATAAATGATGTAGTATCTAGTCTTCTGTATTGTATCTATGATAAATGATGTAGTATCTAGTCTTCTGTATTGTATCTATGATAAATGATGTAGTATCTAGTCTTCTGTATTGTATCTATGATAAATGATGTAGTATCTAGTCTTCTGTATTGTATCTATGATAAATGATGTAGTATCTAGTCTTCTGTATTGTATCTATGATAAATGATGTAGTATCTAGTCTTCTGTATTGTATCTATGATAAATGATATAGTATCTAGTCTTCTGTATTGTATCTATGATAAATGATGTAGTATCTAGTCTTCTGTATTGTATCTATGATAAATGATGTAGTATCTAGTCTTCTGTATTGTATCTATGATAAATGATGTAGTATCTAGTCTTCTGTATTGTATCTATGATAAATGATGTAGTATCTAGTCTTCTGTATTGTATCTATGATAAATGATGTAGTATCTAGTCTTCTGTATTGTATCTATGATAAATGATGTAGTATTGTCATGTTTTGTCATTTATTATCTTGTCTTGTCCCTGTGCTTCCCATTCTATTTGTTTCCCTCTGCTGGTCTTATTAGGTTCTTTCCCTCTTTCTATCCCTCTCTCTCCCCCTCCCTCTCTCACTCTCTCGCTCTCTCTTCTCTCTATCGTTCCGTTCCTGCTCCCAGCTGTTCCTATTCCCCTAATCAATCATTTAGTCTTCCCACACCTGTTCCCGATCCTTTCCCCTGATTAGAGTCCCTATTTCTTCCTTTGTGTTCCGTTCCTGTCCTGTCGGTTCCTTGTTTAGAATTCACCGTGCTGTGATTGTGTATCGCCCTGTCGTGTCGTGTTTTCCTCAGATGCTGCGTGGTGAGCAGGTGTCTGAGTCTGTCTGGTTCAAGTGCCTTCCCGAGGCAACCTGCTGTTCACCTGCTGTTCAAGATCGAGTCTCCAGTTTGTCCTCGTCATTTCGAGTGAAAGTTGTGTTTTTTTGATTGTATTTTCTTTACTGGATTAAAGACTCTGTTTTCGCCAAGTCGCTTTTGGGTCCTCTTTCACCTCCATGACAGAAGGAACCGACCAAGGAATGGACCCAGCGACTTCAGACGCTCGTTACACTGCCGTCGAGATCCAAGGAGCCATGCTCGGCAGACACGAGCAGGAATTGTCTGCTGCTCGCCATGCCGTGGAGAACCTGGCCGCTCAGGTTTCCGACCTCTCTGGACAGTTCCAGAGTCTACGTCTCGTGCCACCTGTTACTTCCTGGCCTGCCGAGCCTCCAGAACCTAGGGTTAATAACCCACCTTGCTACTCCGGGCAGCCCACTGAGTGCCGCTCCTTTCTCACGCAGTGTGAGATTGTGTTCTCTCTCCAACCCAACACATACTCTAGAGAGAGAGCTCGGGTTGCTTACGTCATTTCACTCCTTACTGGCCGGGCTCGAGAATGGGGCACAGCTATCTGGGAGGCAAGGGCTGATTGCTCTAACAAGTTCCAGAACTTTAAAGAGGAGATGATTCGGGTTTTTGACCGTTCAGTTTTTGGTAGGGAGGCTTCTAGGGCCCTGGCTTCCTTATGCCAAGGTGAACGGTCCATAACGGATTATTCTATTGAGTTTCGCACTCTTGCTGCCTCTAGTGAGTGGAACGAGCCGGCGCTGCTCGCTCGTTTTCTGGAGGGACTCCACGCAGTGGTTAAGGATGAGATTCTCTCCCGGGAGGTTCCTTCAGATGTGGACTCTTTGATTGCTCTCGCCATCCGCATAGAACGACGGGTAGATCTTCGTCACCGGGCTCGTGGAAGAGAGCTCGCATCAACGGTGTTTCCCTGCTCCGCATCGCAACCATCTCCCTCCTCTGGCTCAGAGACTGAGCCCATGCAGTTGGGAGGGATTCGCATCTCGACTAAGGAGAGGGAACGGAGGATCACCAACCGCCTGTGCCTCTATTGCGGAGTTGCTGGACATTTTGTTAATTCATGTCCAGTAAAAGCCAGAGCTCATCTGTAAGCGGAGGGCTACAGGTGAGCGCAACTACTCAAGTCTCTCCATCTAAATCCTGTACTACTTTGTCGGTCCATCTACGCTGGACCGGTTCGGGTGCTACATGTAGTGCCTTGATAGACTCTGGGGCTGAGGGTTGTTTCATGGACGAAGCATGGGTTCGGAAACATGACATTCCTTTCAGAGAGTTAGAGAAGCCTACGCCCATGTTCGCCTTAGATGGTAGTCATCTTCCCAGTATCAGATTTGAGACACTACCGTTAACCCTCACAGTATCTGGTAACCACAGTGAGACTATTTCTTTTTTGATTTTTCGTTCACCGTTTACACCTGTTGTTTTGGGTCATCCCTGGCTAGTATGTCATAATCCTTCTATTAATTGGTCTAGTAATTCTATCCTATCCTGGAACGTTTCTTGTCATGTGAAGTGTTTAATGTCTGCCATCCCTCCCGTTTCTTCTGTCCCTACTTCTCAGGAGGAACCTGGCGATTTGACAGGAGTGCCGGAGGAATATCATGATCTGCGCACGGTCTTCAGTCGGTCCCGAGCCAACTCCCTTCCTCCTCACCGGTCGTATGATTGTAGTATTGATCTCCTTCCGGGGACCACTCCTCCTCGGGGTAGACTTTACTCTCTGTCGGCTCCCGAACGTAAGGCTCTCGAGGATTATTTGTCTGTGTCTCTTGACGCCGGTACCATAGTGCCTTCTTCCTCTCCGGCCGGGGCGGGGTTCTTTTTGTTAAGAAGAAGGACGGTACTCTGCGCCCCTGCGTGGATTATCGAGGGCTGAATGACATAACGGTTAAGAATCGTTATCCGCTTCCCCTTATGTCATCAGCCTTCGAGATTCTGCAGGGAGCCAGGTGCTTTACTAAGTTGGACCTTCGTAACGCTTACCATCTCGTGCGCATCAGAGAGGGGGACGAGTGGAAAACGGAGTTTAACACTCCGTTAGGGCATTTTGAGTACCGGGTTCTGCCGTTTGGTCTCGCCAATGCGCCAGCTGTTTTTCAGGCATTAGTTAATGATGTTCTGAGAGACATGCTGAACATCTTTGTTTTTGTCTATCTTGACGATATCCTGATTTTTTCTCCGTCACTCGAGATTCATGTTCAGCACGTTCGACGTGTTCTACAGCGCCTTTTAGAGAATTGTCTCTACGTAAAGGCTGAGAAGTGCTCTTTTCATGTCTCCTCCGTTACTTTTCTCGGTTCCGTTATTTCCGCTGAAGGCATTCAGATGGATTCCGCTAAGGTCCAAGCTGTCAGTGATTGGCCCGTTCCAAGGTCACGTGTCGAGTTGCAGCGCTTTTTAGGTTTCGCTAATTTCTATCGGCGTTTCATTCGTAATTTCGGTCAAGTTGCTGCCCCTCTCACAGCTCTTACTTCTGTCAAGACGTGTTTTAAGTGGTCCGGTTCCGCCCAGGGAGCTTTTGATCTTCTAAAAGAACGTTTTACGTCCGCTCCTATCCTCGTTACTCCTGACGTCACTAGACAATTCATTGTCGAGGTTGACGCTTCAGAGGTAGGCGTGGGAGCCATTCTATCCCAGCGCTTCCAGTCTGACGATAAGGTTCATCCTTGCGCTTATTTTCTCATCGCCTGTCGCCATCTGAGCGCAACTATGATGTGGGTAACCGTGAACTGCTCGCCATCCGCTTAGCCCTAGGCGAATGGCGACAGTGGTTGGAGGGGGCGACCGTTCCTTTTGTCGTTTGGACAGACCATAAGAACCTTGAGTACATCCGTTCTGCCAAACGACTTAATGCCCGTCAAGCTCGTTGGGCGTTGTTTTTCGCTCGTTTCGAGTTTGTGATTTCTTACCGTCCGGGTAGCAAGAACACCAAGCCTGATGCCTTATCCCGTCTGTTTAGTTCTTCTGTGGCTTCTACTGATCCCGAGGGGATTCTTCCTTATGGGCGTGTTGTCGGGTTAACAGTCTGGGGAATTGAAAGACAGGTTAAGCAAGCACTCACGCACACTGCGTCGCGCGCGCTTGTCCTAGTAACCTCCTTTTCGTTCCTGTTTCCACTCGTCTGGCTGTTCTTCAGTGGGCTCACTCTGCCAAGTTAGCTGGTCATCCCGGTGTTCGAGGCACTCTTGCGTCTATTCGCCAGCGCTTTTGGTGGCCGACTCAGGAGCGTGACACGCGCCGTTTCGTGGCTGCTTGTTCGGACTGCGCGCAGACTAAGTCGGGTAACTCTCCTCCTGCCGGTCGTCTCAGACCGCTCCCCATTCCTTCTCGACCATGGTCTCACATCGCCCTAGACTTCATTACCGGTCTGCCTTTGTCTGCGGGGAAGACTGTGATTCTTACGGTTGTCGATAGGTTCTCTAAGGCGGCACATTTCATTCCCCTCGCTAAACTTCCTTCCGCTAAGGAGACGGCACAAATCATTATCGAGAATGTATTCAGAATTCATGGCCTCCCGTTAGACGCCGTTTCAGACAGAGGCCCGCAATTCACGTCACAGTTTTGGAGGGAGTTCTGTCGTTTGATTGGTGCGTCCGTCAGTCTCTCTTCCGGGTTTCATCCCCAGTCTAACGGTCAAGCAGAGAGGGCCAATCAGACGATTGGTCGCATACTACGCAGCCTTTCTTTCAGAAACCCTGCGTCTTGGGCAGAACAGCTCCCTGGGCAGAATACGCTCACAATTCGCTTCCTTCGTCTGCTACCGGGTTATCTCCGTTTCAGAGTAGTCTGGGTTACCAGCCTCCTCTGTTCTCATCCCAGCTTGCCGAGTCCAGCGTTCCCTCCGCTCAAGCGTTTGTCCAACGTTGTGAGCGCACCTGGAGGAGGGTGAGGTCTGCACTTTGCCGTTACAGGGCACAGACTGTGAGAGCCGCCAATAAACGCAGGATTAAGAGTCCAAGGTATTGTTGCGGCCAGAGAGTGTGGCTTTCCACTCGCAACCTTCCTCTTACGACAGCTTCTCGTAAGTTGACTCCGCGGTTCATTGGTCCGTTCCGTGTCTCCCAGGTCGTCAATCCTGTCGCTGTGCGACTGCTTCTTCCGCGACATCTTCGTCGCGTCCATCCTGTCTTCCATGTCTCCTGTGTCAAGCCCTTTCTTCGCACCCCCATTCGTCTTCCCTCCCCCCCTCCCGTCCTTGTCGAGAGCGCACCTATTTACAAGGTACATAAGATCATGGACATGCGTTCTCGGGGACGGGGTCACCAATACTTAGTGGATTGGGAGGGTTACGGTCCTGAGGAGAGGAGTTGGGTTCCGTCTCGGGACGTGCTGGACCGTTCACTCATCGATGATTTCCTCCGTTGCCGCCAGGATTCCTCCTCGAGTGCGCCAGGAGGCGCTCGGTGAGTGGGGGGGTACTGTCATGTTTTGTCATTTATTATCTTGTCTTGTCCCTGTGCTTCCCATTCTATTCGTTTCCCTCTGCTGGTCTTATTAGGTTCTTTCCCTCTTTCTATCCCTCTCTCTCCCCCTCCCTCTCTCACTCTCTCGCTCTCTCTTCTCTCTATCGTTCCGTTCCTGCTCCCAGCTGTTCCTATTCCCCTAATCAATCATTTAGTCTTCCCACACCTGTTCCCGATCCTTTCCCCTGATTAGAGTCCCTATTTCTTCCTTTGTGTTCCGTTCCTGTCCTGTCGGTTCCTTGTTTAGAATTCACCGTGCTGTGATTGTGTATCGCCCTGTCGTGTCGTGTTTTCCTCAGATGCTGCGTGGTGAGCAGGTGTCTGAGTCTGTCTGGTTCAAGTGCCTTCCCGAGGCAACCTGCTGTTCACCTGCTGTTCAAGATCGAGTCTCCAGTTTGTCCTCGTCATTTCGAGTGAAAGTTGTGTCTTTTTGATTGTATTTTCTATACTGGATTAAAGACTCTGTTTTCGCCAAGTCGCTTTTGGGTCCTCTTTCACCTCCATGACAAGTATCTAGTCTTCTGTATTGTATCTATGATAAATGATGTAGTATCTAGTCTTCTGTATTGTATCTATGATAAATGATGTAGTATCTAGTCTTCTGTATTGTATCTATGATAAATGATGTTTTATCTAGTCTTCTGTATTGTATCTATGATAAATGATGTAGTATCTAGTCTTATGTATTGTATCTATGATAAATGATGTAGTATCTAGTCTTCTGTATTGTATCTATGATAAATGATGTAGTATCTAGTATTCTGTATTGTATCTATGATAAATGATGTAGTATCTAGTCATCTGTATTGTATCTATGATAAATGATGTAGTATCTAGTATTCTGTATTGTATCTATGATAAATTATGTTTTATCTAGTCTTCTGTATTGTATCTATGATAAATTATGTAGTATCTAGTCTTATGTATTGTATCTATGATAAATGATGTAGTATCTAGTCTTTTGTATTGTATCTATGATAAATGATGTAGTATCTAGTCTTATGTATTGTATCTATGATAAATGATGTAGTATCTAGTCTTCTGTATTGTATCTATGATAAATGATGTAGTATATACTCTTCTATCTATGATAAATGATGTAGTATCTAGTCTTCTATCTATGATAAATGATGTAGTATCTAGTCTTCTATCTATGATAAATGATGTAGTATCTAGTCTTCTATCTATGATAAATGATGTAGTATCTAGTCTTCTATCTATGATAAATGATGTAGTATCTAGTATTCTGTATTGTATCTATGATAAATGATGTAGTATCTAGTCTTCTGTATTGTATCTATGATAAATGATGTAGTATCTAGTCTTCTGTATTGTATCTATGATAAATTATGTTTTATCTAGTCTTCTGTATTGTATCTATGATAAATGATGTAGTATCTTGTCTTCTGTATTGTATCTATGATAAATGATGTAGTAGCTTGTCTTCTGTATTGTATCTATGATAAGTGATGTAGTATCTTGTGTTCTGTATTGTATCTATGATAAATGATGTAGTAGCTTGTCTTCTGTATTGTATCTATGATAAATGATGTAGTATCTAGTCTTCTGTATTGTATCTATGATAAATGTATCTACTTCTAAAAATTATCCTTTCCATAAACAATTCTCTCACTGTTTCCGCTTGCTATAGACCTCCGACTGCCCCCAGCTGTGCCCTTGATACTATATGTGAACTGATTGCCCCCCATATATCTTCTGAGCTCGTGCCAATAGGTGACCTAAACATGCTTCACACCCCGGCCATCCTACAATCCAAGCTTGATGCCCTCAATCTCACACAAATGAACAATGAACCTACCAGGTACAACTCCAAATCCGTAAACACGGGCACCATCTTAGATGTCATCCTAACTAACTCGCCCTTCAAATACACCTCTGCTGTTTTAGATCAAGACCTACGCGATCACTGCCTCATTGTCTGCATCCGTAATGGGTCTGCGACCAAACGACCACCCCTCATCACTGTCAAACGTTACCTGAAACACTTCTGCGAGCAGGCCTTTCTAATCGACCTGGCCGGGGTATCCTAGAATGATATTGACCTCATCCCGTCAGTAGATGATGCCTGGTTATTCTTTA
Source organism: Oncorhynchus gorbuscha (assembly GCF_021184085.1). NCBI lineage: Eukaryota > Metazoa > Chordata > Actinopteri > Salmoniformes > Salmonidae > Oncorhynchus > Oncorhynchus gorbuscha. The sequence goes on along the minus strand of NC_060196.1, from coordinate 58,797,607 downwards.
AAAGTGCCTTCCTCAACATCTTAAATAAGCATGCCCGTTCAAAAAAATGAGAACCAGGAATAGATATAGTCCTTGGTTCACTCCAGACCTGTCTGGATATTATTATATTAGACCTGTCTGCCCTTGACCAGCACAAAAACATCCTGTGGCGTTCTGCATTAGCATCAAACAACCCCCGTGATATGCAACTTTTCAAGGAAGTTAGGAAAGCTAAGGCTAGCTTTTTCAAACTGAAATTTGCATCCTGTAGTACTAACTCAAAAAAGTTCTGGGACACTGTAAAGTCTGTAAAATAAGAGCACCTCCTCCCAGCTGCCCACTGCTCTGAGGCTAGGAAACACTGTCACCACTGATACATCCACTATAATTGAACATTTCAATAAGCATTTCTCTACGGCTGGCCATGCTTTCCACCTGGCTACCCCTACCCCGTGCAACTGCCCCGCACCCTCCACAGCAACCCGCCAAAGCCCCCACCATTTCACCTTTACCCAAATCCAGATATCTGATGTTCTGAAAGAGCTGAAAAATCTGGAACCCTACCATTCAGCCGGGCTAGACAATGTGGACCCTCTCTTTCTTAAATTATCTGCCGAAATTGTTGCAACCCCTATTACTAGCCTGTTCAACCTCTCTTTCGTATCGTCTGAGATTCCTAAATATTGGAAAGCTGCTGCGGTCATCCCCCTCTTCAAAGTGGGAGACACTCTAGACCCAAACTGCTACAGACCTATATCTATCCTACCTTTCTTAGGTCTTCGAAAGCCAAGTCAACAAACAGATTACCGACCATTTCGAATCCCACCATCCCTTCTCTGCTATGCAATCTGGTTTCCGAGCTTGTCATGAGTGCACCTCAGCCACGCTCAAGGTCCTAAACGACATCATAATCCGCCATCGATAAAAGACATTACTGTGCAGCAGTATTCATCGACCTGGCCAAGGCTTTCAACTCTGTCAATCACCACATTCTTATTGGCAGACTCGACAGCCTTGGTTTCTCAAATGATTGCCTCGCCTGGTTTACCAACTACTTCTCTGATAGAGTTCAGTGTGTCAAATCGGAGGGCCTGTTGTCCGGACCTCTGGCAGTCTCTATGGGGTTGCCACAGGCTTCAATCCTCGGGCCGACTCTCATCAATGATGTTGCTCTTGCTGCTGGTGATTCTCTGATCCACCTCTACGCAGATGACACCATTCTGTATACTTCTGGCCCCTCTTTGGACACTGTGTTAACTAACCTCCAGATGAGCTTCAATGCCATACTACAACTCTCCTTCCATGGCCTCCAACTGCTCTTAAACGCAAGTAAAACTAAATGTATGCTATTCAACCGATCACTGCCCGCACCTGTTCGCTCGTCCAGCATCACTACTCTGGACGGCTCTGACTTAGAACACGTGGACAACTACAAATACCTAGGTGTCTGGTTAGACTGTAAACTCTCCTTCCAGACCCATATTAAACATCTCCAATCCAAAATTAAATGTAGAATTGGCTTCCTATATCACCACAAAGCATCCTTCTCTCATGCTGCCAAACATACCCTCTTAAAACTGACCATCCTACCGATCCTCGGTGATTTCATCTATAAAATTGCCTCCAACACTCTACTTAACAAACTGGATGCAGTCTATCACAGTGCCATCCGTTTTGTCACCAAAGCCCCATACACTACCCACCACTGAGACCTGTGCGCTCTCGTTGGTTGGTCCTCGCTTCACACTCAACGCCAAACCCACTGGCTACAGGTTATCTACAAGTCTCTGCTAGGTAAAGCCCCACCTTATCTCAGCTCACTGATCACCATAGCAGCACCCACTCGTAGCACGCGCTCCAGCAGGTATATCTCACTGGTCACCCCCAAAGCGAATTCCTCCTTTGGTCAAATTCCTCCTTTCCTTTCAGTTCTCTGCTGCCAATGACTGGAACGAACTGCAAAAATCTCTGAAGTTTGAGACTCATATCTCCGTCACTAGCTTTAAGCACCAGCTGTCAGAGCAGCTCACAGATCACTGCACCTGTGCATAGCCCATCTGTAAACAGCCCATCTATCTACC
>NC_060196.1:58750547-58790547 GCF_021184085.1 Oncorhynchus gorbuscha | reverse complement strand
AGTAGTATGAACTAAATGTGTTCCTAAACAGTAGCGTGTGTTCCTAGACAGTAGTATGTGTTCCTAGACAGTAGTACGTGTTCCCTAGACAGTAGTATGTGTTCCTAGACAGTAGTATGTGTTCCCTAGACATTAGTATTTGTTACAAGAGAGTAGTAGTATATATTTTAGTATATAGTAGTATATATTTTGGTTAGGTCAGGGTGTAACATGGGTGTTGTATGTGTTTTTTAACTGTCTAGGGGTTTTGTAGGTTTTTGGGGTTGTTTATCATCCAGGTGATTATGTAAGTCTATGGTTGCCTAGATTGGTTCTCAATTAGAGGCATCTGTTTATCGTTGTCTCTGATTGGGAACCATATTTAGGCAGTCATCTTCTTTGGGTATTTCGTGGGTTATTGTCTACGTCTATGTCTAGATGCCTGTATCTGCACTAGTATTAGATAGCTTCAAGGTCGGTTTGTTGTTTTATATAGTTTGTTCTTCGTCATTCATTAAAAAGTATGTATTCTAATCACGCTGGGCTTTGATCTCCTCACTACGACGATCGTTACAATAATGCTCTTTTCATGTAGCCTACTCTTTGGTCAGCTAATAGCCTAACCATCGATCAAGCAACATTATGGGACTAAATGTATATAAAATAATGTATCAACTATTACTAGCAACACGGGACTCTATTATTATGGTGGCAGATTATAATACGGTTTTAAATACCTATGTGGAATTTAAAGGAAATCACACTTCAAACTATTACCCTTCAGGCACTTAAGGAAATCATTCATGTCATGGATGTATTAGAATTAGGGGATATATGGAGGCTTAAATACCCTGACCTAGTGAGATATACATGGAGGAGGTTTAATACCCTGACCTAGTGAGAGATACATGGAGGAGGTTTAATATCCTGACCTAGTGAGAGATACATGGAGGTTTAATATCCTGACCTAGTGAGATATACATGGAGGTTTAATATCCTGACCTAGTGAGAGATACATGGAGGAGGTTTAATATCCTGACCTAGTGAGATATACATGGAGGAGGTTTAATATCCTGACCTAGTGAGATATACATGGAGGAGGTTTAATATCCTGACCTAGTGAGATATACATGGAGGAGGTTTAATATCCTGACCTAGTGAGATATACATGGAGGAGGTTTAATATCCTGACCTAGTGAGATATACATGGAGGAGGTTTAATATCCTGACCTAGTGAGATATACATGGAGGTTTAATACCCTGACCTAATGAGATATACATGGAGGTTTAATACCCTGACCTAGTGAGATATACATGGAGGTTTAATATCCTGACCTAGTGAGATATACATGGAGGTTTAATACCCTGACCTAGTGAGATATACATGGAGGTTTAATACCCTGGCCTAGTGAGATATACATGGAGGTTTAATACCCTGACCTAATGAGATATACATGGAGGTTTAATACCCTGACCTAGTGAGATATACATGGAGGTTTAATACCCTGACCTAGTGAGATATACATGGAGGTTTAATACCCTGACCTAGTGAGAGATACATGGAGGTTTAATACCCTGACCTAGTGAGAGATACATGGAGGTTTAATACCCTGACCTAGTGAGAGATACATGGAGGTTTAATACCCTGACCTAGTGAGATATACATGGAGGTTTAATACCCTGACCTAGTGAGATATACATGGAGGTTTAATACCCTGACCTAGTGAGAGATACATGGAGGCTTAATACCCTGACCTAGTGAGATATACATGGAGGCTTAATACCCTGACCTAGTGAGATATACATGGAGGTTTAATACCCTGACCTAGTGAGAGATACATGGAGGCTTAATACCCTGACCTAGTGAGAGATACATGGAGGCTTAATACCCTGACCTAGTGAGATATACATGGAGGTTTAATACCCTGACCTAGTGAGAGATACATGGAGGCTTAATCAATCTAGTCGTCTTGATTTCTTTCTTATGTCATTCTCTCTGGCACCAAAAGTTAAGGGAATGAATGTGGTCGGATCATCACATAATTGGCATATATATTACTCTTACAGAATTACCCCGTGGGCGAGGATATTGGAAATGTAATCAAATCCTACTGGATGATAACTTGTTTATAACTAGGACAGAATAATTTATAATATACTTTTTCAGACATAACATCGGTACAGCAGATCCCCCTTATTGTACGGGACACTTTTAAATATGCCTTTTGAGGCCATGCAATTCATGTCTAAAACAAAATCAATTTAGGTCAAAGGAGGCCATACTAACAAAGGTAATAGAAGGTCTAACAGAACAGATAGAGAGCAATAAAAACTGTACAACAGAGCCTCAATAAGTTAGAGGAAACACAAAAGGAAATGGAGGAATTTATCCAGTGTAAAAGATACAGTGTGATATGCAGTATTATAAAAAATAAAGCAAACTGGATGGAATATGGAGAAAAATGCACCAAATTATTTTTCAATCTTCCACATAGAAATGCTACCAAACATGTTTTAATGAAACATACAAATGATGGAGTCATGATTCACCGAACGATATTCTGAAAGAGGTAAGTGAAGTACTTTTAAGAGTATGTTTTCGTTTCAGTGTCTTCAATCTCCACCAACCGAAGATAATTGTATGGATTTCTTTCCCATAAATAATGTAAAATAACTGCTGTACAGAAAGAGTCATGTGAAGGTCAAATTACAGAGGAGGAACTTCTTGATGCAATTAAAGCCTTTAAGGCTGGGAAAACTCCAGGGCTAGATGGCATACCAGTGGAAGTATACCAAACTTTTATTGATATACTGAGAGGACCATTATTACTCAGATGACATCTAGGTGATTGTATTTCTATGTTGGCCTGGTATGGTTCCCAATCAGAGGCAGCTGTTTATCGTTGTCTCTGATTGGGGGATCATATTTAGGCAGCCATTTCCCCTTTGTGCTTTGTGGGATCTTGACTATGTATAGTTGCCTGTGAGCACTACACCAGCTTCACGTTTCGGTTTGCGTTTATTGTTTTCTTTGAGTTTCACTTCAAAATAGAGAGGATGGAACCAGGCTGCATCTTGGTCCACTCATTGTAACGATCGTGGCATGTTTTAGGTTATTAGCATGTTTTAACCACTTCTATGTAAATGGTAGATTATCGGACACTCAACAAGGTCTGATTTTATTGTTACTGGAACAAGATACAAGTGGTACACATAAAGATGCAGTCCATTTCAACAATTGGAGGCCTCTTACACCTCTTTGATATGTTGAGATGACTAAACTTCTTGGAGTAACCTTAGATTGTAAACCATCACAGGGAAAATGATGTGGATATATTGAGGCGACATCTCAAGATATCAGTCAGGGAGTTAAAGCTTGGTCGCAAATGGGTCTTCCAAATGGACAATGACCCCAACCAAAGTTGTAGCAAAATGGCTTAGGGACAACAAAGTCAAGGTATTGGAGTGGCCATCACAAAGAACTGAAAAAGCGGGTGCGAGCAAGGAGGCCTACAAACCTGACTCAGTTACACCAGCTCTGTCAGGAGGAATGGGCCAAAATTCACTCAACATATTGTGGGAAGCTTGTGGAAGGCTACCCAAAACGTTTGATCCAAGTTAAACCATTTAAAGGCAATGCTACCAAATACTAATTGAGTGTATGTAAACTTCTGACCCCACTGGGAATGTGATGAAAGAAATAAAAGCTGAAATAAATCACTCTCTCTACTATTATTCTGACATTTCACGTTCATAAAATAAAGTGGTGATCCTAACTGACCAAAAACAGGGGATATTTACTTGGATTAAATGTCAGGAATTGTGAAAAACTGAGTTTAAATGTGTTTAAAGGTGTATGTAAACGTCCGACTGCAACTGTATGAATGTTAATATATACATGTACACTACCAATCAAATGTTTGGGGTCAATTTCCTTGTTTTTGAAAGAAAAGCTAATTTTTTGTCCATTAAAATAACATCAAATTGTTCAGAAATACAGTGCAGACATTGTTAATGTTGTAAATGACTATTGTAGCTGGAAACAATCTACGTAGGCGTGCAGAGGCCCATTATCAGCAACCATTCAAATGCAACCATCACTCCTGTGATCCAATGGCACGTTGTGTTAGTTAATTCAAGGTTATCATTTTAAAAGGCTAATTGATCATTAGAAAACCCTTTACAATTACGTTAGCACAGATAAAAGCTGTTGCTCTGATTTAAAAAAGCAATTCAACTGGCCTTCTTTAGACTAGTTGAGTATCTGGGAGCATCTGCATTTGTGGGTTCGATTACAGGCTCAAAATGGCCAGAAACAAAGACCTTTCTTTCGAAATTCGTCAGTCTATTGTTGTTCTGAGAAATGAAGGCTATTCCATGTGAGAAATTGCAGAGAAACTGAACATCTTGTACAACGCTGTGAACTACTCCCTTCACAGAACAGGTCAAACTGTCTCTAACCAGAATAGAAAGAGGAGTGGGAGGCCCCGGTGCACAACTGAGCAAGAGGACAAGTACATTAGAGTGTCTAGTTTGTGAAACAGAAGCCTCTCAAGTCCTCAACTGGCAGCTTCATTAAATAGTACCCTTAAAACACCAGTCTCAACATAAACAGTGAGGAGGTGACTCCGGGATGCCGGCCTTCTAGGCAGAGTTACAAAGAAAAAGCCACATCTCAGACTGGCCAATAAAATAAAAGATTAAGATGGACAAAAGAACACAGACACTGGACAGAGGATCTCTGCCTAGAAGGCCGGCATCCTGGAGTCGCCTCTTCACTGTTGGCGTTGAGACTGGTGTTTTGGGGGTACTATTTAATGAAGCTGCCAGTTGCCAGTAATTAAAATGATCAACTTGGATTAGCTAACACAACGTGCCATTTTGAACACAGGAGTGATGGTTGCTGATAATGGGCCTCTGTACGCCCATGTAGACATTTATAACATTACTAACAATGTTCGCACTATATTTCTGATCAATTTGATGTTATTTAAATGGACAAAAAAATGTGCTTTTCTGTCAAAAACAAGGACAAACTTTTGAACGGTAGTGTTTCCTCTCTTCCACCTCGGTCTCTACATACATTAGTGTTCCATCTACATGCATTAGTGTTCCATCTACATACATTAGTGTGCCATCTACATACATTAGTGTTCCATCTACATGCATTAGTGTTCCATCTACATACATTAGTGTTCCATCTACATACATTAGTGTTCCATCTACATGCATTAGTGTTCCATCTACATACATTAGTGTTCCATCTACATACATTAGTGTTCCATCTACATACATTAGTGTTCCATCTACATACATTAGTGTTCCATCTACATACATTAGTGTTCCATCTACATACATTAGTGTTCCATCTACATACACTGGTGTTTATCTACATACATTAGTGTTCCATCTACATGCATTAGTGTTCCATCTACATACATTAGTGTTCCATCTACATACATTAGTGTTCCATCTACATACATTAGTGTTCCATCTCTTCCACCTCAGTCTCTACATACATTAGTGTTCCATCTCTTCCATCTCAGTCTCTACATACATTCGTGTTCCATCTCTTCCACCTCAGTCTCTACATACATTAGTGTTCCATCTCTTCCACCTCAGTCTCTACATACATTAGTGTTCCATCTCTTCCACCTCAGTCTCTACATGCATTAGTGTTCCATCTCTTCCACCTCAGTCTCTACATACATTAGTGTTCCATCTCTTCCACCTCAGTCTCTACATACATTAGTGCTCCATCTCTTCCCCCTCAGTCTCTACATACATTAGTGTTCCATCTCTTCCTCCTCAGTCTCTACATGCATTAGTGTTCCATCTCTTCCACCTCAGTCTCTACATGCATTAGTGTTCCATCTCTTCCACCTCAGTCTCTACATACATTAGTGTTCCATCTCTTCCACCTCAGTCTCTACATACATTAGTGTTCCATCTCTTCCACCTCAGTCTCTACATACATTAGTGTTCCATCTCTTCCACTTCAGTCTCTACATACATTAGTGCTCCATCTCTTCCACCTCAGTCTCTACATACATTAGTGTTCCATCTCTTCCATCTCAGTCTCTACATACATTAGTGTTCCATCTCTTCCACCTCAGTCTCTACATACATTAGTGTTCCATCTCTTCCACCTCAGTCTCTACATACATTAGTGTTCCATCTCTTCCACCTCAGTCTCTACATACATTAGTGTTCCATCTCTTCCACCTCAGTCTCTACATACATTAGTGTTCCATCTCTTCCACCTCAGTCTCTACATACATTAGTGTTCCATCTCTTCCACCTCAGTCTCTACATACATTAGTGTTCCATCTCTTCCATCTCAGTCTCTACATACATTAGTGTTCCATCTCTTCCCCCTCAGTCTCTACATACATTAGTGCTCCATCTCTTCCACCTCAGTCTCTACATACATTAGTGCTACACCCCTTCCACGTGTTCTTGTATCTCTGTCAAAGGAACATCAGAGTCTTATTGAGAGTTTGATATATGGTTATAATCAGAGAAGGTGCTTTATATTTTACGAGCTACGGTTTAGTCTAAATGAATAAACTGCACCCTGGAGGGCCGTGGCAATCATGTCAAACAGAGTTCATCTCACTGTCGCTTTTACATCTGCACACACACACACACACACACACACACACACACACACACACACACACACACACACACACACACACACACACACACACCTTACTGTCAGTTTTCCCTCCACAATATAATCTTCACGGTAGTTTTCAAACAGAACTTAGATTGTATCTGGCATGTAGATAATTGACGTCAGATAGGGATTGGATGATTGCATGATATCTATATCTGGTATAATCTCCATGTGAGACATTCTAGCTAATCTATGTCTGTGTTAATTTGAGACAACTAGGCCTATCCCTGCTCCTCGTGTTTGTGTGTGTGTGAATACCTGTACACATGTGCATGTGCTAGTGTCTGTTGCGAGCACATATGTACCCCCATCCTGATTTAGCGTAACGTAATCTCTCATTACTTAATCAAGCAGCGGTGTGTTAATCACGTAATGGGAAGGGTGTGAATATGCAAATGAGATGTGTCTTGCCTCCACGCTGTCACATCTCATTTGCATATTCACACCCTTCCTAAAGAATGGATTAAAGAAGACGGAGGGATAGGGAAGGAGGAGTGTGGCTCCTCCCATTCGTTCTCTGATTTATCTCTATATCATAATGTTTAATTGTAAATATGTGCATTTTGATCTAAACAGAATTGGAATAGCCCTGAGATCTTGGCTTAGATGTGGTGAATATACACTATATACTATACTGTACTCCTATACTAACTAACAGTCTAACATGACTTCCTTTACATAAATCCTCTCTTTTTTCTCTCAATTAAACCCACCAAACATCTTGTTTTACAACTACAATGATTCATGGTGATATGCGAAATATGGCTGTTCTTTAAAAAAATGCAAACCTATGTTACACCTCCCCATCAGGACATTCCTGATCAGTATACACTATTTAAACCCAGAGTATTTTTACAAGGGGGCCACTGCAAAGGAGATTGTGTCTATCCGTGTGGGACTTGATCGGCTATATAACTACAATATCTAACGTTGTAAGACTGCAGAGATCCGCTCTTAGAAATGTCTAACAAATGGAGTGAAGAATGTGAATGAATGATTGCAATCGCAATTTGATTAGAGATGCAACTACTCTGTAACAGAAAAACTGTAATTTATACAGTAATTTGGGGTATTATCAACAGTTAAATACTGTGAAATGTTTTACCGCAGCATACTTTAAATTATGGTGCATTGTGGGGAGGTTTTATGGACGGGGAACGAATTGCTTGTATTTGAATAAATGGTACTGTAATTCCTCCCCACAGAATACAGTACCGAAACATATTTTTCCAGCTCCAAAAAACTTTGGACGACAAGTGGGTGCATGACTTTGTTGTTTCTGACTCGTTAATATATTTTAAGGTGTGCCTGGTGAGTGGCTAAATGTGTTGCGCCCATGAGGTGAGCTTAATGAGCTGTAAAAATGTAACTCCTATGTGGTTATAGTTAAAATGTATAGAGGACAGATTGGAGTGGCAACAACTCTTTAACCTTTAAAGATGGAATCCGCAGTACAGGGGGAAACAGTGCCACTGGGAAATATGAACGGGACTGGGAGACTAGTCAGGATCAAGACAAAGATGAACGGAGCAAAGTGCAGAGAGATCCTTGATGAAAACCTGCTCCAGAGCGCTCATCACCTCAGACTGGGCCGAAGGTTCACGTTCCAACAGGACGATGACCCTAAGCACACAGCCAAGACAAAGCAGGAGTAGCTAAGTGACAAATTTCTGAATATCCTTGAGTGGCCCAGCCACTGTATATATATGGCCCAGCCAAGACTAGGTCCAAGAGGCTTCTAAACAGCTTCTACCCCCAAGCCATAAGACTCCTGCACATCTAGTCAAATGACTACCCAGACCTCCCCTCTACACACCACTGACACTCTCTGTTGTCATCTATGCATAGTCACTTTAACTTCTCTGGGATACCTCGCCAACAGCCACGGAAATTGCAGGGCGCCAAATTCAAAACAACAATAATTGAAATTCCTCAAACATACAAGTATTATACACCATTTTAAAGATAAACTTCTCGTTAATCCCGCCACAGTGTCTGCTTTCAAAAATACTTTTTGGCGAAAGCACACCTTGCAATTATGTTAGGGCAGCGCCTAGCCACAGAAAAACATGCAGCCATTTTCCAACCAAGAGAGGTGTCACAAGAGTTATAAAGGTAAGTGAATATGTAAATATTCACTTACCTTTGATGATCTTCATCGGAATGCACTCCCAGGAATCCCAGTTCCACAATAAATGTTTTGTTCGATAAAGTCCATAATTGATGTCCAAATACCTCCTTTTTGTTTGCGCGTTTAGTTCACAAATCTAAATTCACAAGGCGCAGATACTTAGTTCAGACGACAAGTCAAAACAGTTCCATTACAGTTCGTAGAAACATGTCAAACGATGTATATAATCTATCTTTAGGATGTTTTTAACATAAGTCTTCAATAATATTCCAACTGGACAATACAATGGATAGGCAATCAATTGAAAAACTACAAACCTCAGATTTCCCACTTCCTGGTTGGATTTTTTTCTCAGGTTTCTGCCTGCCATATGAGTTCTGTTATACTCACAGACATCATTCAAACAAATTAAGAAACGTCAGAGTGTTTTCTATCCAAATCTTCTAATTATATGCATATTGTAGCTTTTGGGCCTGAGGAGCAGGCCGTTTACTCTGGGTACCTTATTCATCCAAGCTACTCAATACTGCCCCTCAGTCACAAAGAAGTTAATTAACTCTACCTACATGTACACACTACCTCAACTAACCGGTGCCTCCCGCACATTGACTCTGTACCGGCACCCCCTGTATATAGCCTCCACATGGACTCTGTACCGGTACCCCCTGTATATAGCCTCCACATGGACTCTGTACCGGTACCCCCTGTATATAGCCTCCACATTGACTCTGTACCGGTACCCCCTGTATATAGCCTCCACATTGACTCTGTACCGGTACCCCCTGTATATAGCCTCCACATGGACTCTGTACCGGTACCCCCTGTATATAGCCTCCACATTGACTCTGTACCGGTACCCCCTGTATATAGCCTCCACATTGACTCTGTACCGTAATACCCTGTATATAGCCTCCACATTGACTCTGTACCGGTACCCCCTGTATATAGCCTCCACATTGACTCTGTACCGGTACCCCCTGTATATAGCCTCCACATTGACTCTGTACCGGTACCCCCTGTATATAGCCTCCACATGGACTCTGTACCGGTACCCCCTGTATATAGCCTCCACATGGACTCTGTACCGGTACCCCCTGTATATAGCCTCCACATTGACTCTGTACCGGTACCCCCTGTATATAGCCTCCACATTGACTCTGTACCGGTACCCCCTGTATATAGCCTCCACATTGACTCTGTACCGGCACCCCCTGTATATAGCCTCCACATTGACTCTGTACCGGCACCCCCTGTATATAGCCTCCACATTGACTCTGTACCAGTACCCCCTGTATATAGCCTCCACATTGACTCTGTACTGGCACCCCCTGTATATAGCCTCCACATTGACTCTGTACCAGTACCCCCTGTATATAGCCTCCACATTGACTCTGTACCGGTACCCCTGTATATAGCCTCCACATTGACTCTGTACCAGTACCCCTGTATATAGCCTCCACATTGACTCTGTACCAGTACCCCTGTATATAGCCTCCACATTGACTCTGTACCAGTACCCCCTGTATATAACCTCCACATTGACTCTGTACCAGTACCCCCTGTATATAGCCTCCACATTGACTCTGTACCGGTACCCCTGTATATAGCCTCCACATTGACTCTGTACTGGTACCCCCTGTATATAGCCTCCACATTGACTCTGTACCAGTACCCCTGTATATAGCCTCCACATTGACTCTGTACTGGTACCCCTGTATATAGCCTCCACATTGACTCTGTACCGTAATACCCTGTATATAGCCTCCACATTGACTCTGTACCGTAATACCCTGTATATAGCCTCCACATTGACTCTGTACCAGTACCCCTGTATATAGCCTCCACATTGACTCTGTACCGTAATACCCTGTATATAGCCTCCACATTGACTCTGTACCGTAATACCCTGTATATAGCCTCCACATTGACTCTGTACCAGTACCCCTGTATATAGCCTCCACATTGACTCTGTACCGTAATACCCTGTATATAGCCTCCACATTGACTCTGTACCGTAATACCCTGTATATAGCCTCCACATTGACTCTGTACTGGTACCCCTGTATATAGCCTCCACATTGACTCTGTACCGTAATACCCTGTATATAGCCTCCACATTGACTCTGTACCGTAATACCCTGTATATAGCCTCCACATTGACTCTATACCGTAATACCCTGTATATAGCCTCCACATTGACTCTGTACCGTAATACCCTGTATATAGCCTCCACATTGACTCTGTACCGTAATACCCTGTATATAGCCTCCACATTGACTCTGTACCGTAATACCCTGTATATAGCCTCCACATTGACTCTGTACCGTAATACCCTGTATATAGCCTCCACATTGACTCTGTACCGTAATACCCTGTATATAGCCTCCACATTGACTCTGTACCAGTACCCCCTGTATATAGCCTCCACATTGACTCTGTACCGGTACCCCCTGTATATAGCCTCCACATTGACTCTGTACCGTAATACCCTGTATATAGCCTCCACATTGACTCTGTACCGGTACCCCCTGTATATAATCTGTATTGTTATTTTCTACTGATGCTCTTTAATTTATTTTTACTTTTATCTCTTATTCTTATCCGTATTGCTAGAAACTGCATTGTTGGTTAGGGGCTGGTAAGTAAGCATTTCACTTTCGGCGCATGTGACTAATACAATTTGATTTGATTTGATTTATATATATATATATACGGCGCCTTCGGGAAAGTACATTTTGTTATGTCAGAAACTTGTCCCGAAGCCACTACTGTGTTGTCTTGGCTCTGTGATACCGCCATCATGCTCCACCGTAGGGATGGTGCCAGGTTTACTCCAGACGTGTCGCTTTATAATCAGGTCAAAGAGTTCAATCTTGGTTTCATCAGACCAGAGAATCTTGGTTTTCATGGGCTGAGAGTCCTTTAGGTGCATTTTGGTAAACACCAATAAGATTGTCATGTAAATGTTTTGGTGTTGAATTACATTGTATACAAACAACACCTTTCCAGCATATAGACATGTCTGGGCAAAAGCTTGAATTCCTGTTCATCTAAAAGCAGTGTCCAATTAACAGTAGCTATTACAGTGAAAAAAGAGCATGCTACTGTTTGAGGAGAGTGCACAACAACATAACACTTTTATCACAGCAATTGGTTTGATACATTCAGAAGAAGGTGCAACAGCATCTCTTCAACCTCAGGAGGCTGAAGAAATGTGTCTTGTCACCTAAAACCCTAACAAACTTTTACAGATGCACCAATGAAAGCACCCGATGTCACAGGAAGGCCAAAAAGATCTGCCCTCACCGAGCCACGGCATGTTCACCCCGCTACCGTCCAGAAGACGAGGTCAGTACAGGTGCATCACAGCTGGGATCGAGAGGCTGAAAAAAAGCTTCTATATCAAGGCCATCAGACTGTTAAATAGCCATCCCTAGCCAGCTACCACCCGGTTACTCAACCCTGCACTTTAGAGGTTGATGCCCTATAGACATAGCCATGGAATCACTGGCCACTTTAATATTGGAACACTAGTCACTTTAGTAATGTTTACATACTGCTTTACTCATCTCATATGTATATACTGTATTCCATTCTACTGTATTTTAGTCAATTCCACTCAGACATTGCTCGTCCTAATATTTATATATTTCTTAACTCCATTATTTTTCTATAGATTGTGTATATTGTTGTAAATTGTTAGATATTATTTCACTGTTGGAGCTAGGAACACAAACACTTCGCTGCACCAGCAATAGCATCTGCTAAATATGTGACCAATAAAATATGATTTGATTTTGAGGCTTTTGTTTATAAACGTCTCGGGTTTAACAACAGCTTAGCGCAGGTACGGTGGCTCCCGTAGGACATCTAGGGTCAAAAGTAACTCACACTACTTCATAGCGAAGATATACATTACGTTGGCATACACTATGCAGTTTGAGAATTGACGCTCGCTACTCTCACACGCAAAATTTCACACCGGGCGACTCCCCGGGCAACTCCCCGGGCGACTCCCCGGGCAACTCCCCGGGCGTCTCTCCGTGTAATTTGGGTAGTCCAAGTTGGAGGCTTGTCCTAGTAGGAAGGGTCCAATGATGGTGCAGAGTTCTTCTGACCTATGACCTGTGTCCAACTAAAGAACAGGCAGGAATACAGTCTGTTACCCCACCTGATAGTCAGTAGTGGCACGTGAGTAAAATCCCTGGGGAAGCCAAACCAGGAACAAAATGTTATATCCCAACCTATATGTTGTGATAATTGCTCTGTAACCTGGTCAAATGCCTTGCCGCCGTGACATAGGCCTATGAACGAGTCAATAACAAGACAAAGTGTCAGTGGTACATTTTTTTCGTGAAACATGGCTTCCATTCGCAGCCATGAATATGCATCACTGCTGATAGGACCTGTGATTGGCTGAACAGGTCAGCTGAATGCGTTCCATGGCAACCTGGTCCTCTCTGCCATTGGACAAATGTTAACCTCTGCTGCAGCTGAAAAGCCATAGAGTTTGTCTCTAACCACAGAGAGGGTTCAGAGAGGGTTTAATGATTCAACTTTTTTACAATCTGATTAAAGATACTACAATGATACAAAGCCTGTCTCATATACACAGAGGTCTCTCTCTCTCTCACACAACAGAGTCCTTCTCTGTAGGATTCCTCACTCTGTACAACCCATACAGACAGAGGTCACATACACACACACAAACACACACGCACAGGGCTTCTCTCTGGCCAATGGTAATGATGCAACCTAATGACAATAAGTGTGTCCATTAGCCCAGATAATCTCATTTTGCCTCTAACATTAGCCTCTGTTGTATAACACAAACTAAAGGGCCATTGTAGTCCTGTCTCTCTCTCAGAGAAGTCCCCTTCTATCACACATGAAGATACGCACGCACACACACACACACACACACACACACACACACACACACACACACACACACACACACACACACACACACACACACACACACACACACACACACACACACACACACACACACACACACACACACACACACACACACACAGATCCATGAATGTCAGCATGTATGGCCACTGTGTTCAGATTCACACAGAAAATAAATCAGTCTAATCTTTCTCTTTACTTCTCTACTCTCATCCCTTCTTCCTCCTCCATCTCCTCTTCCAAAAGCAACATGCATTTTCAGAGAAGTAGGAGCAGAATGTACAAGAGGAACAGAACAGAGTAGTGTGTGTGTGTGTGGGGGGGGGGGTGTGACTCCCCATCAGATGTCAGAACCTCTCCAGGGTAAAGAGTTCTCACACTCTACAAGATCTGACGTTTGCCTTTGGACACTGACGTTTATGCACGTTTCTCCAAAACGTCAAATTTTGTTTTGGGGGATTTCAAAGTTAAGGCTTAAAATATGGGGCTGGATTGGATTTTTCTCAGGCTTTCGCCTGCAACATCAGTTCTGTTATACTCACAGACAATATCTTGACAGTTTTGGAAACATTAGAGTATTTTCTATCCACAGCTGTCAATTATATGCATATTCTAGCATCTTGTCCTGAGAAAATATCCCGTTCAAAACGGGAACTTTTTTTTCTCCAAAAATGAAAATACTGCCCCTAGAGTCGCAACAGGATTTATTAAATGTTGTTTTGTGGATTTCAAAGTTAAGGCTTAAGGTAGGGTTAAAATATTAAGTTCGGGCATACATTTGAGTGGTTAAAACCTCTTATGGATTCCGTCCAATCCCATAGCGGAGTCGATTTGACAACATCCAGTGAAATTGCAGCAAGCCAAAAAAAAAAAAAAAAAAAAAAAAAATACCCATAATGCAACAAATACCCATAATACAACAAATACCCATAATACAACAAATACCCATAATGCACCAAATACCCATAATACAACAAATACTCATAATAAAAATTCACAAAACATACATGTGTAATATATCAAAATAAAGCTTAACTTCTTGTTAATCCAGCCACAGCCAAAAGGCTTTATGGCGAAAGCAGACCATGCGATTATCTGAGGACAGCGCCCCGTCATGCAAATACAAGAAAATCCTATTTTAACCAGCCAGGTGCAACACAAAACTCAGAAATAATGATTTAATTCATGTCTTACCTTTGACGATCTTCGCACTCCATTGTCCCAGAAACATCACAAATGGTCCTTTTTTTTCGATAAATTCCTTCTTTATATCCCCAAAATGGCCATTTATTTGGCGCGTCTGATTCAAAAATACACCGGTTCCAACTCGCCCAACATGACTACACATTATCTAATAAGTTACCTGTAAACTTGGTCCAAACATTTCAAACAATGTTCCTAATCTAAATTTAGGTATCCTAAAACGTAAATAATCGATCAAATTTCAGACGGGATAAACTGTGTTCAATACCGAAATACGAAAACAAAGTGAACAGTGTTTCAGGTTCGCGGGCACCAAAACAGTAGAGTCCACCTGTAACAGGCTTCTTGTGTCGAAGGAGAGGCGGACCAAAACACAGAGTGGTTATTATTCATGGTTCTTTAATAAAGAAACTATACATGAATAGACTAACAAAACCAAGAAATGTGAAAAACCAAAACAGCCCTATCAGGCCAAACACAGAAACAGACAAACTAGACACACAACATAGAATGCCCACTCAGATCATACCCTGACCAAACAAAACATAGAAACATGCAAAGCAAACTATGGTCAGGGTGTGACACCACCTGGAGTGACACATGGAAAGAACAGGGCTACTTCTTCATTTCTCAATAGAAAAACATCAACCAATTTCAAAACGACTGTTGACATCTAATGGGAGCCATAGGAACTGCAGCCAGGTTCCTCATAAATATAATTTCCCATTGTCACGCCTTGGTCATTGTATTTTGTGTTTTTGTTATATGTTTGGATAGGCCAGGGTGTGACATGGGTTTATATGTTGTGTTTAGTATTGGGGTTTGTATTATTTGGGATTGCGGCTGATTAGGGGTGTGTCTAGTTAGGCTTGGCTGCCTGAGGCGATTCTCAATCAGAGTCAGGTGCTTGTCGTTGTCTCTGAGAACCGTATTTAGACAGCCTGACTTTCGCTTTGTACTTTGTGGGTGTTTGTTCCTGTCTCTGTGTTGTAATATAATATAATATATGCCATTTAGCAGACGCTTTTATCCAAAGCGACTTACAGTCATGTGTGCATACATTCTACGTATGGGAGGTCCCGGGAATCGAACCCACTACCCTGGCGTTACAAGCACCATGCTCTACCAACTGAGCTACAGAAGGACATATTGTATTCACCAGATAGGCTGTAATTAGTTTCTCGTTTCGTTTGTTGTTTTCGTATTTCAGTTATTTCATGTACCGTCTTATCATTCATTAAAGTCATGAGTAACCTACACGCTGCATTTCGGTCTGACTCTCTTCTTACAACAGACGAACGACGTTACAGAAACACCCACCACCACTCACAGACCGAGCAGTGTGTAAACTGGCAGGATCTAAAGGAGGACGTTATGGACGGTAGAGGCATGGATTATACGACGTGGGAAGAAATCGACAGGTGGGCGGCCGACCAAGAGCGAGTGCAGGAGCCCGCCTGGGATTCCCTACAGCAATGCGAAGAGGGCTATAGACGAATGGAGTCGAAAAGGAGAACACGGCGACGCAGAGCGAAAAACGAAAGTAACCCCCAAATATTTATTGGGGGAAAGCGCAGAGAGAGAGTGGCTGAGTCAGGAGTCAGACCTGAGCCTACTCTCCCTGTTAATTTTGAGGAGCAGCAATATAAGGACTTCTGGTCTTGGGAGATGATATTAGACGGAAAAGGACCCTGGGCGCAGCCGGGAGAATATCGCCGTCCCAAGGAAGAAATAGAAGCGGCTAAAGCGGAGAGGCGCAGGTATGAGGAGGGAACACGGTTGGCAAGGAAACCTGAAAAGCAGCCCCAAAAAAATATTGGGGGGGGCTAGAAGGGAGAATAGTTATGCCAGGTAGGAGACCTACGCATACTCCCTGTGCTCACCGTTGGGCTAGAGAGACCGGGCAGGCACCGTGTTATGCTATGGAGCGCACAGTGTTTCCAGTGCGGGTGCAGAGCCAGGTGCGGCACATACCAGCCCTTCCTATTGGCCGGGCTAGAGTGGGCATCGAGCCAGGTAAGCTTGGGCAGGCTCGGTGCTCAAGAGCTCCAGTGCGCCTGCACGGTCCGGTCTATCCAGAGCCACCTCTACACACCAGTCCTCCGGTAGCAGCTCCCCGCAACAGGCTTCCTGTGCGTGTCCTCGATCCAGTACCACCAGTTCCAGCACCACGCACCAGGCCTCCAGTGCGCCTCGCCTGTTCAGCGCAGCCAGCGCTTTTCTCCTCTCCTGCGCTATCGGAGTCTCCCGCTTGTTTAACGCAGCTAGAGCCTTTCTCCTCTCCTGCGCTGCCGGAGTCTCCAGTCTGCCCAGCGCCGCCAGTGCTCCCAGTCGGCCCAGCGCGGCCAGTGCTCCCAGTCTGCCCAGCGCGGCCAGTGCTCCCAGTCTGCCCAGCGCGGCCAGTGCTCCCAGCATGCCCACCGCGGCCAGTGCGCCCAGTCTGCCCAGCGCCGCCAGTGCTCCCAGTCTGCCCAGCGCCGCCAGTGCTCCCAGTCTGCCCAGCGCCGCCAGTGCTCCCAGTCTGCCCAGCGCCGCCAGTGCTCCCAGTCTGCCCAGCGCCGCCAGTGCTCCCAGTCTGCCCAGCGCGGCCAGTGCTCCCAGTCGGCCCAGCGCGGCCAGTGCTCCCAGTCTGCCCAGCGCCGCCAGTGCTCCCAGTCTGCCCAGCGCCGCCAGTGCTCCCAGTCTCCCCAGCGCGGCCAGTGCTCCCAGTCTGCCCAGCGCGGCCAGTGCTCCCAGTCGGCCCAGCGCCGCGAGTGCTCCCAGTCTGCCCAGCGCCGCCAGTGCTCCCAGTCTGCCCAGCGCCGCCAGTCTGCCCAGCGCCGCCAGTGCCGCCAGTCAGCCCAGCGCTGCCCGACAACCAGTCTCTTCCAGATCTGCCCGACAACCAGTCTCTTCCAGATCTGCCCGACAACCAGTCTCCTCCAGATCTGCCAGCAAGCCAGGATTTACCGGAGCCTACTACCTGCCTGAGCTTCCTCTCAGTACTGGGCTTCCTCTCAGTACTGGGCTACCTCTCAGTACCGGGCTTCCCCTCAGTCCCGGGCTGCTTCGGTCCCGAGCTGCCCCTCTGTCCCGAGCTGCCCCTCTGTCCCGAGCTGCCCCTCTGTCCTGAGATGCCCTTCTGTCCCGAGCTGCGCCTCTGTCCCGAGCTGCCCCTCTGTCACGAGCTGCTCCTCAGTTATGTGGGGATCTGGGTGAGGACTATTAGGCCATGGATGGTAAATTGGTGGTTGAAGATATCCCTCTAGTGGTGTGGGGGCTGTGCTATCCCTCTAGTGGTGGGGTTATATCCTGCCTGTTTGGCCCTGTCCGGGGGTGTCATCGGATGGGGCCACAGTGTCTCCTGACCCCTCCTGTCTCAGCCGCCAGTATTTATGCTGCAGTAGTTTATGTGTCGGGGTGCTAGAGTCAGTCTGTTATATCTGGAGTACTTCCTCTGTCTTATCCGGTGTCCTGTGTGAATTTAAGTGTGCTCTCTCTAATTCTCTCTTCCTCTCTTTCTTTCTCTCTCTCTGAGGACCTGAGCCCGAGGACCATGCCCCAGTCCACCTGGCCTTGTTGCTGCTCCAGTTTCAACTGTTCTTGCTGCTGCGATGGAACTCTCTAGAAACAGCAGGAGCGGTAGAGATACTCTCAATGATCGGCTATGAAAAGCCAACGGACATTTACTCCTGAGGTGCTGACTCGTTGCACCCTCGACAACTACTGTGATTATTATTATTATTATTTGACCATGCTGGTCAGAGAGAGAGAGGAGAGAGAGACAGAGAGACAGAGAGACAGAGAGACAGAGAGACAGAGAGAGAGAGAGAGAGAGAGAGAGAGAGAGAGAGAGAGAGAGAGAGAGAGAGAGATCCAAAGGACAGCAGAATGCAAAACCATCTTGAATACCGACTGCATGTCAATATGTCTCCCTGCAATTACTACCATTACAAACAGACTAGTTCTCCTCCCCATTACTACCATTACAAACAGACTAGTTCTCCTCCCTATTACTACCATTACCTACAGACTAGTTCTCCTCCCTATTACTACCATTACCTACAGACTAGTTCTCCTCCCTATTACTACCATTACAAACAGACTAGTTCTCCTCCCTATTACTACCATTACCTACAGTCACTAATTCTCCTCCCTATTACTACCATTACCTACAGTCACTAGTTCTCCTCTATATTACTACCATTACCTACAGACACTAGTTCTCCTCCCTATTACTACCATTACAAACAGAATAGTTCTCCTCCCTATTACTACCATTACCTACAGTCACTAGTTCTCGTCCCTATTACTACCATTACCTACAGTCACTAGTTCTCCTCTATATTACTACCATTACCTACAGTCACTAGTTCTCCTCCCTATTACTACCATTACCTACAGTCACTAGTTCTCCTCCCTATTACTACCATTACCTACAGTCACTAGTTCTCCTCCATATTACTACCATTACCTACAGTCACTAGTTCTCCTCCCTATTACTACCATTACCTACAGTCACTAGTTCTCCTCTATATTACTACCATTACCTACAGTCACTAGTTCTCCTCCCTATTACTACTATTACCTACAGTCACTAGTTCTCCTCCCTATTACTACCATTACCTACAGTCACTAGTTCTCATCCCTATTACTACCATTACCTACAGTCACTAGTTCTCCTCCCTATTACTACCATTACTAACAGTCACTAGTTCTCCTCCATATTACTACCATTACCTACAGTCACTAGTTCTCCTCCCTATTACTACCATTACTAACAGACTAGTTCTCCTCCATATTACTACCATTACTAACAGACTAGTTCTCCTCCCCATTACTACCATTACCTACAGTCACTAGTTCTCCTCCCTATTACTACCATTACCTACAGTCACTAGTTCTCATCCCTATTACTACCATTACCTACAGTCACTAGTTCTCCTCCCTATTACTACCATTACTAACAGTCACTAGTTCTCCTCCATATTACTACCATTACCTACAGTCACTAGTTCTCCTCCCTATTACTACCATTACTAACAGACTAGTTCTCCTCCATATTACTACCATTACCTACAGTCACTAGTTCTCCTCCCTATTACTACCATTACCTACAGTCACTAGTTCTCCAATCCTATTCATCATGTCACTGTCCTCACACTGATTAATTAAATAACCCAAACAAAACAAGCCCAACGAAAACACACAGACCCCCCCCACCCACCCCCCCCTCCCCCACACACACACTGATATGGTTGAGAGAGGTGTAAATGACAGGGAGTGTGTGTTAGTGTGTCTGTTTGCATCAGCAATTTTCTGAGACTTAAAACCTCTGCAGTCTTTAGTCTATCAGTCACTGGTGGTGCCTCCTGCATCGACGGAGTCTGGCTAGATGTGTTCCCGCGGGCTGGTGTGTGTGTGTGTGTGTGTGTGTGTGTGTGCGTGCGTGCGTGCGTGCGTGCGTGCATGCGTGCGTGCGTGCGTGTGTGTGTGTGTGTGTGTGTGCGTGCGTATATATAGAGCCAGGTTGCTCAAGATCCAAGACGAAATTTGATCCCCAGGAGATGACTTCATGTCCGGCCAATAGCAACGGTGAGCTCCGTTACCATCAAGTTGGCTTGCGGTTTGCAAGGGCATTGTGGACAGGTATGTTGAATGGGTGTAAGACGCGACCTCTGGCTCCGAGGGGAGACACTAACCTTTGTCATTTGAAGTGAATGCCTCAACTTAACCGTCAAGATGTTTTTGTTTTAAACCATAAACCAATCAATCCCAGAACCAGCTACTAGTTAGAATTTTATTTTCAATTTTAATCCCACATCTTAACCATTTAGAATTAATGTCTAAACTTAACCTTCAAAATTGCGTGTGTCCGTGTGTGTGTGTGTGTGTGGGAAGGGTGAAGTTCTGTCTGATGTATCTGCTGTCATGGCTTAGCCCTCTCCAGTGTGTTTAGTTGCTAATTAGCTGGAGACAGTCAAATACACTTGCACAGGCCTCCCGAGTGGCGCAGCGGTCTAAGGCACTGCTGTCGTCACCACAGGCGTCACTACAGTACCGGTTTCGATCCCAGGGTGTGTCACAGCCGGCGGCGACCGAGAGACCCATAAGGCGGCGCACAATTGGCCCAGCGTTGTCCGGGTTAGGGGAAGGTTTGTCCGGCCGGGATTTCCTTGTGCCATCGCGCTCTAGTGACTCCTTGTGGTGGGCCAGGTGCCTGCAAGCTGACCGCGATCGCCAACTGGACAGTGTTTCCTCTGACACATTGGTGCGGCTGTCTTCTGGGTTAAGCAAGTAGTGTGTCAAGAAGCAGTGTGGCTCTTGTCAAGGGTCGTTGCAGCGACAGAGAGAGAGAGAGAGAGAGAGAGAGAGAGAGAGAGAGAGAGAGAGAGAGAGAGAGGAGTCACACCAAAGAGGATCCTACATCATGACTGGCACCTCAAAGAAGGTTTGCACACACAAACAATCCTCATGTGATGGCCATCCAGCCTCTCTCTATCTCTTGCTAGAGTCATATAGGCTCTCTCTATCAATTCAATTCAAGGGGCTTTATTGGCATGGGAAACATATGTTAACATTGCCAAAGCAAGTGAAGTAGATAATATAGAAAAGTGAAATAAAGAAGAAAAATGAACAGTAAACATTACACTCACAGAAGTTCCAAAAGAATAAAGACATTTCAAATGTCATAGTATTTATATATACAGTGTTGTAATGATGTGCAAATGGTTAACGTACAAAATGGGAAAATAAATAAACATAAATATGGGTTGTATTTACAATGGTGTTTGTTCTTCACTGGTTGCCCTTTTCTTGTGGCAACAGGTCACAAATCTTGCTGATGTGATGGCACACTGGTATTTTACCCAATAGATGTGGGAGTTTATCAAAATTGGATTTGTTTTCGAATTCTTTGTGAATCTGTATAATCTCAGGGAAATATGTGTCTTTAATATGGTCATACATTGGGCAGGAGGTTAGGAAGTGCGGCTCAGTTTCCACCTCATTTTGTGGGCAATGAGCACATAGCCTGTCTTCTCTTGAGGCCACCGTAGGCAGACATGGCTCTATCTCAATAGCAAGGCTATGCTCACTGAGTCTATACATAGTAAAAAAAATCCTTAATTTTGGTCAGTCACAGTGGTCAGGTATTCTGCCACTGTGTACTCTCTGTTTCGGGCCAAATAGCATTTCAGTTTGCTCTGTTTTTTAATAAATGATTTTCCAATGTGTGAATTAATTATCTTTTTGTTTTCTCATGATTTGGTTGGGTCTAATTGTGTTGCTATCCTGGGGCTCTGTGGGGTCTGTTTGTGTTTGTGAACAGAGACCCAGCACCAGCTTGATTAGGGGACTCTTCTCCAGGTTAATTTCTCTCTGGATTTTGATCATTAGTGGGTATCAGCCTAACTCTGCTCTGTGTGCATTATTTGTGGTTTTACGTTGTACACCGAGGATATTTTTTTGACGAATCCTGTACGCGGAGTCTCAATTTGGTCTTTGTCCCATTTTGTGAATTCTTGGTTGGTGAGCGGACCCCAGACCTCACAACCATAAAGGCAATGGGCTCTATAACCGATTCAAGTATTTTTTAAACCAGATCCTATGTTGAATTTTCTATCTCTTGCTAGAGGGGCAAACTCATCTCTGTCGTTCTGCTCTCTTCCTTTCTTTGAGCACCTTTTTTTTCATCGTCCTTCCGTCTTCCTTCTCTTCTCCTCCCTTTGCCAACCTCCTGTTTGGCACAGGGAAAGTGTGAAAGAGAAAGAGAGATAGAGAGAGGAAGTGCTGAAGAAGCATGCCTGTGCTGGGTAGTGGTGTGTCACAGTGTGAGGTCACACAAACAGTTGACTACTAAACCGCCTGAGACTGCAGGCTACATTTATACATTTTATCAGAAGCTCTTTATCCAGAGCAATTAGGGTTAAGTGCCTTGCTCAAGGGCACCTCAACACATTTTTCACACAGTAGGCTCAGGGATAAAATCCAACGGATTTGAAAACATTTTCCCCTCTCTCTCTCTTTCCTCTCTGATGTTGTGTATCTGTTCCCCCCCCCTGGTATTACTGGTATTACTCCCTATGTGACATTCTCTCTCTCTCTCTCTCTCTCTCTCTCTCTCTCTCTCTCTCTCTCTCTCTCTCTCTCTCTCTGTCTCTCTCTCTCTCTTTCTCTTTCTCTCTCTGTTTGTCTCTCTCTTTCTCTCTCCTCTCTCTCTCTCTTTCTCTGTCCCCTTTCTCTCGCTCTCTCTGTTTGTCTCTCTCTTTCTCTCTCCTCTCTCTCTCTCTTTCTCTCTCCCCTTTCTCTCGCTCTCTCTGTTTGTCTCTCTCTTTCTCTCTCCTCTCTCTCTCTTTCTCTCTCCCCTTTCTCTCTTCCCTTTCTCTTTCCTCTCTCACGTTCTCTCTCTTTCTCTCTCCCCTTTCTCTCTCTTTCTCTCTCCCCTTTCTCTCTTCCCTTTCTCTTTCCTCTCTCACGTTCTCTCTCTTTCTCTCTCCTCTCTCTTTCCTCTCACATTGTCTCTCTTTTTCTCTCTCTTTCTCTCTCCCCTTTCTCTCACTCTCTCTCTCTTTCCTCTCTCATGTTGTCTCTCTCTTTCTCTCTCCATTCTCTCTCCTTCCTCTCACATTTTCTCTCTCTTTCTCCCTTCGCATTTCTCTCGCTCTCTGTCTCTCTTTCCTTCAGTCTGTCTATCACTCTCTCCATTTCCTATCTCTTTTCTCTCTGATGTTATCTCTCCCTGTCTCTGTGCAGCTCTAGAGTGACTTTAGGGAATGTTAGTTGTGGGTTCGGGTGAAGTTCAACATAAACCCTTCCTGTGTAAATCTTTCTCTTCTCTTTATCTTTACATTAGGTTATGCTAAACCTTGAATGGTATTGGGTCAAATGGATTCAAATCCTGAAATTGTATTTCCCAATTAAAGTTAATTCAAATATGACTTGAGGACTTACAGTGTGATTCTGTTACTCTACTACAGTGTTTCTAAATCCTGGTCTTGGGGACACAAAGAGGCGCACACCTGATTTCCCTTTGATTTCACCCGATTTCACAATCCCAATCCAAGATGGCAACGCAGTTAGACATGTATATCTGTCTTTGTCTTATCCCGTGTAAATAGACAGTCTTTTTCATATATATCTTAATCTCTCTTTCTATCTACGACCTAAATGTACTTTCCCGCAACCCAATGTGGTACGGATCTGCTATTTTCATTCCTTATAACAGGAACTTCCATCAGGAGCTAGCCAGCTAACTAGCTACTAGTCTTTGTTAGCCATGGCTAGAGGTCCTCTCGCCAGCTAACTAGCTACTAGTCTTTGTTAGCCACGGCTAGCTGTCCTCTAGCCAGCTAACTAGCTACTAGTCTTTGTTAGCCACGGCTAGAGGTCTTCTAGCCAGCTAACTAGCTACTAGTCTTTGTTAAACACGGCTAGAGGTCCTCTAGCCAGCTAACTAGCTACTAGTTTTTGTTAGCCACGGCTAGAGGTCCTCTAGCCAGCTAACTAGCTACTAGTCTTTGTTAGCCACAGCTAGCGGTCCTCGCCTTTTTTTCCCCTGTGAAGGTCCAGATTGGACCCTCTAGCCTGTTCAACCTCTCTTTCGTATGGTCTGAGATCCCCAAAGATTGGAAAGCTGCCGCGGTCATCCCCCTCTTCAAAGGGGGAGACACTCTAGACCCAAACTGTTACAGACCTATATCTATCCTACCCTGCTTTTACAAGGTCTTCGAAAGCCAAGTTAACAAACCTTAAATAAAGGTGAAAAAAAAGAAAACTAACCAACTCATCGTTAAACCTTTGATTAGATGAAGTAAATGTAGAGCTCTTTGGGTCCCCTGGACGAGGTTTAAGAAACACTGCTGAAGGAACTTAATCCTACACTTATTCCTTTATTTAACTTGGGAAGTGAGTTAAAGAACAAATTCTTATTTACAATGATGACCTACACCGGCCAAACCCGGACAACTCTGGGCCAATTGTGTGCCGCCCTATGGGACTCCCAATCACGGCCGGATGTGATACAGCCTGGAATCGAACCAGGGACTGTAGTGACGCCTCTTGCACAAAGGGACAACATATAACACCTGACTCATTTCAACTTGATTCATCCCATCAGGGACTTGATTCATCCCATAAGGGACTTGATTCATCCCATAAGGGACTTGATTCATCCCATAAGGGACTTGATTCATCCCATAAGGGACTTGATTCATCCCATAAGAGACTTGATTCGTCCCATAAGGGACTTGATTCATCCCATAAGAGACTTGATTCGTCCCATAAGGGACTTGATTCATCCCATAAGAGACTTGATTCGTCCCATAAGGGACTTGATTCATCCCATAAGAGACTTGATTCGTCCCATAAGGGACTTGATTCAAGATTCTTCCCATAAGGGACTTGATTTAACCCATAAGGGATTTGATTCAAGATTCTTCCCATAAGGGACTTGATTCAAGATTCATCCCATAAGGGACTTGATTCGTCTCCCATAAGGGACATGATTCATCCCACAAGGTACTTGATTCATCCATTAAGAGATATGCTCCATTGTAATGCATTGTGATGCAGTATGTGACAGATAAGCTGTGTTTCTCCGAACAGAACATTGGGTGTCTGCCACAACCTGCTCACACACACAAATAAAAACATACGCACACGCATACATATGCACACACCCGTGCACACACAACAGGACATTGGGTGGCTGCCACACCATGAGCTCATCATCTTTCCTGTTGTTTGGGTTTCGCTCAGGTGTTTAGAGCCCTGTTTACACAGCTCACTGATGCCCCCTGCAGGGCTACACAGGGAGCACTGCCTCTAAGCCCCCCCCCACCTCAGTGGACTGAAGGGTCAGATCAGCTGCCTGCCAAGGAATCGTCTGACCGGTTTTCCGGCGTCTCATAATCTGCCTGACACTCTCGAGGCCCCCATTCACTGTCAGTCATTAGGTCTATTAGATGGCAGTGGATGAGCCTGATTTTCATTAGGAGGGGTGTGTGATAAGCATGTAATCTTTCTGACACCAGGCGACCAGGGAAAAGAGACAAACGATTAGAAATATGACTGAAATATAATCGCAACACGCAAAGTTTTGGTCTCATGTTTCATGAGCTGAAATTTTTAAAAATCCCAGGAATTTTCCATCTCTCACATTTTGTGCACACATTTCTTTACATCCTTGTTTGTGAGCATTTCTCCTTTGCCTGATAGGTGTGGCGTTATCAAGAATCTGATTAAACAAATGATCTTTACATAGGTGAACCTTGTGCTGTGGACAATAAAAGGCCACTTTAAAATGTGCAGTGTAGTCACATAACACAATGCCACAGACGTCTCAAGTTTTGGCATGCTGACGACAGCAATGTCCACCAGAACTCTTACCAGAAAATGTAATGTTATTTTCTCTAACATAAGCCATTTTATTTTCTATAACAATGTCATTTTAGAGAATTTGGCAGTACAACCAATCGGCCTCACAACCACAGTCCACGTGTAACCACGTCAGCCCGGGACCTCCACATCCGACTTCTTCACCTGCAGGATTGTCTGACGGGGGTGGGAAAAATTGGCTGGGTCTGGCTGCTCAGTGTGTGGGTCTGGCTGCTCAGTGGGTGGGTCTGGCTGCTCAGTGTGTGGGCCTGGCTGCCAAGTGGCTGGGCCTGGCTGCTCAGTGGGTGGGCCTGGCTGCCAAGTGGCTGGGCCTGGCTGCTCAGTGTGTGGGCCTGGCTGCCAAGTGGCTGGGCCTGGCTGCTCAGTGTGTGGGCCTGGCTGCCAAGTGGCTGGGCCTGGCTGCTCAGTGGGTGGGCCTGGCTGCTCAGTGGGTGGGCCTGGCTGCTCAGTGTGTGGGCCTGGCTGCTCAGTGTGTGGGCCTGGCTACCAAGTGGCTGGGCCTGGCTGCTCAGTGGGTGGGCCTGGCTGCCAAATGACTGGGCCTGGCTGCTCAGTGGGTGGGCCTGGCTGCTCAGGCTGGGCCTGGTTGCCAAATGGATGGGCCTGGCTGCTCAGTGGGTGGGCCTGGCTGCTCAGTGGGTGGGTCTGGCTGCTCAGTGTGTGGGCCTGGCTGCCAAGTGGCTGGGCCTGGCTGCTCAGTGGGTGGGCCTGGCTGCTCAGTGGGTGGGTCTGGCTGCTCAGTGTGTGGGTCTGGCTGCTCAGTGGGTGGGTCTGGCTGCTCAGTGTGTGGGCCTGGCTGCCAAGTGGCTGGGCCTGGCTGCTCAGTGGGTGGGACTGGCTGCCAAGTGGCTGGGCCTGGCTGCTCAGTGTGTGGGCCTGGCTGCCAAGTGGCTGGGCCTGGCTGCTCAGTGTGTGGGCCTGGCTGCCAAGTGGCTGGGCCTGGCTGCTCAGTGGGTGGGCCTGGCTGCTCAGTGGGTGGGCCTGGCTGCTCAGTGTGTGGGCCTGGCTGCTCAGTGTGTGGGCCTGGCTACCAAGTGGCTGGGCCTGGCTGCTCAGTGGGTGGGCCTGGCTGCCAAATGACTGGGCCTGGCTGCTCAGTGGGTGGGCCTGGCTGCTCAGGCTGGGCCTGGTTGCCAAATGGATGGGCCTGGCTGCTCAGTGGGTGGGCCTGGCTGCTCAGTGGGTGGGCCTGGCTGCTCAGTGGGTGGGCCTGGCTGCCAAGTGGCTGGGCCTGGCTGCTCAGTGGGTGGGCCTGGTTGCTCAGTGGGTGGGCCCGGCTGCTCAGTGTGTGGGCCTGGCTGCCAAGTGGCTGGGCCTGGCTGCTCAGTGGGTGGGCCTGGCTGCCAAGTGGCTGGGCCTGGCTGCTCAGTGGGTGGGCCTGGCTGCCAAGTGGCTGGGCCTGGCTGCTCAGTGGGTGGGCCTGGCTGCTCAGTGTGTGGGCCTGGCTGCTCAGTGGGTGGGCCTGGCTGCTCAGTGGGTGGGCCTGGCTGCTCAGTGGGTGGGCCTGGCTGCTCAGTGGGTGGGCCTGGCTGCTCAGTGGGTGGGCCTGGCTGCTCAGTGGGTGGGCCTGGCTGCTTAGTGGGTGGGTCTGGCTGCTCAGTGGGTGGGCCTGGCTGATCAGTGGGTGGGCCTGGCTGCCAAGTGGGTGGGCCTGGCTGCTCAGTGGGTGGGCCTGGCTGCTCAGTGGGTGGGCCTGGCTGCTCAGTGGGTGGGCCTGGCTGCTCAGTGGGTGGGCCTGGCTGCTCAGTGGGTGGGCCTGGCTGCTCAGTGTGTGGGCCTGGCTGCTCAGTGGGTGGGCCTGGCTGCTTAGTGGGTGGGTCTGGCTGCTCAGTGGGTGGGCCTGGCTGATCAGTGGGTGGGCCTGGCTGCCAAGTGGGTGGGCCTATGCCCTTCAAGACCCATGTGATGATAGGCAGCAGTGTCCAGCTGTGACATTAACCCTGGTTTTGAAGCAACGATTTTGAAATGAAAAAAGGGCTTGCCTGGATTGACTGTACATCTGCATTACAAATGGCATCCTATTCCCTACATTGTTTAGAAGTATAACACAACTGAAACTCTACAAAAAGAATCTCGTCATTCTGTCCTGTTCTATTTCAATTCAAGTCAGGATTCTAATTCCAGAACCTTCTCTTCTCTCTCAGCCATATCTCCTCATTCATTCTATATTAATGTGCTACCCTTCTATGCTACCGCCGAGCGTTTCCTAACCAATAAAACAGAGGCACTCTTCTGTGGAAATGTATTTATCTTTCCCCACAAACTCCATTCTGGCTCTTCCAGTCTCCCTTCAGTTGCTCTGTCTGCCATTTAATTTATATTAATGGCTATGCAACTGGCATCAGAATCCAATCCAGAGCTAGATTGGAGGGACCAGTGACTGCACATGAGAAAATATGCATAGGTTATTAAATCGGCAGCAATGTGTAGACTAACGACTAATGTATGTGTGCTCGTTGTGTTTCAGAGAATTGTTTGACTCGCCTGATACATGCATGCATTAACTTGGGTGATGTGTTAGGGAAGCTAATTCGGAGTGTGTGGGTTGGGGTGCGATGTGTCTCCTCTGTGAATGGAATGTTTATTAGCATCAGAGAATCTGCCCTGTGGAAGGATGATGTGATCTGGGTCTGCTGGACTGAAGAGATCGGTTGCGTCCCATAGGGCTCTGGTCAAAAGTAGTGCACTACGTAGGGAATAGGGTTCCATAGGGCTCTGGTCAAAAGTAGTGCACTACGTAGGGAATAGGGTTCCATAGGGCTCTGGTCAAAAGTAGTGCACTACGTAGGGAATAGGGTTCCATAGGGCTCTGGTCAAAAGTAGTGCACTACGTAGGGAATAGGGTTCCATAGGGCTCTGGTCAAAAGTAGTGCACTATGGAGGGAATAGGGTGGCATTTGAAACGCAGCCTGGGTTGTGCTGTGTGACTCATCCTCAGTGATAGAGGCCAGGTGGGACATTAGGAGAGCTGAGAGGGCAAAGGTCATGTTTTACAACCTACTTTGCTACAGCAACAAATCAGCAGTCCATATTAACTTCACCTTGAACAAACGCACACACACACACACACACACACACACACACACACACACACACACACACACACACACACACACACACACACACACACACACACACACACACACACACACACACACACACACACACACACACACACACACACACACACACACACACGAATGCTGGGCTGGCATAAACACACACAAACGTGGTGGGGGGGGGGGGGGGGGGTGGAAACACTGGACAGCTTGATTTGGTCTCCCCTCAGAGCTTTTTACAGAACATAATAGTGAAGACATCAAAACTATGAAATAACACACATGGAATCATGTAGTAACCGAAAAAAATGTTAAACAAATCAAAATATATTTTATATTTGAGATTCTTCAAAGTAGCCACCCTTTGCCTTGATCACAGCTTTGCACACTCTTGGCTATTACCTCTAATGAACTTATCCTATGCAGCAGAGGTAACTCTGGGTCTTCCTTTCCTGTGGCGGTCCTCATGAGAGACAGTTTCAACATAGTGCTTGATGGTTTTTGCGACTGCACTTGAAGAAACTTTAAAAGTTCTTGAAATTGACCTTCATGTCTTAAAGTAATGATGTACTGTCATTTTCTATTTGCTTATTTTGAGCTGTTCTTGATATAATATGGACTTGGTCTTTTACATTTACATTTACATTTAAGTCATTTAGCAGACGCTCTTAAATAGGGCTGTCTTCTGTATACCACCCCTACCTTGTCACAACACAACTGATTGGCTCAAAAGCATAAAGAAGGAAAGAAATTCCACAAATTAACTTTTAACAAGGTTAGTTGAAATGCATTCCAGGTGACTACCTCATGAATCTGGTTGAGAGAACACCAATAGTGTACAAAGCTGTTATCAAGGCAAAGGGTGGCTATTTTGAAGAATCTCAAATATAAAATATATTTTGATTTGTTTAACAGTTTTTTTTGGTTGCTACATGATTCCATATGTGTTATGTCATAGTTCTAATGTCTTCACTATTATTCTACAACATAGAACATTTTACAAATAAAGAAAATCTCTAGAATGAGTAGTTGTGTCCAAACATTTGACTCGTACTCTATATGTTTGGTACTGGTACTGTATATGATACTATATATGTGGTATTGGTACTGTATATGATACTATATATGTTTGGTACTGGTACTGTATATGGTACTATATATGTGGTATTGGTACTGTATATGGTACTATATATGTGGTATTGGTACTGTATATGGTACTATATATGTGGTACTGGTACTGTATATGGTACTATATATGTGGTATTGGTACTGTATATGGTACTATATATGTTTGGTATTGGTACTGTATATGGTACTATATATGTGGTATTGGTACTGTATATGGTACTAAATATGGTACTATATATGTGGTATTGGTACTGTATATGGTACTATATATGTGGTATTGGTACTGTATATGGTACTATATATGTTTGGTATTGGTACTGTATATGGTACTATATATGTGGTATTGGTACTGTATATGGTACTATATATGTGGTATTGGTACTGTATATGGTACTATATATGTGGTATTGGTACTGTATATGGTACTATATATGTGGTATTGGTACTGTATATGGTACTATATATGTGGTATTGGTACTGTATATGGTACTATATATGTGGTATTGGTACTGTATATGGTACTATATATGTGGTATTGGTACTGTATATGGTACTATATATGTGGTATTGGTACTGTATATGATACTATATATGTTTGGTACTGGTACTGTATATGATACTATATATGTGGTACTGGTACTGTATATGATACTATATATGTGGTATTGGTACTGTATATGGTACTATATATGTGGTATTGGTACTGTATATGGTACTATATATGTGGTACTGGTACTGTATATGGTACTATATATGTGGTATTGGTACTGTATATGGTACTATATATGTTTGGTATTGGTACTGTTTATTACTGTATATGATACTATATATGTTTGGTATTGGTACTGTATATGGTACTATATATGTTTGGTATTGGTACTGTATATGGTACTATATATGTGGTATTGGTACTGTATATGGTACTATATATGTTTTTGTGTAGGTGTGTGTGAGCAAAGATTGCGGAATTACAATCAAGGTTTTATGTTTTATGGGTGTCTCATGATGGTTGTTCAGTGCAGTCGATCTATACACAGGGACTGGGTGTAGGTACAGTTGAAGTGGGAAGTTTACATACACTTCGGTTGGAGTCATTTTTTTCAACCACTCCACAAATTTCTTGTTAACAAACTATAGTTTTGGCAAGTCAACTTTGTGCATGACACAAGTCATTATTCCAACAATTGTTTACAGACAGATTATTTCACTTATCATTCATTGTATCACATTCCCAGTGGGTCAGAAGTTTACAAACACTAAATTGACTGTGCCTTTAAAGAGCTTGGAAAATTCAAGAAAATTATGTCATGGCTTTAGAAGCTTCTGATAGGCTAATTGACATCATTTAAGTCAATTGGAGGTATACCTGTGGATGTATTTCAAGGCCTACCTTCAAACTCAGTGCCTATTTGCTTGACATCATGGGAAAATCAAAAGAAATCAGCCAAGACCTCAGAAAAAAAATTGTAGACCTTCACAAGTCTGGTTCATCCTTGGGAGCAATTTCCAAATGCCTTAAGGTACCACGTTCATCTGCACAAACAATAGTAGCCAAGTATCAACACCATGGGACCACGCAACCATATCCTGCTCCAAAACCGCCATAAAAAAAAGCAAAACTATGGTTTGCAACTGCACATGGGGACAAAGATCATACTTTTTGGAAAAATGTCCTCTGGTCTGATGAAACAAAAATATAGAACTGTTTAGCCATAATGACCAACGTTATGTTTGGAGGAAAAGGGGGGAGGTTTGCAAGCCGAAGAATACCATCCCAACCGCGAAGCACGGCGGTGGCAACATCATGTTGTGGGTGCTTTGCTGCAGGAGGGACTGGTTCTCTTCACAAAATAGATGGCATGATGAGGAAGGACATTTTTGTCCCAGTCAGAAACTTTTAAAGCTTAGTCGCAAATGGGTCTTCCAAATGGACAATGACCCAAAGTTGTGGCAAATTGGCTTAAGGACAACAAATTCAAGGTATTGGAGTTGCCATCACAAAGCCCTGACCTCAATCCTATGGATAAATTTGTGGGCAAAACTGAAAAGTGTGTGCGAGCAAGGAGGCCAACAAACCAGACCCAGTTACACCAGCTCTGTCAGGAGGAATGGGCCAAAATTCACCCAATTTATTGTGGGAAGTTTGTGGAAGGCTACCTGAAACGTTTGATCCAAGTTCAACAATTTAAAGACAATGCTACCAAATACTAATTGAGTGTATTTAAACTTCTGACCCACTGGGAATGTGATGAAAGAAATAAAAGCTTAAATAAATCATTCTCTCTACTATTATTCTGACATTTCACATTCTTAAAATAAAGTGTTGATCCTAACTGACCTAAGACAGGGAATTCTTTACTTTGATTAAATGTCAGGGATTGTGAAAAACTGAGATTCAATTTATTTGGCTGAAGGTGTATGTAAACTTCCAACTTCAACTGAATGAGAGAGAGAGAGAGACAGAGAGAGAGAGAGAAAGACAGACAGAAAGGAGAGAGAGAGAGAGAGAGAGAGAGAGAGAGAGAGAGAGAGAGAGAGAGAGAGAGAGAGAGAGAGAGAGAGAGAGAGAGAGAGAGAGAGGTAAAGTCCATTGTACATCATTATTGTCAGAAAGGTTCATCAACACTGAATAACTGAACAGTCTAACCATACTGTACGAGCTCCTCACAATCATAGCAAATTGAGGTGTTAGAGTGGAAACACCGTTAAACTGAAAACTCTTAAGATATTTCCGTTGTGTTAAATGAAAAAAAAACGTACAGGCAATTAT
This sequence comes from Oncorhynchus gorbuscha, assembly GCF_021184085.1. NCBI lineage: Eukaryota > Metazoa > Chordata > Actinopteri > Salmoniformes > Salmonidae > Oncorhynchus > Oncorhynchus gorbuscha. The sequence goes on along the minus strand of NC_060196.1, from coordinate 58,757,299 downwards.
CACTTCAACATGTTGAGGTTACATTTCATCACGTTTCACTTGTCGATGTGATAAATGGCAGGGTAGCCTAGTGGTTAGAGTGTTGGACTAGTAACCGGAAGGTTGCAGGTACAAAACCCCGAGCTGACAAGGTACTAATCTGTCGTTCTGCCCCTGAACAAGTCAGTTAACCCACTGTTCCCAGGTCGTCATTGAAAATAAGAATTTGTTCTTAGCTGACTTGCCTGGTTAAATAAAGGTAAAATAATAAACAAGTGTTCTGTTTAAGTGATAATGCCAGAGAAGCCGGTGTTTGGAGGATATATTGGCGTAGTTGTTGTTAACCCCGAGACGAAGTCGAAAAAACGGCTTTGAGGGCGTTATCACTTCTATACAACGGGTTATCAACATATTCAAATAATGATTGACATACTTTAATTAAAAACTTTATTTTGATGAGTTTATTCATACTATTTCTACAAGATATAGTCCAGTTAACAAATCTAGGGTTGCTACCCCAAGCCGACTGGCTGCCCCAAGCCGACTGGTTACCCCAAGCCGACTGGTTGCCCCAAGCCGACTGGTTGCCCCAAGCCGACTGGCTGCCCCAAGCCGACTGGTTGCCCCAAGCCGACTGGTTGCCCCAAGCCGACTGGCTGCCCCAAGCCGACTGGCTGCCCCAAGCCGACTGGCTGCCCCAAGCCGACTGGTTGCCCCAAGCCGACTGGCTGCCCCAAGCCAACTGGCTGCCCCAAGCCGACTGGTTGCCCCAAGCCGACTGGTTACCCCAAACCGACTGGTTACCCCAAGCCGACTGGTTGCCCCAAGCCGACTGGTTGCCCCAAGCCGACTGGTCATTCATTCCATTTGTTCGGTTGCCAGAGACACAACGCAGTCGTTCAGTCTTTTTGTTCTGTATCTAGTCATTCGTTCTAAATGTTCCATTGCTATACTGGCTGACAATGTTCTTATCCCTCGCTTGCTAGCTAGCCAACTACGGCTAACTTACAGTCACGTTTAACAGTGCAGCCAGAATAACAACAGTAGCTACACCCCTCTGGTCTGATCCGCACCCCTCTGGTCTGATCCTCACCCCTCCGGTCTGATCCCCACCCCTCTTATCATTATTAGAGAGAGAGAGAGAGAGAGAGAGAGAGAGAGAGAGAGAGAGAGAGAGAGAGAGAGAGAGAGAGAGAGAGAGAAAGAGAGAAAGAGAGAGAGAGAGAGAGAGAGAGAGAGAGAGAGAGAGAGAGAGAGAGAGAGAGAGAGAGAGAGGGACAGAGAGAGAGACAGAGAGAGAGAGAGAGAGAGAGAGAGAGAGAGAGAGAGAGAGAGAGAGAGAGAGAGAGTGGAGGAGGAATCTATGATAGTTAAGTGATAAAGCCAGAGAAGACGGTATATGTATGATTCATGATTTTGACTGGCTGAGGAAAAACTGCCCATCTGTCTCGTCCTGACTCCCAACACGCTCATTACTATGGGACAGCTGGCGATCCAATTTTGAATATTGAAACCATGTTAAGGGATTGCTGCTAGGCCCGAGACCAAACCATGTTAAGGGGTGCTGCTAGGCCCGAGACCAAACCGTGCCTCTAAACACCGGTTTTCAGGGAGTTATCACCTTTGTACGTGTTACCAACATATTCAAATAATGATTGAGATATTTTAATTAAAAACTTTATTTTGATTAATTTATTCATGCTATTTCATCCTTCTACAAGATAGAGTCCCGACACAAATATAGGGTTGCTACCAAAGCCGGCTGGTCGTTTGTTTTATTGGTTCGGTTGCCAGAGACGCGACCCAGTCGTTTGTTCTAATACTGGCTGTCAATGTTCTTATCCTTTGCTAGCTAGCCAGCTATGGCTAAATTACAGTCACGTCAAAAAGAATAACAACAGTAGCTGCATTTGTTTAAGCTGTTTTCTAGTGTCATTTATTTGGATACATCCATAACAATGAGCTAATGAGGTGTGATTTCGCCTGTCATAGAAAATGTGCTCATTCGCCAGGACACTGATGTTCAGAGGAGCTAGTCAACAACACTGCCAACACAATCACTTCAAACTGAAGCTGGAACGACTGCAAACTAGCTGCTCTTCGTTACGTTTGATCTGTTTTCTATCGATGGTTATTTGTATACGGGATATCCATAAAAAAATGATGCCAGCTGATTCATGATTTCGACTGGTTGAGAAACACCGCCTGTCTCTCTGTCTTTCTCATCCCAACTCCCAACACGTTCATTACTATGGGACAGCTGGCGATCGAATTTGAATATTGAAACAATGTTGCTAATGTCTGAGAGACAGACAGCAAGTTAATACGAATCTCCGCTGTTAAAAACTAAATGTATAAAAGAAATGTGAAATAAGGTCTAGATGGGAACAGAGCAAATAGGAATTTTAACATCGTAAATTTAGCCGACGTTAACTTGTGGAATAGACACCGTCTGGAATGCGGTATTAACCAATCGGTATTCAGGATTGAGATTCAGGATTCAGGATTCAGATTAGACCCACCATACACTATATTCTACTGTATGATTGGCCCCGTGACTGACTACACAGGGTGGTTGGTCCTTACTAAACCACGACCTCTCTCAGAGTCTACTGTACCCATCACTGACACTCTTTATCTAGCCTGTGTACCATTCTGTTTGTGTTATAATTCAACTCATTGCCACTCCTTGTCATGCCAAACATTTGGAAGTGGAATGGTAGCACAAACAGACTGGTTCCCAGGCTAGCCTTTTCCCATTCCATCGGTCCATTATCATGACGTGCAAGTCGGTAATCCTTGGAATAAATCATGAATAAATTATTTGGGTTACTTTCACATCAAATTGACTCATATTTAATGCTGATTTAGTTGCTCCTATTCCTTCCTAATGTTGATTTAAAAGATTCTGTGCATGTTTCCAGAGTGTATCGTTAATGTACGAGTAAGCTCTGTAATTCTTGTAATAAATCATTAAAAGAAATGCATCGGTCTGGGGGTCTCTCTCTGCCCTGTCAGAACACAGTGATTGATCTAGATTCTAGCACACCGATTGTGGGTGACAGACTTGAAAAATAATGTGTGTGTGTGTGTGTTTATATATCTGTGTGTGTGTATTTGTGTGTGTGTACGTGTGTATGCGTGAGTGTGTATCGCTAAATCAGAAGGGATTTCATTTGAAAGCTTGTTACAGCATATTAGCAGAGCGGTAAAGCATTGTGTGTGTGTGTGTGTGTGTGTGTGTGTGTGTGTGTGTGTGTGTGTGTGTGTGTGTGTGTGTGTGTGTGTGTGTGTGTGTGTGTGTGTGTGTGTGTGTGTGTGTGTGTGTGTGTGTGTGTGTGTGTGTGTGTGTGTGTGTGTGTGTGTGTGTGTGTGTGTGTGTGTGTGTGTGTGTGTGTGTGTGTGTGTGTGTGTGTGTGTGTGTGCGTGTGTGTGCGTGTGCACATGTGTGTGTGTCACCAAATCAGTGATCACATTTGAAAAGTTTTTACAGCATATTAAGAGAGAGGCACAGCACTGTATCATGACATGAGGTAAGCTTCAATTATAATTTAACAACCACTTACTGAAGGCCAAATTATATGTAACCAATCAAATGTGGTTTTACTGAAGGCCAAATTACATGTAACCAATAAAATGTGGTTTTACTGAAGGCCAAATTACATGTAACCAATAAAATGTGGTTTTAGTGTTAAAGTTTAAAGAGCGACTGCCTTTAAAAAGCAACCAATAATTGTAAATAAAAACAGTCTATGTGGTGTCAATGTGAGTCTGAAACAGTTAGTCTAGTGTCAACATTGACTACAGGAAGTGTAAATAGGATATTTTTTTGTCATAATGTCAGTCTCATTTAAAATAGAGTTTGGAACATCCGTGTGTCACAATGGATAAATGAAGGGTTTTCATTTACAGCTGCGGAGATGTCTCTCTATCCAGTAGCATAGACAGTGAGACAGACCTGCCCAGCATCTCCGACTTTGTTTACACAAGACAACGTCACACATTTGTTTATACTTGAGAAATACTACGCAAAAAAACAACAACAACCTAGTTAGATGTCAAAGTGCGCAACTAAAACAACCTCGACAACAACAAAAAAAACATCTAAAATCATTTACAGATTTCTTGAGATGTCTTAGATTCATTCTGGGGGATTTTGAGAAGGTGAAATATCATCATCATTATTGGAATCGTGCAGGAAACACACCCCTAAGACTGAAATCGTGTTTTTCCTAATGAGCAACATAGCAACACACGTGTCCAGCTTAGGTTCTGATTGAGATTTATGTCCCAAAAAGCCCTTCGGCTTGAATATGGCTTCATAAGTACAGCTGTAAATCCTAGAAAGCCTGGAATCAAGAGCAATTACCGACAGAGAGGCTATAGTTATATAGCTGTACATTACTGCTTAAATCAAATTAAATTACAGACAGAGAGGCTATAGTTATATAGCTGTACATTACTGCTTAAATCAAATTAAATTACAGACAGAGAGGCTATAGTTATATAGCTGTACATTACTGCTTAAATCAAATTAAATTACAGACAGAGAGGCTGTAGTTATATAGCTGTACATTACTGCTTAAATCAAATTAAATTACCGACAGAGGCTATAGTTATATAGCTGTACATTACTGCTTAAATCAAATTAAATTACAGACAGAGAGGCTGTATACAACTGGCCCTTCTTTGGACACTGTGCTATCTAACCTCCAAACGAGCTTCAATGCCATACAACACTCCTTCCGTGGCCTTCAACTGCTCTTAAATGCAAGTAAAACCAAATGCATGCTTTTCAACCGTTCGCTTCCCGCACCCGCCCACCCGATTAGCATCACTACTCTGGACGGTTCTGACTTAGAATATGGACAACTACAAATACCTAGATGCCTAGCTAGACTGTAAACTCTCCTTCCAAAATCATATTAAACATCTCCAATCTCCAAAATCAAATCTAGTATTGGCTTTCTATTTCGCAACAAAGCCTCCTTCACTCACGCCGCCAAACTTACCCTAGTAAAACTGACTATCCTACCGATCCTCTACTTTGGCGATGTCATCTACAAAATAGCTTCCAAAACTCTACTCAGCAAACTGGATGCAGTCTATCACAGTGCCATCCGTTTTGTTACCAAATCACCTTATACCACCCACCCTGTACCTGCATGCTCTATTCGGCTGGCCCTCGCTACATATTGATCGCCAGACCCACTGGCTCCAGACCCACTGGCTCCACCTTATCTCAGTTCACTGGTCACGATAACAACATCCACCCGTAGCACACGTTCCAGCAGGTATATCTCACTGATCATCCCCAAAGCCAACACCTCATTTGGCCACTTTTCCTTCCAGTTCTCTGCTGCCAGTGACTGGAACAAATTGCAAAAATCGTTGAAGTTGGAGACTTTTATCTCCCTCACCAACTTCAAACATTTCCCTCAACTTCTTTAAACATCAGCTTTCTGAGCAGCTAACCAATCGCTGCAGCCGTACATAGTCCATCTGTAAATAGCCCACCCAATCAACCTACCTCATCCCCATACTGTTTTTATTTACTTTTCTGCTCTTTTACTCACCAGTATCTCTACTTGCACCTCATCATCTGCTCATTTATCACTCCAGTGTTAATCTGCTAAATTGTAACTATTCTCTCCTATGGCCTATTTATTGTCTACCTCCTCATGCCTGTTGCTCACACTGTATATAGACTTTCTTTTTTCTACTGTGTCATTGACTTGTTTATTGTGTTATTGGCTTGTTTATTGTTTATTTATACATGTGTAACTCTGTTGTTGTCTGTGTCACACTGCTTTGCTTTATCTTGGCCAGGTCACAGTTGTAAATGAGAACTTGTTCTCAACTAGCCTACCTGGTTAAAAAAAGGTAAAAATTAAAAATAAAATTAAAAAATATATATATATATAACATTTTAGTAAACTTCCTTGACGATAATTATTCTCCTCTTTGACTATATTTACAGTGAACTATTTACTCCAGTTGTGGCCTAAAAGTTTTGAGAATGACACAAATATACATTTTCACAAAGTCTGCTGCCTCAGGTGTCTTTAGATATTTTTGTCAGATGTTACTATGGAATACTGAAGTATAATAACAAGCATTTAATAGGTGTCAAAGGCTATTATTAACAATTACATGAAGTTGATGCAAAGAGTCAATATTTGCAGTGTTGACCCTTCTTTTTCAAGACCTCTGTAATCAGCCCAGGCATGCTGTCAATTAACTACTGGATAACTTTCTATTTGTATTGCTTTGAATCTTTTTAAATGAATTTATCTTATTAACACTTTGTTCTAGCTAGCTATTTGTGTAGGTAGCTATCAAGTAAACGCAATGATGTCAGCCCATTCTTGCATAATCAATGCTTGGAGTTTGTCAAAATTTGTGGGATTTTGTTTGCCCACCTGCCTCTTGAGGATTGACCACAAGTTCTCAATGGGATTAAGGTCTGGGGAGTTTCCTGGCCATGGACCCAAAATACTGATGTTTTGTTACCCGAGCCACTTAGTTATCACTTTTGCCTTAGAGAGAATCACTGACATTATGACAGCTGGTTCTTTTGTGGCAGGGCTGAAATGCAGTGGAAATGTTTTTGGGGGATTCAATTAATTTGCATGGCAAAGAGGGACTTTGCAATTAATTGCAATTAATCTGATCACTCTTCATAACATTGTGGAGTATATGAAAATTGCCATCATACAAACTGAGGCAGCATACTTTGTGAAAATTAATATTTATTTAATTCTCAAAATGTA
>NC_060196.1:58733047-58745547 GCF_021184085.1 Oncorhynchus gorbuscha | reverse complement strand
GAGAGAGAGACAGAGAGAGAGACAGAGAGAGAGCCTGAAATAACGTAGAAATAGCTTGAACAATTTGAAGACCGGACATGGCTATGAAATCCACAATCCCTCAAATCTTTCACAGTCCTGCCAATATGGTGGAACAATGGTAACTACATGGTAACATGTAGATAACAGAGAAAGGCATATCATTCAAGACATATACATGAATGGAGTTATATCAAATCAAATTTATTTATATAGCCCTTCGTACATCAGCTGATATCTCAAAGTGCTGTACAGAAACCCAGCCTAAAACCCCAAACAGCAAGCAATGCAGGTGTAGAAGCACGGTGGCTAGGAAAAACTCCCTAGAAAGGCCAAAACCTAGGAAGAAACCTAGAGAGGAACCAGGCTATGTGGGGTGGCTAGTCCTCTTCTGGCTGTGCCGGGTGGAGATTATAACAGAACATGGCCAAGATGTTCAAATGTTCATAAATGACCAGCATGGTCGAATAATAACAAGGCAGAACAGTTGAAACTGGAGCAGCAGCACAGTCAGGTGGACCGGGGACAGCAAGGAGTCATCATGTCAGGTAGTCCTGGGGCACGGTCCTAGGGCTCAGATCCTCCGAGAGAGAGAAAGAAAGAGAGAATTAGAGAGAGCATATGTGGGGTGGCCAGTTAGTAATGTTAATGGTACAGTCAGGGCCCAGGGACAGGGCCCCGGGGCCGGGGCAGCACAGTGTAGTATTGTACTGGAGAGTTAAGGGATGTTGATATAGTGCAGGTGCATTTATACGGAGACTTGATTACACACATGTGGATTGTATTTATCATCATTAGTCATTTAGGTCAACATTGGGTCATTCAGAGATCCTCACCGAACTTCTGGAGAGAGTTTGCTGCACTGAAAGTAAAGGGGCTGAATAATTTTGCACGCCCAATTTTTCAGTTTTTGATTTGTTAAAAAAGTTTGAAATATCCAATAAATGTCGTTCCACTTCATGATTGTGTCCCACTTGTTGTTGATTCTTCACAAAAAAATACAGTTTTATATCTTTATGTTTGAAGCCTGAAATGTGGCAAAAGGTCGCAAAGTTCAAGGGGGCCGAATACTTTCGCAAGGCACTGTATATATATGTGTATAATATGACATTTGTAATGTCTTTATTGTTTTGAAATTTCTGTATGTGTAATGTTTACTGTTAATTTTTATTGTTTATTTCACTTTTGTATATTATCTACCTCACTTGCTTTGGCAATGTTAACACATGTTTCCCATGCCAATAAAGCCCTTGAATTGAATTTAATTTAATTGAAATTGAGAGAGAATGAGAGAGAGAACATGAGAAAGAGAGAGAGAACATGAGAAAGAGAGAACGAGAGAGAGAACGAGAGAGAACATGAGAAAGAGAGAGAGAGAACAGGAGAGAGAGAGATTGAAAGAGAGAGAGAGACAGAGAGAGAGAGAGAGAGAGAGACAGAGAGAGAAAGAGAGAGAGACATAGAAAGAGAGAGAAAGAACGAGAGAGAGAGAGAGAGAGAGAGAGAGAGAGAGAGAGAGAGAGAGAGAGAGAGAGAGAGAGAGAGAGAGAGAGAAAGAACGAGAGAGAGAGAGAGAGAGAGAGAGACAGAGAGAGAGAGAGAGAGAGAGAGAGAATGTTGGGACTACACAGAGAGAGAGAGAGAGAGAGAGAGAGAGAGAGAGAGAGAGAGAGAGAGAGAGAGAGAGAGAGAGAGAGAGAGAGAGAGAGAGAGACAGAGAGAGACAGAGAGAGAGACAGAGAGACGGAACACGAGTTGACAGCAGAGACACTTGACACTCATCTCCAAAATGGAAACTGTTGCAAAAGGTAAAATATCCAATAAAAGTTGTACTGTTTGTCCTCTCACTGAGTTTAATGGGGTTCCACGACAAGGCAGGCCTGTGCCTGAGCTAGCCCATAAACGAGGCCTGTGCCTGAGCTAGCCCATAAACGAGGCCTGTGCCTGAGCTAGCCCATAAACGAGGCCTGTGAATGGGCCACTGTGCCTCCTCGGGGTCTTTGACTGTGGAGGAAAGAAGGGACGTTTGGGGGGGGGGGACAAATTCACAAAGCCTCTCCGAGAATAAGTGCTGATCTAGGATCAAGTCCCTCTTGTTGATGTTGTCTTATTCATTGTGATGTAAAATGATAAACTGATCTTAAACTGATCTTATATCAATACTCCACCTCTGAGATGTTTAATAAAAAAGCAGGAGCTGGACACTTCCCCTAAACCCTAGATAGATACAAATCAGTCATAAAGGCAAAAATACTTTTTTGATTTGTTTATCACTTTTTTGGTTACTACATGATTCCATATGTGTTGTCTTCACTATTATTCCACAATGTAGAACGTAGTCAAAAATAAAGAAAAACCTTTTCAGGTGTTGTAAAACTTTTGACCGGTAGTGTATGTTGATTCTGTGACGGGTTTATCACAGCTTTCCAACAGCTGCAGAGATGCTATTCCCCTTCTACTATAAGGGCCTTAGCCTATACTGAAGGCCTGAAAAATTGCCAAAGACTCCAGACACACAAGCTATAGACTGTTCACCTTGCTACCGTCCGACAAACGATATCGGATGCATCGGCTCAAGAACCAACAGGCTCCGAGACAGCTTCCACCGCCAAGCCAGAAGACTGCTAAAGAGCCAGACTGGTAAATATTAAATCAATGCTACCCGAATTCTCTGCATTATGTCTATCTTACACTCACCGTACACACACTTGACTATGTACAGGGCATTCGGAAAGTATTCAGACCCCTTGACTTTTTCCACATTTTGTTACAGCCTTATTCTGAAATGGTTTAAATATTTTTTTTCCCTCATCAATCTACACACAATACCCCATAATGACATCACAATACCCCATAATGACATCACAATACCCCATAATGACATCACAATACCCCAAAATGACATCACACCCCATAATGACATCACAATACCCCATAATGACATCACAATACCCCAAAATGACAAAGCAAAAATTGGTTTTTAGAAGTGTTTGCAAATGTATAAAAAGTATTCAGAACCTATACTCAGTACTTTGTTGAAGCACCTTTGGCAGTGATTACAGCCTCAAGTCTTCTTGGATATTAGGCTACAAGCTTGGCACACCTGTATTTGGGGAGTTTCTCAAATTATTTTCTGCAGATCCTCTCAAGCTCTGTCAGGTTGGATTGGGAGCGTTGCTGCACAGCTATTTTCAGGTCCCTCTAGAGATGTTCGATCGGTTTCAAGTCCAGGCTCTGGCTGGGCCACTCAAGGACATTCAGCGACTTGTCCCAAAGCCACTCCTGTAGAAACATCTCAAGGATGATCAATGGAAAAAGGATGCACCTGAGTTCAGTTCAAGAGTCTCATAGCGAAGGGGTCAAAAAAAAAACGATTTAAATCAGCAATGCTCTTGTAGTGTGAGATGTGCAACGACACTTTTTGAGAACAGTGATCAGCAATAGCCAATGGGAGCTCGCCAGAGAAGAAGCCAGTGAGTTGATGACTTTGTTTGGCATCACCCAGAATGTGTAGAGCCATGACAACTAATGCTATTCCTTTATACTTGCCTTTAACCAAAGCGTCAAATCGTTGCAGCTTTGAAGTTTACACGCAAAATGTTATTAAATTCAAAACGTTGGCTAGATATTTCACCTCCAGCTTGAGCTGCTTGAGCCACAGCTTAATGTAGCTACGTTAAATGCAATTATATCATCGTTTTTCCGTCAGACAGCATGGTATGGAGAGTCCTCGAGACCAAGTGAAGAACCTTGTAGTGTGTGACCTCCATCTACGCCACATTGTTTTGAGGCGACAGGTAGCCTAGTGGTTAGAGTGTTGGACTATCCACCGAAAGGTTGCAAGTTCAAATCCCAGAGCTGACAAGGTACAAATATTTTGTTCTGCCCCCCTGAACAAGGCAGTTAACCTACTGTTCCTAGACCAGTTAACCCACTGTTCCTAGACCAGTTAACCCACTGTTCCTAGACCAGTTAACCCACTGTTCCTAGACCAGTTAACCCACTGTTCCTAGACCAGTTAACCCACAGTTCCTAGACCAGTTAACCCACTGTTCCCAGACCAGTTAACCCACTGTTCCTAGACCAGTTAACCCACAGTTCCTAGACCAGTTAACCCACAGTTCCTAGGCCATCTTTGAAAATAAGAATTTGTTCTTAACTGACTTGCCTCGGTAAATCATTGTTTAGTGTGCGCACCACTACATTGGCAAGAAAGCTGAAGTTGAAGATGAGATCACTAGAGAGAAAGTTGTTTAATGTGAGAAGCTCAGCTAAACTTGTGTAGTGTACACACACTTTAACACATCATATACTGCTGCTACTCTTTATTTTACTATTATTATTATCTATCCTGATGTCACTTTACCCTGCCTTCATGTACATATCTACCTCTAATACCTTATTATTATCTATCCTGATGTCTAGTCACTTTACCCTGCCTTCATGTACATATCTACCTCAAATACCTTATTATTATCTATCCTGATGTCACTTTACCCTGCCTTCATGTACATATCTACCTCTAATACCTTATTATTATCTATCCTGATGTCTAGTCACTTTACCCTGCCTTCATGTACATATCTACCTCAAATACCTTATTATTATCTATCCTGATGTCACTTTACCCTGCCTTCATGTACATATCTACCTCTAATACCTTATTATTATCTATCCTGATGTCTAGTCACTTTACCCTGCCTTCATGTACATATCTACCTCTAATACCTTATTATTATCTATCCTGATGTCTAGTCACTTTACCCTGCCTTCATGTACATATCTACCTCAAATACCTTATTATTATCTATCCTGATGTCACTTTACCCTGCCTTCATGTACATATCTACCTCTAATACCTTATTATTATCTATCCTGATGTCACTTTACCCTGCCTTCATGTACATATCTACCTCTAATACCTTATTATTATCTATCCTGATGTCACTTTACCCTGCCTTCATGTACATATTTACCTCTAATACCTTATTATTATCTATCCTGATGTCACTTTACCCTGCCTTCATGTACATATCTACCTCTAATACCTTATTATTATCTATCCTGATGTCACTTTACCCTGCCTTCATGTACATATCTACCTCTAATACCTTATTATTATCTATCCTGATGTCACTTTACCCTGCCTTCATGTACATATCTACCTCTAATACCTTATTATTATCTATCCTGATGTCACTTTACCCTGCCTTCATGTACATATCTACCTCTAATACCTTATTATTATCTATCCTGATGTCACTTTACCCTGCCTTCATGTACATATCTACCTCTAATACCTTATTATTATCTATCCTGATGCCTAGTCACTTTACCCAGCCTTCACACCCCGGTCCATGTGAACAGAGAGATACATCCACAGTCACCTCTCTGATAAACACCCCGGGTCCATGTGAACAGAGAGATACATCCACAGTCACCTCTCTGATAAACACCCCGGGTCCATGTGAACAGAGAGATACATCCACAGTCACCTCTCTGATAAACACCCCGGGTCCATGTGAACAGAGAGATACATCCACAGTCACCTCTCTGATAAACACCCCGGGTCCATGTGAACAGAGAGATACATCCACAGTCACCTCTCTGATAAACACCCCGGGTCCATGTGAACAGAGAGATACATCCACAGTCACCTCTCTGATAAACACCCCGGGTCCATGTGAACAGAGAGATACATCCACAGTCACCTCTCTGATAAACACCCCGGTCGATGTTGTTCCCTTTACTACAAATACTCAGACATTTCTATACATTAAAAGGTTTCAGAGTTCACCTTAATACTATAGATAGATGGACTTGGGGGGGGGGGGTGGATTTAATGATCTGCCTCTAGCTCTTTCCACTACAATAACTCACCCCTGCTTTACATACAGTATGACATTACTACATTAGCATAGTCTATGGCCATCTCCTACAATCAATCCTGGCTCGTTAGCGCTGTCGCTAGGCTAATCAGTGCAGCGTTCCCAAATGCCACCCTATTTCCTATATAGTGCACTACTTTTGACCAGGGCCCATGGGGATCTAATTTTTAAAAAGTAGTGAACTAGGGAATATGGTGCTATTTGGGACACACAGGTTATTTCCTCTGGCTAAGGAAGTTAGCACCAGGAAGAACATGAACAATATAATCAGAATGAGCCGGTTAAATATTCATGTCCTTCTAATATCCTTAAACACCGTCCAACCCTTTAGAAGCCCCTGGTAATCACTAGACTAGATGGTCATTCTGGTAAAAGAACAAGGTTTGGTGGTGATGTCAGACCTGATGAGCTAGCTGGCCATTATTAGCTTTTTGGTCACCAGTGGGAACAGCTAATGTTTACGTTTCCACTAATAGCTCTTTTTTTTTTGTTTATCTTAATCAGCGTCGGGTCAAAATGGAAGGAAGCATACGCCGATTAAAACATCTGGTTTTCTGAGCAATCAGTGGAATTATTAGGACATGTAAAGAACTTAATCGGCATTCCAGCTGTGTTTCTGATCTGAACACTTGCTAGCACCATCCGCACGAGCCTCCGTCTTTAGCGCGCGAGTGAAGTGTGTTCAGAACAACTGAAATAGATGCCGTCTTAGATGTCGTTTTCGCATACAAACTTTACATGTCCGAACTCGGATATGCTTCCCAAAAATATGCCCGCTGTGTTAGAACGTTTGTTTTGATTGGCGGTTGTTTGCATTCATCAGAGTCCCATCAGGATGATTTCAGATGAACACCCCGGGTCCATGTGAACAGGATTATTAGGGAAATCATTCTTCATGCAAAAGCATGTAAACTTTTTAATCAAACTATTATATTAGACTAGTGGTTAGAGAGTTGGACTAGTAACCGAAAGGTTTCAAGTTCAAATCCCCAAGCTGACAAGGTACAAGTCTGTCACTCTGCCCCTAAATAGGCAGTTAACCCACTGTTCCTAGGCCGTCATTGAAAATAAGAATTTGTTCTTAACTGACTTGCCTAGTTAAATAAATAAAAATAATCACATTATTGATTGTGTGCATGTAAATGCACTCAATAATTGAAAAAAGCACTCCTCTTAATAACATCTTGCCCATGGAACAGACACACATGCACCTATCTTCCAATACCTTGGTCTAATCACCTAATAATGAACCATTGTTCCGTTCCCTTGAGGCTGACTGTTCCATTCCCTTGCAGATCTGAAGCGATGACATCATCACTATGATTAATAATGGAACAAGTCATGATGAGGTATTCTCCACTAATAAATTAGATTAGTTAGAAGAGAGAATTTCGTGATAATATTGCAGTAGGACAGATTAATGAGAGCTGGAGAAGAGAGAGAGAGACAGAGAGAGAGGTAGAGAGACAGAGAGAGAGAGAGACAGAGACAGAGAGACAGAGAGACAGAGAGACAGAGAGACAGAGAGAAAGAAAGAAAGAGAGACAGAGAGAAAGAGAGAAAGAGAGAGGTAGAGAGACAGAGAGAGAGAGAGAGAGACAGAGAGAGAGAGAGAGAGACAGAGAGAGAGAGAGAGAGACAGAGAGAGAGAGAGAGACAGAGAGAGAGACAGAGAGAGAGAGAGAGAGAGAGAGAGAGAGAGAGAGAGAGAGAGAGAGAGAGAGAGAGAGAGAGAGAGAGAGAGAGAGAGAGAGAGAGAGAGAGAGAGAGAGAGAGAGAGAGAGAGAGAGAGAGAGAGAGAGAGAGAGAGACAGAGAGAGAGACAGAGAGAGAGAGAGAGAGAGAGAGAGAGAGAGAGAGAGAGAGAGAGAGTGGAGGAGGAATCTATGATAGTTAAGTGATAAAGCCAGAGAAGACGGTATATGTATGATTCATGATTTTGACTGGCTGAGGAAAAACTGCCCATCTGTCTCGTCCTGACTCCCAACACGCTCATTACTATGGGACAGCTGGCGATCCAATTTTGAATATTGAAACCATGTTAAGGGATTGCTGCTAGGCCCGAGACCAAACCATGTTAAGGGGTGCTGCTAGGCCCGAGACCAAACCGTGCCTCTAAACACCGGTTTTCAGGGAGTTATCACCTTTGTACGTGTTACCAACATATTCAAATAATGATTGAGATATTTTAATTAAAAACTTTATTTTGATTAATTTATTCATGCTATTTCATCCTTCTACAAGATAGAGTCCCGACACAAATATAGGGTTGCTACCAAAGCCGGCTGGTCGTTCGTTCTATTGGTTCGGTTGCCAGAGACGCGACCCAGTCGTTCAGTCTTTTTGTTCTGTATCTATGGGACGCGACCCAGTCGTTTGTTCTAATACTGGCTGTCAATGTTCTTATCCTTTGCTAGCTAGCCAGCTATGGCTAAATTACAGTCACGTCAAAAAGAATAACAACAGTAGTTGCATTAGCATTTGTTTAAGCTGTTTTCTAGTGTCATTTATTTGGATACATCCATAACAATGAGCTAATGAGGTGTGATTTCGCCTGGCATAGAAAATGTGCACATTCGCCTGGACACTGATGTTCAGAGGAGCTAGTCAACAACACTGCCAACACAATCACTTCAAACTGAAGCTGGACACTGTTGTTCAGAGGAGCTAGTCAACAACACTGCTACAGTAACACAATCACTTCAAACTGAATCTGGACACTGTTGTTCAGAGGAGCCAGTCAACAACACTGCCAACACAATCACTTCAAACTGAAGCTGGACACTGTTGTTCAGAGGAGCTAGTCAACAACACTGCCAACAGAATCACTTCAAACTGAAGCTGGAAAGACTGCAAACTAGCTGCACTTGGTTTTTTCAATTGACATTTCTGTGTATATATCCACAAAGAAAACTACCAGCTGATTCATGATTTTGACTGGCTGAGAAAAACTGCCTGTCGGGCTCGTCCTGACTCCCAACACATTCATTACTATGGGACAGCTGCCGATCGAATTTGAATATTGAAACAATGTTGCAAATATTGGAGAGACAGACAGCAGGTTTATACAAATCTCCGCTGTTGAAAACTGAATGTTAGTCTAAAAGAAATGTGAGATAATGTCTAGATGCTTTTTATAGTGGAGATAAAGTTTATAAATTGCCTGGCTGGGCTGATGAGACAGTGGATTGTGCAGTCAGATGGAACAGAGTAAATAGGCATTTTAATGTCATAGATTTAGCTGCTGGAAACTTGTGGAATAGACACCGGCCGGAATGCGGTTTTAACCAATCAGCATTCAGGATTAGACCAACCCATTGTATGAAATATGAAACAACACTGAGGTTCGGGGTTCAGATTCACAAAACACTTGTTATGCAAAACTCAAGGTGAAACATAAGAAACTGCGGAAGTCAATTTCCAGTAACCTTTTTGAGGAATAGCAACTTTGTTTAACTTTCTTTATAAGTCCAATTTGTAAGTCGCTCTGGATAAGAGCGTCTGCTAAATGACTTAAATGTAAATGTAAATGTAAGTCTATAGTTAGATAAGAGCTGTGTTTTAATACCCATACTAACATACTGTATACTACATACTGAGTATATACTACATACTATATACAATTAGTTCATTTTAGTACAGTAAACGAACAGTATCCTTTCATCCTTTCAGTTGAGCGTACTAGCCTGTCTACCGGAAGTTGATGCTGTTGCTAAGCTACCTCTTGCTAGCTTGTTAGCATAACAAATTAACTAGCTAGACTTCAGGTGTGTTTGTAAATTCAGGGCTTTGTCAGATTGTTCAGAGCGCAGTATTGACACTGACTGACATCACACTGGACGCTCTGGCTGAGGAGTAAGGTTGATCCGAGTGTTCTGACCTCCTAAAGACAGTCAAGCAACCAAGCTAACTGGCTAACTTGCTAGCTACTTCCAGACATGAATGAGAGAACACCTCACTCACATTTTACTCGCCCGTAGCAGAGCTGGTTTGGCAGTTTTCATGTTATCCAGAGTGTTGGTGATTGCAACTGTGCTGCTGACAACAATATAATTACGCTTTTTTTTTTTGATGAAGTTAACTGACACCGGCCACATTCAACAGGTGTTGAGCAGTTAGTAAATTCATCAGTTATCCTGCGCTCTGGAACAGTCAGACGGAGAGAGAGCTCTAAAATCGGAGTAGGTATCCAGAGCGAATTTACGAACACACCCGAACCACTATACCACTTAGCTACGCATTTACATTTACATTTACATTTAAGTCATTTAGCAGACGCTCTTATCCAGAGCGACTTACAAATTGGTGCATTCACCTTATGACATCCAGTGGAACAGTCACTTTACAATAGTGCATCTAAATCTTAAAGGGGGGGGGGGGGGGGGTGAGGGATTACTTATCCTATCCTAGGTATTCCTTAAAGCTATGAATGCCGTGGATAATCAAGTCAATAAACGTTGGGTAGTTAGTTAGATAGCATAAAATAAATATACTGGCACGTTTGATGTATTAGTTGCCAACTAACGTTACAGTAGGTAACTAACATACCCAGTACATACTGCTGCTGTAATGATATGCTATGTGGTTCGTAAGTGTAACGGATGTGAAACGGCTAGCTTAGTTAGCGGTGTGCGCTAAATAGCGTTTCAATCGGTGACGTCACTTGCTCTGAGACCTTGAAGTAGTAGTTCCCCTTGCTCTGCAAGGGCCGCGGCTTTTGTGGAGCGATGGGTAACGATGCTTCGAGGGTGACTGTTGTTGATGTGTGCAGAAGGTCCCTGGTTCGCGCCCGGGTATGGGCGAGGGGACGGACGTAAAGTTATACTGTTACATAAGGATAACGTAGATAAATTGTCAGTCAACATAACGTTTAATGTAACTTCTTTCAAAAGTCATTACTTTATTACGTTGCTCAATATTTTCTTAACATTATGCGTAATTAGTTAAAGCAACGAATTTGTATCCGTTCTCTGCTATATTCAAATCTGAGAATGTTACGAATCCACGCACATTTCTGAAGAATTGCATTATGGGCCTTAAAAGCACGGAAATAGTGCCCACTGCCTGTATACTTCATATTTGTGACTCCTGCTTCCAGCTCACACTCTCAAACACATAGATCCCCTGAACGCAGCTCACTGTCCAGCCCACTTTCCAGCTCACACTCTCAAACACATAGATCCCCTGAACTCAGTTCACTGTCCAGCCTACTTTCCAGCTCACACTCTCAAACACATCGATCCCCTGAACGCAGCTCACTGTCCAGCCCACTTTCCAGCTCACTCTCAAACACATCGATTCCCTGAACGCAGCTCACTGTCCAGCCCACTTTCCAGCTCACACTCTCAAACACATAGATCCCCTGAACGCAGCTCACTGTCCAGCCCACTTTCCAGCTCACACTCTCAAACACATCGATCCCCTGAACGCAGCTCACTGTCCAGCCCACTTTCCAGCTCACACTCTCAAACACATCGATCCCCTGAACGCAGCTCACTGTCCAGCCCACTTTCCAGCTCACACTCTCAAACACATCGATCCCCTGAACGCAGCTCACTGTCCAGCCCACTTTCCAGCTCACACTCTCAAACACATCGATCCCCTGAACGCAGCTCACTGTCCAGCCCACTTTCCAGCTCACACTCTCAAACACATCGATCCCCTGAACGCAGCTCACTGTCCAGCCCACTTTCCAGCTCACACTCTCAAACACATCGATCCCCTGAACGCAGCTCACTGTCCAGCCCACTTTCCAGCTCATACTCTCAAACACATCGATCCCCTGAACGCAGCTCACTGTCCAGCCCACTTTCCAGCTCACACTCTCAAACACATAGATCCCCTGAACGCAGCTCACTGTCCAGCCCACTTTCCAGCTCACACTCTCAAACACATCGATCCCCTGAACGCAGCTCACTCTCCAGATCCCATTCACCTGAATTCTGATCACCTGTTCACACACCTGTATGTCATTATCACACCCTATTTAGTTCAGTTCTTTGCACCCCGTCACTGTGAGGAATTGTTTGTTTTGTGACACACATCTAGTCGGAGTGCTGTGGTTCATGTGATTTACTCCTCCTCCCTTGTATGATCGTTTTTTTTGCCTGCCTCACTAACGATGCTTTTTGCCTATTCACTGCCTGTACTTTAGTACTCTATCGGATTTCCTGGTATCAACCTATTGCCTGATCTCCTGGATGACGTTACTAGACTTTTCCCTGTCTGTACTGTTGCCTTTTTGGACCTCCTGTGCATGACCTTCTGCCTGCCCCTGGACCCAGCTACCTGCCTGCCCCTGGACCCAGCTACCTGCCTCCTGTGTATGACCTTCTGCCTGCCCCTGGACCCAGCTACCTGCCTCCTCCTGTGTATGACCTTCTGCCTGCCCCTGGACCCAGCTACCTGTCTCCTCCTGTGTATGACCTTCTGCCTGCCCCTGGACCCAGCTACCTGCCTGCCCCTGGACCCAGCTACCTGCCTCCTCCTGTGTATGCCCTTCTGCCTGCCCCTGGACCCAGCTACCTGCCTCCTCCTGTGTATGACCTTCTGCCTGCCCCTGGACCCAGCTACCTGCCTGCCCCTGGACCCAGC
>NC_060196.1:58718047-58723047 GCF_021184085.1 Oncorhynchus gorbuscha | reverse complement strand
AATCTGAAAAAATGGCTGGATTATCAAGAAATTCATATTTTAACCTATATATAACACTTTTATTTTCATGGATGTTTATTATTACTATTTTTGTCATTTGAATTTGTATGTTGTCGAGGTGGGATGCTAGCGTCCCAATGAGCCCAAAGAAGATAAAGGAGATGGCCCCAATGGTTGCCCTCTAGGTTACAGAGTGCTGGTAGTCCCATCCACCAAACTACCAGGTGTGAACAGGGAACAGACTCAGGGGGTATGCTAATTCGGTATAGAGAAGACCGAACCCACTCTATTAAATTTGTCAAAACAGGAACATTTTACATCTGGCTAGAATTATTAACGGTCTGCCTACCCATGTCAGAGACGCAAACTCGGTCTCAACCTTTAAGTCTTTACTGAAGACTCATCTCTTCAGTGGGTCATATGATTGAGTGGAGTCTGGCCCAGGAGTGGGAAGGTGAACGGAAAGGCTCTGGAGCAACGAACCGCCCTTGCTGTCTCTGCCTGGCCGGTTCCCCTCTTTCCACTGGGATTCTCTGCCTCTAACCCTGTTACAGGGGCTGAGTCACTGGCTTAGTGGGGCTCTCTCATGCCGTCCCTGCAGTGGGTGCGTCACCTGAGTGGGTTGATTCACTGTTGTGGTCATCCTGTCTGGGTTGGCGCCTCCCCCCTTGGGTTGTGCCGTGGCGGAGATCTTTGTGGGCTATACTCAGCCTTGTCTCAGGATGGTAAGTTGGTGGTTGAAGATATCCCTCTAGTGGTGTGGGGGCTGTGCTTTGGCAAAGTGGGTGGGGTTATATCCTTCCTGTTTGGCCCTGTCCGGGGGTGTCCTCGGATGGGACCACAGTGTCTCCTGTCCCCTCCTGTCTCAGCCTCCAGTATTTATGCTGCAGTAGTTTATGTGTCGGGGCGCTTGGGTCAGTTTTTTATATCTGGAGTACTTCTCCTGTCCTATTTGGTGTCCTGTGTGAATCTAAGTGTGCGTTCTCTAATTCTCTCCTTCTTTCTTTCTCTCTCTCGGAGGACCTGAGCCCTAGAACCATGCCCCAGGACTACCTGACATGATGACTCCTTGCTGTCCCCAGTCCACCTGGCCATGCTGCTGCTCCAGTTTCAACTGACCTGAGCGCTAGGACCATGCCCCAGGACTACCTGACACGATGACTCCTTGCTGTCCCCAGTCCACCTGGCCATGCTGCTGCTCCAGTTTCAACTGTTCTGCCTTACTATTATTTGACCATGCTGGTCATTTATGAACATTTGAACATCTTGGCCATGTTCTGTTATAATCTCCACCCGGCACAGCCAGAAGAGGACTGGCCACCCCCCAGAGCCTGGTTTCTCTCTAGGTTTCTTCCTAGGTTTTGGCCTTTCTATGGAGTTTTTCCTAGCCACCGTGCTTCTACACCTGCATTGCTTGCTGTTTGGGGTTTTAGGCTGGGTTTCTGTACAGCACTTTGAGATATCAGCTGATGTACGAAGGGCTATATGAATAACTTAGATTTGATTTGATTTGATAAGTTCATTAGAGTTAACTGGCTCTCATGAGGACCGCCACAGGAAAGGAAGACCCAGAGTTACCTCTGCTGCAGAGGATAAGTTCATTAGAGTTACCAATTTCAGAAATTGCAGCCTAAATAAATGCTTCACAGAGCTTAACTAACAGACACATCTCAACATCAACTGTTCAGAGGAGACTGCGTGAATCAGGCCTTCATGGGCTGATTACTGCAAAGAAACCACTACTGAAGGACACCAATAAAAAGAAGAGACTTGCTTGGGCCAAGAAACATGAGCATTGGACATTAGACCGGTGGAATTCTGTCCTTTGTTCTGATGAGTCCAAATGTGAGATTTCTGAATCCAACCACCGTGTCTTTATGAGACGCAGAGTATGTGAATGGATGATCTCTGCATGTCTGGTTCCCACCCTGAAGCACGGATGAAGATGTGTGATGGTGTTGGGGTGCTGTTGACACTGTCTGTATTTTATTTAGAATTTAAGGCACACTTAACCAGCATAGCTACCACAGCATTCTGCAGCAATTCACCATCCAATTTGGTTCACGCTTAGTGGGACTATCATATGTTTTTCAACAGGACAATGACCCAACACACCTCCAGGCTGTGTAAGGGCTATTTGACCAAGAAAGAGAGTGATGGAGTGCTGCATCAGATGACCTGGCCTCCACAAACACCCGACATCAAAACCAATTGAGATGGTTTGGAATGAGTCGTTTCGCAGAGTGAAGGAAAAGCAGCCATCATGTGCTCAGCATATGTGGGAAATACGTCGAGACTGTTGGAAAAAACATTCCAGGTGAAGCTGGTTGAGAGAATGCCAAGAGTGTGCAAAGCTGTCATCAAGGCAATGGGTGGCTACTTTCAAGTATCTCAAATCTAAAATATATTTCAATTTGGAGCACCTGGCCGTGCTGCTGCTCCAGTTTCAACTGTTCTGCCTTATTATTATTCGACAATGCTGGTCATTTATGAACATTTGAACATCTTGGCCATGTTCTGTTATAATCTCCACCTGGCACAGCCAGAAGAGGACTGGCCACCCCTCAGAGCCTGGTTCCTCTCTAGGTTTCTTCCTAGGTTTTGGCCTTTCTAGGGAGTTTTTCCTAGCCACCGTGCTTCTACACCTGCATTGCTTGCTGTTTGGGATTTTAGGCTGGGTTTCTGTACAGCACTTTGAGATATCAGCTGATGTACGAAGGGCTATATAAATACATTTGATTTGATTTGATTTGTTTAACATGTTTTTGGTTACTACATGATTCCATATTTGTTATTTCATAGTTATGATGTCGTCACTATTATTGTACAATGTAGAAAACAGTACAAATAAAGAAAAACCCTTGAATGAGTAGTTGTGTCCAAACTTTTGACAGGTACTGTATATTTGACCTCTCAGCTTCCCTATCAAATCTAAACATTTCAACCAGACAACCTAAGAAAATTAACAACAACCACAAATGGTTTGATGAAGAATACAAAAACCTAAGAAATAAATTGAGAAATCTATCCAACCTAAAACATAGAGATCCAGAAAACCTGAGTCTAAGCCTTCACTATGGTGAATCACTAAAACAATAGAGAAATACCCTACGGAGAAAGAAGGAGCAGCACATTTGAAACCAGCTCAACGTAACTGAAGAATCCATAGAATGTAATCACTTCTGGAAAAATCGGAAAACAAACAACAACAGGAAGAGTTATCTATCCAAAACAGAGATGTGTGGATAAACCACTTCTCCAATCTTTGTGTCTCTGTAACAACGAACAAACAGCAAAAACATATACATGATCAAATATAAATCTTAGAATAAATTATTAAAGACTAACAGAACACACTGGATTCTCCAATTACATTGAACGAAAGGAAGGACAAAATACAAACCCTCCACAAACCCTCCAACCCAGAAAGGCTTGTGGGGTTGATGGTATCCTAAATGAAATGATAAAATATACAGACCACACATTCCAAATGACTATACTTAAACTCTTTAACATCATCCTCAGCTCTACAATATTCCCCAATATTTGGAACCAAGGATCAATCACCCCAGTCCACAAGTGGAGACAAATCTGACCTCCATAACTATCGTGGAATATGTGTCAACATCAACCTTGGGAAAATCCTCCGCATTATCATTAACAGCAGACTCGTACATTTCATCAACAAAAACAATGTACTGAGCCAATGTCAAATTTACCTTTTACCAAATTACCATATGATAGACCACCTATTCACTCTGCACACTCTAATTGACAAACAAACAAACCAAAACAAAGGCAATGTCTTCTCATGCTTTGATGACTTCAAAAATGATTTCGACTCAATTTGGCATGAGGGCCTAGTATACAAATTAATGGAAAGTGGTGTTGGGGGAAAAACATACGACATTATAAAATCCATGTACATAAACAACAAGTGTGCGGTTAAAATTGGCAAAAAACAAACACATTTCTTTCCACAGGGTCAGGGGGTGAGACATGGATGCAGCTTAAGCCCCACCCTCTTCAACATATATATCAACGAATTGGTGAGGGCACTAGAACAGTCTGCAGCACCCGTCCTCACCCTACTAGAATCTGAAGTCAACTGTCTATTGTTTGCTAATGATCTGATGCTTCTATCCCTAACCAAGAAGGGCCTACAGCAACACCTAGATCTTCTGCACAGATTATATCAGTCACGGGCCGTGACAGCAAATATCAGTGAGACAAAAATAATGGTGTTCCAAAAAAGGTCCAGTTGACAGAACCACAAATACAAATTCCATCTAGACATCGTTGCCCTAGAGCTCACAAAAAAATGATACATACCTCGACCTAAACATCAGCGCCACAGGTAACTTCCGCAAAGCTGTGAACGATCTGAGAGACAAGGCAGGAAGTTTTTTTTTACTATGCCCTCAAAAGGAACATAAAATTCAACAAACCAATTAGGATTTGGCTAAAAATACTTGAATCAGTTATAGAACCCCATTGCCCTGTGAGGTCTGGGGTCCGCTCACCAACCTGGAATTCACAAAATGGGGACAAGCACCCCAAAATTGTCAGATATCTCCAAAAAGAGATGTGCGTGTGGAGTCAGGCGCAGGAGAAAGCAAGTTTCCGAAAAGGGGTGTTTAATAAACAAGGTCCAAAGAACAGGAAAAACAGGACTAACACAGTAGCCTCAAACCACCTGTACAACAGAACCTAAAAACGTAACACAGACCTGAACGACAGCAAACGAAACAATCCCACACAAAACCCAGGAGAAATGGCGAGATTTAAATTCCCACACTAATTACCAAAAATAGAATACAGGTGACACATAAGACAGACATAACCAAATGAAAGGAAAAAAAGGATCGTAGAAGCTATTAGACCGGCGACGACGAGCGCCGAGCACCGCCTGAACAGGGAGAGGAGCCACCTTCGGTGGAAGTCGTGACATAAATATCCTCCGTGTAAAACACCAAATAATGCATGTAGAGCAGAATTAG
>NC_060196.1:58708047-58713047 GCF_021184085.1 Oncorhynchus gorbuscha | reverse complement strand
GTGTAGAAACCTGCCCCTCCAAAATAGTACGTTAGGCGCTCTGTGGTCAGTAGACTTGTCTCGTATTCGATACAGCCTGTGGAACTCAACTCCCCTTTGTAATTTGATTTCCACTAAACCATCACTGCCCGACTCCATGTGCTACAGGCACGGTCACTGAAAGGCACCTGCCGGAGTGTCGAGGTAAGTTTTAGGAGGAAATCTCATTATTGAAAATCTAGGCTATTGAAGGAAACAGATAAATTGAAATAGGCAGGGTGTAGCCATGGTTGTGGTAGCTAGTGACAACCGGGTTCCTCTGATAACAAATGTGTTGGAGCTGTGCACCTGCGCACAGGCTCTTTATTGCAAATTGAGTGTTGATGTCAAGTGTAGATTCGCTGGTTCTGAGAGCTCGTTCTGCAATGGGACTCGAGTAAGACCGTGGCGCGGAAGCGAGCACTCCAGACAAGGTAAGATTAGAAAATGAGCCTAAACAGCCTCTAATGAAGAGGCTCACCGTTCATGTTAATAAAATACATGTTTTGCAAAGAGTTTCTCCGGAGTTGTGAAAACGGCATTTTGTAGCACGTAATTGGACAATGAGAATTAGGGGAAGGAGTTGAGACATTACCTTCTGTCTACCTACATTATCTTCTGTCTCTGTCTACATTATCTTCTGTCCACCTACATTATCTTCTGTCTACCTACATTATCTTCTGTCTCTACCTACATTATCTTCTGTCTACCTACATTATATTCTGTCTCTGCCTACATTATCTTCTGTCCACCTACATTATCTTCTGTCTACCTACATTATCTTCTGTCTCTACCTACATTATCTTCTGTCTACCTACATTATCTTCTGTCTTCGCCTACATTATCTTCTGTCTACCTACATTATCTTCTGTCTCTACCTACATTATATTCTGTCTCTGACTACATTATCTTCTGTCTACCTACATTATATTCTGTCTACCTACATTATCTTCTGTCTCTACCTACATTATCTTCTGTCTCTGACTACATTATCTTCTGTCTACCTACATTATCTTCTGTCTATATACATTATCTTCTGTCTTACTACATTATATTCTGTCTCTGACTACATTATCTTCTGTCTACCTACATTATCTTATGTCTACCTACATTATCTTCTGTCTCTACCTACATTATCTTCTGTCTCTGTCTACATTATCTTCTGTCTACCTACATTATCTTCTGTCTACCTACATTATCTTCTGTCTGTATCTACATTATCTTCTGTCTCTACCTACATTATCTTCTGTCTATATCTACATTATCTTCTGTCTACCTACATTACCTTCTGTCTCTGCATACATTATCTTCTGTCTACCTACATTATCTTCTGTCTCTACCTACATTATATTCTGTCTCTACCTACATAATCTTCTGTCTCTACCTACATTATCTTCTGTCCATCTACATTATCTTCTGTCTACCTACATTATATTCTGTCTCTAACGACATTATCTTCTGTCTACCTACATTATCTTCTGTCTCTACCTACATTATATTCTGTCTCTACCTACATAATCTTCTGTCTCTACCTACATTATCTTCTGTCTACCTACATTATCTTCTGTCTACCTACATTATATTCTGTCTCTACCGACATTATCTTCTGTCTACCTACATTATATTCTGTCTCTACCTACATTATCTTCTGTCTACCTACATTATCTTCTGTCTACCGCTGTGGGGAGAATGTTTTCAGCACCGCAATCGAAAACTAATTTACTGCTGCAAAATCGATCAATTTACCGACATTTAGTCTTGCCGTCTTTAATCTGAACAAACAACGTGGAAAAAAGAAGCTGATGAATTAGCTGACGAGAACCAGTCGGGTATCTAAATGTGATACATTTAATATGTTGTGTCGCAGGTCTCTCTCCTATTCTTGACACATCATGCACCCTCAGTTCAGTGATAATAATAGATAAGCTAGTTATTTGACAGTGTTGCACACCGCGCATCTGGTCGAGTGTTATGAGTAAGTCTCTGGTGTAGCCATTTCTGTTCTCACTAAAGCTATTCAAGTAACAAGACAATAGCTCCTTATAGACTCAGTGTGTGTGTGTGTGTGTGTGTGTGTGTGTGTGTGTGTGTGTGTGTGTGTGTGTGTGTGTGTGTGTGTGTGTGTGTGTGTGTGTGTGTGTGTGTGTGTGTGTGTGTGTGTGTGTGTGTGTGTGTGTGTGTGTGTGTGTGTGTGTGTGTGGGTGACTCATCCGTGGGTGGCTATCAACCCTTGGACCTCGGCGTCATGGCATCATCCTACACAGACAGAGCTCTATCCTTATAACGTTGCTTGATGAAACTGAGGCGAAGGAGACACCCAGGGAATACTGAAGCAACAGGGCCCTGTTTCACAAAACACTTCTTATGCAAAAACTTCTTTAAGAAAAACAATAAAAAGTTCATAAGATAATTAGTAGGTGCAACTCCTCGACAATATGATTAAGATTTCATGTTTTTCTTATGAACTTTTGAAATATCTTTGTCTCATGGGTGGAATGTTTTTAATATTTTGAATACTTTTATAAAGAATAAATATTATTAAAAGAAAACTGCCAAAAATCTATTGTTTCTATGTCAAAAGGTATTATTATAAATTATAAACTCAGCAAAAAAAATAAACGTCCTCACTGTCAACTGGGTTTTATTTTCAGCAAACTGAACATGTGTAAATATTTGTATGAACATGAGATTCAATAACTGAGACATAAACTGAACAAGTTCCACAGACATGTGACTAACAGAAATTGAATAATGTGTCCCTGAACAAAGGGGGGGGGGGGTCAAAATCAAAAGTAACAGTCAGTATCTGGTGTGGCCACCAGCTGCATTAAGTACTGCAGTGCATCTACTCCTCATGGACTGCACCAGATTTGCCAGTTTTTGCTGTGAGATGTTACCCCACTCTTTCACCAAGGCACCTGCAAGTTCCTGGACATTTCTGGGGGGAATGGTCCGAGCCCTCACCCTTCGATCCAACAGGTCCCAGACGTGCTCAATGGGATTGAGATCCAGGCTCTTCGCTGGCCATGGCAGAGCTCTGACGTTCCTTTCTTGCAGGAAATCACGCCAGAACGAGCAATATAGATGGTGGCATTGTCATGCTGGAGGGTCATGTCAGGATGAGCCTGCAGGACATGAGGGTGGAAGATGTCTTCCCTGTAACATACAGCTTTGAGACTGCCTGCAATGACACCAAGTTCAGTCTGATGATGCTGTGAAACACCTCCCAGACCATGACGGACCATACACCTCCAAATCGATCCTGCTGCAGAGTACAGGCCTCGGTGTAACGCTCATTCCTTCGACGATAAACGTGAATCCGACCATCACCCCTGGTGAGACAAATCTGCAACTCCTCAGTGAAGAGCACTTTTTGCCAGTCCTGTCTGGTCCAGCGACGGTGGGTATGTGCCCATAGGCGACGTTGAGGACCTGCTTTACAACAGGCCTACAAGCCCTCAGTCCAGCCTCTCTCAGCTTATTGCGGACAGTCTGAGCACTGATGGAGGAATTGTGCATTCCTGGTGTAACACAGGGCAGTTGTTGTTGCCATCCAGTACCTGTCCCACAGGTGTGATGTTCGGATGTACCGATCCTGTGCAGGTGTTATTACACATGGTCTGCCACTGCGAGGACGATCAGCTGTCCGTCCTGTCTCCCTGTAGCGCTGTCTTAGGCGTCTCACAGTACAGACATTGCAATTTATTACCGTGGCCACATCTGCAGTCCTCATGTCTCCTTGCAGCATGCCTAAGGCACGTTCATGCAGATGAGCAGGGACCCTGGGAACCTTTTTTTTGTTTTTTTTCAGAGTCAGTAGAAAGGCCTCTTTAGTGTCCTAAGTTTTCATAACGTGACCTTAATTGCCTACTGTCTGTAAGCTGTTAGTGTCTTAACGACCGTTCCACAGGTGCATGTTCATTATTTGTTTATGGTTCATTGAACAAGCATGGGAAACCGTGTTTAAACCCTTTACAATGAAGATCTGTGAAGAATTGTAGAATAATAGTGAAGACATCAAAACTATGAAATAACACATATGGAATCATGTAGTAGCCAAAAATTTTAAACAAATGAAAATCTATTTGAGAATCTTCAAAGTAGCCACCCTTTGCATTGATGATTGCCAAGTGTTTGCAAAGCTTTTTCTCAACCAGCTTCATGAGGTAGTCACATGGAATGATTATCCAACAGTCTTGAAGGAGTTACCACATATGCTGAGCACTTGTTGGCTGCTTTTCGTTCACTCTGCAGTCCAACTCATCCCACACCATCTCAATTGGGTTGAGGTTAGCTTCCGTTTCCGTAACAGACATGTGCTTCCGTTTCTACACCCCAGATCACAAGCATGTGGCTGACTTTCATAGCAGCCACATACAAACAGCATGGTCACTTTGCTCGTTCATTTATTCTCATATCTATGTGCTCTCCTCCTCTCACCTTTTCCCTTCACTTGTGGGCTTCAGTGCACAACACATCAGCAGTCTGTGACCAGCCAAAATAACCTTTCCAAGACAAACCTTCATATCATAACCACTAACCGCTACACACAGCTTACATCGTTGTCACCATATTAACTAACGTCATAGTCAACATAGCTACTAGAACGAACGGGTTAGTTAACAGCGTTCCAGTGTTGGATAGCCATAGCCAGCTAGCTAACATAGCATCCCTCTCTGTTGGATAGCCATAGCCAGCTAGCTAACATAGCATCCCTCTCTGTTGGATAGCTATAGCCCGCTAGCTAACATAGCATCCCTCTCTGTTGGATAGCCATAGCCAGCAAGCTAACTTAGCACCCCTCTCTGTTGGATAGCCATAGCCCGCTAGCTAACATAGCATCCCTCTCTGTTTGAGCCAGGTGTTTGAGTAGGCTAAACTAGCTAGCTGCATTCACTAGCTAATTAAGTGAAAGCTAATGTTTTTTATTTTAAATACAACCAAATATATCTAGCTCTCTCTCAATTCAATTCAAGGGGCTT
>NC_060196.1:58663047-58703047 GCF_021184085.1 Oncorhynchus gorbuscha | reverse complement strand
TGAGATACAGCCTGTGTGAAGTGTCTAAGTTCAACTGTGGTGAGGAACCGTGTTAACATTTCAAACGATCATGATGTTGAGTGAAGTGAATAGGTGTAGTATAGTATACCTGTATAGTATAGCTGCATAGTATATACCTGTATAGTATATAAATGTATAGTATATACCTGTATAGTATATACCTGCATAGTATATACCTGTATAGTATATACCTGTGTGGTATACTATAGTATATACCTGTATAGTATACCTGTATGGTGTATACCTGTGTGGTATATACCTGTGTGGTATACTATAGTATATACCTGTATAGTATACCTGTATAGTATATACCTGTATAGTATACCTGTATAGTATATACCTGTATAGTATATACCTGTATAGTATACCTGTATAGTATACCTGTATAGTATATACCTGTATAGTATACCTGTATAGTATATACCTGTATAGTATACCTGTATGGTGTATACCTGTGTGGTATATACCTGTGTGGTATACTATAGTATATACCTGTATAGTATACCTGTATAGTATATACCTGTATAGTATACCTGTATAGTATACCTGTATAGTATATACCTGTATAGTATATACCTGTATAGTATATACCTGTATAGTATACCTGTATAGTATATACCTGTATAGTATATACCTGTATAGTATATACCTGTATAGTATATACCTGTTTAGTATATCTGTATAGTATATACCTGTATAGTATACCTGTATAGTATATACCTGTATAGTATACCTGTATAGTATACCTGTATAGTATATACCTGTATAGTATACCTGTATAGTATACCTGTATAGTATATACCTTTATGTGAGAATTGGAGTGGAGCAAACGGTTGTCTGCTGAATAAACCCCTGATCTGCAAACTCTCCCTGGAGTTGAATTACTGATGTTCTACTGACTGACTCCTGACTCCTGACTACTGACTACTGACTCCTGACTACTGACTACTGACTACTGAATACAGACGTTAACACTTGTCCGGGACAAGTGAAAAACATTTAGGATAAGACTTTATATCGCAATGTCAAACACTTTCTCAGATCAGAATCGGATCAGAGATGCCAACATTGGAATAGTACATAAATAACGCAGCCTACACGTCAACGTGTAGGATATATGCATTTTGGCTACAGCCTTGTGTCCAAATCAATGCTGACATGAGGGAGACGCCAGGAAATGTAGCGTAACTTAAATGAAACTTTGAATTACATACAGTACCAGTCAAAAGTTTGGACACACTTATACATTTTTATTTATTTTAATTAAACAAATCAAAATATATTCTTCAAAAGTTTAATTCCACAAATGAAAAGTTAATTTGTGATATTTCTTTCCTTCTTAATGCGTTTGAGCCAATCAGTTGTGTTGTGACAAGGTAGGGGTGGTATACAGAAGATAGCCCTATTTGGTGAAAGACCAAGTCCATATTATGTCAAGAACAGTTCAAATAAGCAAAGACAAACGACAGTCCATCATTACTTTAAGTCATGGTCAGTCAATCTGGAAAATGTCCTTGTTTCTCATGGCACAAGGAGAGATCTAGATGCAGACACAGGAGGCAGATGGTTGGAGTTTTACAATGTTCATTCATCCAAAAAGGGGAAGGCAAGAGAATGGTCGTGGACAGACGAAAGGTTAAAACCAGTTCATAGTCCAATAGGTACCGAAGGGCAGGCAGATTCAAGGTCAGGGCAGGCAGGATGAACAGGCAGGATGTAATGTAGTTCGTCTGTTGAATGAAGAGAGTCAGACCGAAATGCAGTGTGTAGGTTACTCATGACTTTAATGAAAATAATCGCTGTACATGAAATAACTGTATATGAAAACAACAAACGGAACGTGAAACCTATTACAGCCTATCTGGTGACTACAACACAGAGACAGGAACAAACACCCACAAAATACAACGGGAAAGTCAGGCTGTCTAAATACGGTTCTCAATCAGAGACAACGACAAGCACCTGACTCTGATTGATAATCGCCCCAGGCAGCCAAGCCTAAGTAGACATACCCCTAATCATACACAATCCCAATTACTACAAACCCCAATACAAAACACAACATATAAACCCATGTCACACCCTGGCTTACCCAAACAATTACCAAAAACACAAAATATAATGACCAAGGCGTGACAGAACCCCCCCCTAAGGTGCGGACTCCGGGACGCACCTCAAGAGCATAGGGAGGGTCCGGGTGGGCGTCTGTCCATGGTGGCGGTTCTGGCTCGGGACGTGGACCCCACTCCATAAATGTCCTAGTTCCTCCCCTTCGCATGGTCCTCTGTAGTTCAGTTAGTAGAACATGGTCCTCTGTAGTTCAGTTAGTAGAACATGGTCCACTGTAGTTCAGTTAGTAGAACATGGTGTAGGTCAGTTAGTAGAACATGGTGTAGTTCAGTTAGTAGAACATGGTCCTCTGTACTTCAGTTAGTAGAACATGGTCCTCTGTAGTTCAGTTAGTAGAACATGGTGTAGTTCAGTTAGTAGAACATGGTCCACTGTAGTTCAGTTAGTAGAACATGGTCCACTGTAGTTCAGTTAGTAGAACATGGTCCTCTGTAGTTCAGTTAGTAGAACATGGTCCACTGTAGCTCAGTTAGTAGAACATGGTCCTCTGTAGTTCAGTTAGTAGAACATGGTCCACTGTAGCTCAGTTAGTAGAACATGGTCCTCTGTAGGTCAGTTAGTAGAACACGGTCCACTGTAGCTCAGTTAGTAGAACATGGTCCTCTGTAGGTCAGTTAGTAGAACATGGTCCACTGTAGCTCAGTTAGTAGAACATGGTCCTCTGTAGGTCAGTTAGTAGAACACGGTCCTCTGTAGTTCAGTTAGTAGAACATGGTCCTCTGTAGCTCAGTTGGTAGAGAATGGCTCTTGCAATGCCAGGATAGTGTGTTGATTCCGGGGACCACCCGTACATAAAATATATGCACAAATAACAATAGATATTGACAGAACTGATGTATGTCATCTGGTAAATGACATATGTATAAAAATATAGCGTATTTTTACTCACAATCATCATTAGAAAACCGTCACCGTACAATGAACAGTGAGAGTCAAGGATGCTTGGCCCCCTTCACTGTTTTACATATTAATTTGACTTTTGCACATTAGGTAAGTGACTGCACTTATCTAAATGAAGAGTCCCCCCATGCCAGGCATGTGTCCCTACTGCTTCATCATTGTAGGATATATGGGGGGGAGAGTCGGCTCAAGGAATTGGAGGTAATATCGCATAGTTATAGTTAATGCAGTTTTTCTTCTGTGTACACTAGCTGTTTGGCCTCCCAAATGGCAACCTACAATATTCCCTATATAGTACACTAGTTTTGACCAGGGCCCACAGTGATCAGAACCCTAAGCAGTACACCATGTAGCGAATAGGGTGCCATTTGGGATTGTAGGGTCGTCGCTCTGACTAAAGACCAAGGCCAATTCCAAATGTCAGACCGTACCCGATACACAGCTACTCGCCGATCGGCATGACAACGGTCGAGATGAAAAAGACCCTGTCACATCCCAGCCACTTCCCCTTTCCCAGCACACAAGATAACACTCCAGAGGGCCCTTAAACGGGCAGAACATCCACTTATAAATGTTCTATCCAGGACAGGATGGCACCGTGACAGCTAGGGTGCCCGCCAAATGGCTCTCGCTCTCTGCTCTTAAAGGACAGAATCCAGACTGGTCATGTGGAATCAGGAGGACATTCTTGTTAACACCAATAACCTTTACGTAAGGATCTGGGCCGGGAGGCAAAAAGTGTACTGATGATCATTCTGCGCTGTCGAAATGTTAGATTGTGTAACTTCTCTCTTTAAAGGAGAACAGGAGAACATGTCATGTTTTGCACATTATATATATAAATGACTTAAATGTAAATGTAAATATCTACAAAAGTATTTGGACACCCCTTCAAATTAGTGGATTTTTTATATTTTCAGCCACACCCATTGCCGACAGGTGTATAAAATCGAGCACACCGCCATGCAATCTCCATAGACAAACACTGGCAGTAAAATGACCTTACTGAAGATCTCAGTGACTTTCAATGAGCCACCTTTCCAGCATGTCAGTTCTGTCAAACTTCTTCCCTTCTGGATCTGCCCCGGTCAACTGTAAGTGCTGTTATTGTGAAGTGGAAACATCTAGAAGCAACAAAGTGGTAGGCCACACAAAGTGGTAGGCCACACAAAGTGGTAGGCCCTGAAGTGGTAGGCCACACAAAGTGGTAGGCCCTGAAGTGGTAGGCCACACAAAGTGGTAGGCCACACAAAGTGGTAGGCCACACAAGTGGTAGGCCCTGAAGTGGTAGGCCGCACAAGTGGTAGGCCCTGAAGTGGTAGGCCACACAAGTAGTAGGCCCTGAAGTGGTAGGCCACACAAGTGGTAGGCCCTGAAGTGGTAGGCCACACAAGCTCACAGAACGGCACCGCCGAGTGCTGAAGCGCATTAAAATCATCTGTCCTCGGTTGAAACACTCACTACCAAGTTCCAAACTGCCTCTAGAAGCAACGTCAGCACAAGAACTGTTAGTTTCCATGGCACCGGGCAGCCGTACACAAGCCTAATATCACCATGTGCAATGCCAAGCGTTGGCTGGAGTGGTGTAAAGCTTGTTGCCATTGGACTCCAGAGCAGTGGAAACACATTCCCTGGAGTGATGAATCAAGCTTCACCACCTGGCAGTCAGATGGATGAATCTGGGTTTGGCGGATGCCAGGAGACCACTACCTGCCACTACCCCTGACTAACTACTTTCTTAGCTGATCATTTGATAATCTGTCATTGTATACTGTAGTATTAACTTGTTTTTATAATAAATCTTTGTTTTATAAAATAATATTACTATCTCTGAGATTTTGAAACTGACTTATAATTGCGACAGGTATAATTGCGACAGGTATAATTGCGAATTGCGACAGGGATAATTGCGACAGGGATAATTGCGACAGGTATAATTGCGACAGGTATAATTGCGACAGGGATAATTGCGACAGGTATAATTGCGAAAGGTATAATTGTAAGACTCGTAATGTTTATGATGAATACAAGTTTAGAATAGTCACACCTTTGTCAGTTATGCTTCATTTGAACTAGCAAGCCAGCTAGCTAATGCTAGCTACCTGACAAGCTAATGAAGACAACTATTGCTAGCTAGCTGACAAGCTAATGAAGATAACTATTGCTAGCTAGCTGACAAACTAATGAAGATAACTATTGCTAGGCTGCTGACAAGCTAATGAAGATAACTATTGCTAGCTGACAAGCTAATGAAGATAACTATTGCTAGGCTGCTGACAAGCTAATGAAGATAACTATTGCTAGCTGACAAGCTAATGAAGATAACTATTGCTAGCTAGCAGACAAGCTAATGAAGATAACTATTGCTAGCTAGCTGACAATCTAATGAAGATAACTATTGCTAGCTTGCTGACAAGCTAATGAAGATAACTATTGCTAGCTGACAAGCTAATGAAGATAACTATTGCTAGCTAGCTGACAAGCTAATGAAGCAAAACACTCAGATGAAGATAACTAACTTAGCTAGCTGGTTAGTTTGCTAGATTCAATTCACATGATGATCTTGATATAATTTTAGCTACACACACTATCCTTACAGACCCTGTAATAAACAGTGGGGCTAGAACCACCAATGATTACAAGGCAAGCAGGATGATGCAGACCTAGAGCTGTAGTACAGAGTGCGCTTACACACAACAGGGCTCCTTCTGACGTCGCAATTCCAGGGTGTAAGGTGGCAAATCTCCATAAATGTCAGTGAGTGTACAAAAACATTAGGAACACCATCCAATATTGAGTTACACCTCCTGTTGCCCTCAGAACAGATCCAATATGCGGTGACAAAAGTGTTCCACAGGGATGCTTGCCCATATTGACTCCAATGTTTTCCACAGTTATATCCAGGTGGCTGGTAGACCATTCTTGATACACAAGAGGAAACTGTTGAGCATGAAAAACCCAGCAGCGTTGCAGTTCTTGAGTTACTCAAGACGGTTGCCATGCCACCCACTTCAATATCCCGTTCAAAGGCACATACATCTTTTATCTTGCCCATTGACCCCCTGAACGTCACACACACATACACAATCCATGTCTCAATTGTCTCAAGGCTTTCAAAGCCTTCTTTAACCCGTCTCCTCCCCTTCATCTACACTGTTGCAGTGGATTTAACAAGTGACATCAACAAGGGATCATAGAGTTCACCTGGATTCACCTTGGTCAGTCTATGAGTTCATTAGAACGTGTGTTGAAGATGTCGTTCCCATAGCAACGATTAAAACATTCCCAAACCAGAAACCGTGGATTGATGGCAGCATTCGCATGAAACTGAAAGCCCGAACTACTGCTTTTAATCAGGGCAAAGTGACCGGAAACATGACCGAATACAAACAGTGTAACTATTCCCTCCGCAAGGCAATCAAACAAGCTAAGCGTCAGTATAGAGACAAAGTAGAATCTCAATTCAACGGCTCAGACACAAGAGGTATGTGGCAGGGTCTACAGTCAATCATGGATTACAAAAAGAAAACCAGCCCAGTCACGGACCAGGATGTCTTGCTCCCAGGCAGACTAAATCACTTTTTTGCCCGCTTTGAGGACAATACAGTGCCACTGACAGGGCCCGCAACTAAAACATGCGGACTCTCCTTCACTGTAGCCGAAGTGAGGAAAACATTTAAACGTGTCAATCCTCGCAAGGCTGCAGGCCCAGACGGCATCCCCAGCCGCGCCCTCAGAGTATGCGCAGACCAGCTGGCTGGTGTGTTTACGGACATATTCAATCAATCCTTATCCCAGTCTGTTGTTCCCACATGCTTCAAGAGGGCCACCATTGTTCCTGTTCCCAAGAAAGCTAAGGTAACTGAGCTAAACGACTACCGCCCCGTAGCACTCACTTCCATCATCATTCATGCTTTGAGAGACTAGTCAAGGACCATATCACCTCCACCCTACCTGACACCCTAGACCCACTCCAATTTGCTTACCGCCCAAATAGGTCCACAGACGATGCAATCTCAACTAACCTGCACACTGCCCTAACACATCTGGACAAGAGGAATACCTTGGTGAGAATGCTGCTCATCGACTACAGCTCGGCATTTAACACCATAGTGTTAACACCTCCAAGCTCGTCATCAAGCTCGAGACCCTGGGTCTCGACCCCGCCCTGTGCAACTGGGTACTGGACTTCCTGACGGGCTGCCCCCAGGTGGTGAGGGTAGGCAACAACATTTCCACCCCGCTGATCCTCAACACTGGGGCCCCACAAGGGTGCGTTCTGAGCTCTCTCCTGTACTCCCTGTTCACCCACGACTGCATGGCCATGCATGCCTCCAACTCAATCATCAAGTTTGCGGATGACACAACAGTGGTAGGCTTGATTACCAACAACGACGAGACGGCCTACAAGGAGGAGGTGAGGGCCCTCGGAGTGTGGTGTCAGGAAAATAACCTCACACTCAACGTCAACAAAACTAAGGAGATGATTGTGGACTTCAGGAAACAGCAGAGGGAACACCCCCCTATCCACATTGATGGGACAGTAGTGGAGAGGGTAGTAAGTTTTAAGTTCCTCGGCGTACACATCACAGACAAACTGAATTGGTCCACCCACACAGACAGCATCGTGAAGAAGGCGCAGCAGCGCCTCTTCAACCTCAGGAGGCTGAAGAAATTTGGCTTGTCACCAAAAGTACTCACAAACTTCTACAGAGCACAATCGAGAGCATCCTGTCGGGCTGTATCACCGCCTGGTACGGCAACTGCTCCGCCCACAACCGTAAGGCTCTCCAGAGGGTAGTGAGGTCTGCACAACGCATCACCGGGGGCAAACTACCTACCCTCCAGGATACCTACACCACCCGATGTTACAGGAAGGCCATAAAGATCATCAAGGACATCAACCACCCGAGCCACTGCCTGTTCACCCCACTATCGTACAGAAGGCGAGGTCAGTACAGGTGCATCAAAGCTGGGACCGAGAGACTGAAAAACAGCTTCTATCTCAAGGCCATCAGACTGTTAAACAGCCACCACTAACATTGAGTGGCTGCTGCCAACACACTGATAATAATGGGAATTGATGGGAAATTATGTAAAATATATCACAAGCCACTTTAAACAATGCTACCTAATATAATGTTTACTGTCACAAATACTTATTTTCCACCATCATTTGCAAATAAATTCATTAAAAATCCTACAATGTGATTTTCTGGATTATTTTTCTCATTTTGTCTGTCATAGTTGAAGTGTACCTATGATGAAAATAACAGGCCTCTCTCATCTTTTTAAGTGGCAGAACTTGCACAATTGGTGGCTGACTAAATACTTTTTTGCCCCACTGTATACAGTGTTGTAACAATGTACAAATGGTTAAAGTACACAAGGGAAAATATATAAGCATAAATATGGGTTGTATTTACAATGGTGTTTGTTCTTCACTGGTTGCCCTTTTCTTGTGGCAACAGGTCGCAAGTCTTGCTGCTGTGATGGCTCACTGTGGAATTTCACCCAGTAGATATGGGAGTTTATCAAAATTGGGTTTGTTTTCGAATTCCTTGTGGATCTGTGTAATCTGAGGGAAATATGTCTCTCTAATATGGTCATACATTGGGCAGGAGGTTAGGAAGTGCAGCTCAGTTTCCACCTCATTTTGTGTGCAGTGAGCATGTCTGCCTACGGCGGCCTTTCTCAATAGCAAGGCTATGCTCACTGAGTCTGTACATAGTCAAAACTTTCCTTAAGTTTGGGTCAGTCACAGTGGTCAGGTATTCTGCCACTGTGTACTTTAATAAGCCTGGGGACAACGTTAGGATTGGAGAGGTTGATTTCGGGTTAAGGGGACTCAGGAACAGCAGAATACTGATTGAGGCAGAGAATTGACACCTAGTGGGATGAGCATCACACTTCCCTGACCCACCGTTCAGTACAATATTTTTGATCAGAATCACCTTTATTTGCTAAGTACAATTACACATCCTCAGAATGTTACCTGGTGATATGGTGCTGC
Source organism: Oncorhynchus gorbuscha (assembly GCF_021184085.1). NCBI lineage: Eukaryota > Metazoa > Chordata > Actinopteri > Salmoniformes > Salmonidae > Oncorhynchus > Oncorhynchus gorbuscha. The sequence goes on along the minus strand of NC_060196.1, from coordinate 58,693,983 downwards.
TAGACAACATACTCAGAATGTTACCTGGTGATATGGTGCTGCTAGACAACATACTCAGAATGTTACCTGGTGATATGGTGCTGCTAGACAACATACTCAGCATGTTATCTGGTGATATGGTGCTGCTATTGATAGATACTCAGAATGTTACCTGGTGATATGGTGCTCATTTGCAGCAACGACCTGGGGAATAGTTACAGGGGAGAGGAGGGGGGATGAATGAGCCAATTGTAAACTGGTGATTATTAGGTGACTGTAATGGTTTGAGGGTCAGATTGGGAATTTAGCCAGGACACCGGGGTTAACCCCCCTACTCTTACGATAAGTGCCCTTTAATGACCTCAGAGAGTCAGGAAACCCGTTTAACGTCCCATCCAAAAGACAGCATCCTACACAGGGCAATGTCCCCAATCACTGCCCTGGTGTTATTGGGATATTTTTTTTAGACTAGAGGAAAGAGTGCCTCCTATTGGGCCTCCAACACCACTTCCAGCAGCATCTGGTCTCCCATCCAGGAACTGACCAGGACCAACCCTGCTTAGCTTCAGAAGCAAGCCAACAGTGGTGCGCAGGGTTGAACACTGCTGGCTATATAGTGGGTACATGGTTGATATTCCATGTATTTACAGTATCAGTATGACTATATCTAAATGCAGAGGGTAATGCAGTACAGTGCCGTTATTTAGAGTACAGTTCAGAGATGGCATGACACCATGTGCAAAGTCCTTTGTTGGCCTACATTGTGCAAACCAAAGATATGGATAATAAAAACATACTGTTCAAATAACAAAATAAGATCGTTTTCAAATTATTGAAGTTAATTTGAACATTTTATTGAATATAAACAACTTATTTTGAATGATCTTCCATCCCGTCACTGACATTGTTAAAATAGCTCAGGCAGCTACAGAAAAGTTCCCTCCCTTCACTAATTCCATTCAAAGGAAGCTTCCTAACCCCGGGGAGTTCAGAAGTGTTTTTCCACGACACACCTAAAATGTGTGAATGATGTTGTATTGTACAGAGCGCTTGAAGAGACAACACGGCAAGCTGAGACGGAGTTGTGGGTGGCAACACAGACAATAGGCGTTTCTGGTTCATGCAAGTGTGAGATTTAAAAAGGTCTGAATGAAGTTTGAGACAGAGAAACTTTCTTGGTGCTTGTGATTTCGTTTCGTCTGTCTGTATGCTTGTTACGTATTCATAGATATTCAGTAACACATGCAGCGTCAGGACTCTGTTGATTATTGAGAGCATTCGGTGGAGAGAGAGAGGGGGCATCCGCGACTCCGCGTCTTGGCACGGGTGTAATCATTAGTACAACACGTTTTGCAACGGGAACCATTTACTACAAACGAAAACGTTTCGCATTAAAACGAGACTTTATATTGGACAAATCCAGCTAGGTGTCTCCCCGTTTCGTTCCGTTTGCTTCCGTTTTTGGTTCCTAGTTAACAACACACAACAGGCAATGCTCTGACGTCACAAGTGAGACTCAACTAAAGCAAGCCGAATCGAATATATATATATATATATATTTATTATGGTTCAATCAGTGGATATACTTCCCGGGACAGATAACTCTTTGTTTGGAGCCAAAATCATGAAAGCACAGGTGGCAGAGTAACCGCAGGACATCGAGGTAATACATTTTACACCGGCTCATTTTTTGTTTGTTGTTAGATTGACTGCAAGGAATTCAACTCCCCTCCTGTGGGACATAGATAATACTCCTGTTGAAAGTTCTCAGCGGCAGTCTCAACAGTTATGTAATGCCTTCTAGACAGCCCAAGTTCAACAACAGAGTTATACACAGCTTAAACACTGACATGTGTGGTTATCACGTTAATACACAATTAAAACACCAAGTTAAAAACAGAAGTAAATATGATAGTATGGAGAATACATGTTACTGATGATAGTATGGAGAATACATGTTACTGATGATAGTATGGAGAATACATGTTACTGATGATAGTATGGAGAATACATGTTACTGATGATAGTATGGAGAATACATGTTACTGATGATAGTATGGAGAATACATGTTACTGATGATAGTATGGAGAATACATGTTACTGATGATAGTATGGAGAATACATGTTACTCTTCACACCAGTCATATGTCATTTAGATGTGGGTCAAGTTGCAGGAAGACCATTTCACTCAAATCAATATTTCAAGTCAGTCGAATCAGTACAAATCTGCTGAATTTAAATCAGTAGAATCAGTACAAATCTGCTGAATTTAAATCAGTAGAATCAGAACAAATCTGCTGAATTTAAATCAGTAGAATCAGTACAAATCTGCTGAATTTAAATCAGTAGAATCAGTACAAATCTGCTGAATTTAAATCAGTAGAATCAGTACAAATCTGCTGAATTTAAATCAGTAGAATCAGTACAAATCTGCTGAATTTAAATCAGTAGAATCAGTACAGATCTGCTGAATTTAAATCAGTCGACTGGCATGACTACAGTTCATCACATTTTTGCAGGCAAGGGGCCAACACATTAATGTTAATATGTCTCTCATGTCAGTTGAAAACGAATAGGTGGTTTCAATATGTCACATATGAATATCAGAAAACATCTTTCTCGTTAACCCACATTGGATGTAGAGTGGACTTGACAGCATTGGACATAGCAGTTGTTATCATACATACTGCAGCTGGTCTGACTCATGATCTTACATCCCAAATGACACCCTATTCCCTACATGGTGCACTACTCTATGGGCCCTGGTCAAAAATAGCGCACTATGTAGGGAATAGGGTGCCTTTTGGGACATAGATCATGAGTCCGACCAGCTGCACTCTGTAAAAGTGTACCAATGATATAGAACAGCACACTGTGGTCCGGATGAATTCACCCATTTTCTGTGATTGTCCAAAACTATCATGTCCAATTCCCCCTCTCTCTGTTTTCCTTTTATAGGCTGTTCTGTGCTGGGGTCCTCGCTCCAGACTATTTCTCTCTTTCATCCTCCCTTTCCCTTCACTCTCTTTCTCCACCTGCACATCAGTCCCTCCATCCTTCCTTGTCTCTTAACTCCACCCAGTGGCACTGGCCATCATGCGTCGGTACAGCTCCGAGGGGTCTCTACTCGATATGGATTTCCTGCCGCGGAGGAAAGTATCCGCGAAGGGCCACAACTACCACAGCCGGGACGGGGAGTCAGGTACCTACAACCCCGACCTGGAAGGTGACGAACTGGATGGGCGAACCACCTCTTTCCCCCCTACCCCTATCATCGTGGAGCCTGGAGCCAGCCACGGGAGGGGGGAGTTGAGCAGGGATCACAGCATCAGTGTGGAGAACTTCACAGAACTGGGGATGCTAGAGGGTAAGGGATTTCTTGGAGTGGTGAACCTCAATGAAGGATGTAGGGCATATAGTGACGGGCAGTTGGCGCCGGGGACGACGGGCCGCAGCACAGAGAGCGTGGGTAGCGACAACCAGCCACCGCCCTCTCCCTCGCTCTCAACCTCTGGCTTCAGCCCCTTGTCCTTGAAGTCACAACAACGGTCCCACACCAGAGCCAAGCTGTCCGCAGCCAAGCTACACCTGAAGAGCCTGTTTGGGCAGGTAAAGGGGAATGTGGGAGGTCAGGATCACTAGAGGAGTGGTCCCTGGCAGTGTTTAGGGTATTGGGTGTTTTAGGACTGGCAGTGTGGGAATGGATAGCTTGTGTGTGTTCGATGGGTTTTGACTAGGTGCGTTAGTTCTAGATTTCCGGGTGCACCATTTCAGACCCTTCCATTGGACCTTGTGAAATCTCTACTCCAATCAGGGAAGTGTATGAGTCTGTTTCCTCTCAGTAGTCATTCCAACCTTGAGATTCATCCGACAGAGTGTTACTTATAAAGCGCTTGTGTTAATGTCATAGGTCACACTAAGTTGACAAAGGATTAAATAATCATGCTCAACAGCAAACATTTACCTCTAATATTCTCAATTTGATTTAAATATTGTCACGTGTAACAGATGTGAAACGGCTAGCTTAGTTAGCGGTGGTGCTGGTGTAACAGATGTGAAACGGCTAGCTTAGTTAGCGGTGGTGCTGGTGTAACAGATGTGAAACGGCTAGCTTAGTTAGCGGTGGTGCTGGTGTAACAGATGTGAAACGGCTAGCTTAGTTAGCGGTGGTGCTGGTGTAACAGATGTGAAACGGCTAGCTTAGTTAGCGGTGGTGCTGGTGTAACGGATGTGAAACAGCTAGCTTAGTTAGCGGTGGTGCTGGTGTAACAGATGTGAAACGGCTAGCTTAGTTAGCGGTGGTGCTGGTGCAACAGATGTGAAACGGCTAGCTTAGTTAGCGGTGGTGCTGGTGTAACAGATGTGAAACGGCTAGCTTAGTTAGCGGTGGTGCTGGTGTAACGGATGTGAAACGGCTAGCTTAGTTAGCGGTGGTGCTGGTGTAAAGGATGTGAAACGGCTAGCTTAGTTAGCGGTGGTGCTGGTGTAACGGATGTGAAATGGCTAGCTTAGTTAGCGGTGGTTCGCACCACAAGCATTTCGCTACACTCGCATTAACATCTGCTAACCATGTGTATGTGACAAATACAATTTGATTTGATTTGAATAGCGTTTCAATCGGTGACGTCACTTGCTCTGAGACCTTGAAGTAGTAGTTCCCCTTGCTCTGCAAGGGCCGCGGCTTTTGTGGAGCGATGGGTAACGATGCTTCGTGGGGTGACTGTTGTTGATGTGTGCAGAGGGTCCCTGGTTTGCGCCCGGTATGGGCGAGGGGACAGTTTAAAGTTATACTGTTACACATACATTTGGAAACAAACTAATTCTGTCTGTATTTCCAGAGTCCCCATTCATCACATTCCAACCTGTTTAACCCAGAACAGAGAGACAGGTGAGGTCATCGACTGTGGACAATTAATGAGGACAATAGACTGTGGACAATATAATGAGGGCAATAGACTGTGGACAATAGACTGTGGACAATAGACTGTGGACAATAGACTGTGGGCAATAGACTGTGGACAATAGACTGTGGGCAATATAATGAGGACTGTAGACAATATAATGAGGACAATAGACTGTGGACAATAGACTGTGGACAATATAATGAGGACAATAGACTGTGGACAATAGACTGTGGGCAATAGACTGTGGGCAATAGACTGTGGACAATAGACGGTGGACAATATAATGAGGACAATAGACTGTGGACAATAGACTGTGGGCAATAGACTGTGGACAATAGACTGTGGGCAATAGACTGTGGACAATATAATGAGGACAATAGACGGTGGACAATATAATGAGGACAATAGACTGTGGACAATAGACTGTGGACAATAGACTGTGGACAATAGACTGTGGACAATAGACTGTGGACAATAGACTGTGGACAATAGACTGTTGGCAATAGACTGTGGACAATAGACTGTGGACAAATAATGAGGACAATAGACTGTGGTCAACAGACTGTGGACAAATAATGAGGACAATAGACTGTGGGCAAGGTAGCTTTCTAAGAGGAAGATGTCCCTGAGCCTGGCCCAAATGGCATCCTATTCCCTACGTAGCCCTTTGGGCTCTGGTAAAGATTAGTGCACTAAATAGGGAGTATGAGGTACTTTCCCTGGTCAAAAGTAGTGCACTACATAGGGAATGGGGTGGCATTTGGGACGTATCCTAAGAAGTTCCCTTTGAAACAATACCCATCCGGACCTCATTCACCAAACCGTTGTGGAAATGAGGGGTTGTGTTATCATGAAATCTGATGCCTGTCTCCTCTCTCCCTGTCTCTCCCTCTCCCCCCTCTCCTCCTTTCTCCCTATCTCTCCATCTCCCTCCCTCACTCCCCCTCCCCTTATCGCTTCCTGTCTCTCTCCTTACCCCTCCTCTCTCTATATCTCTCTCACCCTTCCTCTCCCCCCTCTCCTCCTTTCTCCCTATCTCTCCATCTCCCTCCCTCACTCCCCCTCCCCTTATCGCTTCCTGTCTCTCTCCTTACCCCTCCCCTCTCTATATCTCTCTCACCCTTCCTCTCCCCCCTCCTCCTTTCTCCCTATCTCTCCATCTCCCTCCCTCACTCCCCCTCCCCCTATCGCTTCCTGTCTCTCTCCTTACCCCTCCTCTCTCTATATCTCTCTCACCCTTCCTCTCCCCCCTCTCCTCACTAACAGTGATAAAGAGCGGAGGTCTCGCCTCCCGGTGATGCACCAGTGGAGTCAGGTGGGCCACAGCAACGCCAAGTTCAGTCGGGTGGAACTTGATAAGTGGGCAGAATCGCTGGATGACCTCCTAGCCAGTCGGAGTAAGTAGACTAGGACACCCTCCTGACCAGTAGACTAGGACACCCACCTGACTAGGAGACCCTCCTGACCAGTAGACTAGGACACCCTCCTGACCAGTAGACTAGGACACCCACCTGACTAGGAGACCCTCCTGACCAGTAGACTAGGACACCCTCCTGACCAGTAGACTAGGACACCCACCTGACTAGGAGACCCTCCTGACCAGTAGACTAGGACACCCTCCTGACCAGTAGACTAGGACACCCACCTGACTAGGAGACCCTCCTGACCAGTAGACTAGGAGACCCACCTGACTAGGAGACCCTCCTGACCAGTAGACTAGGAGACCCTCCTGACCAGTAGACTAGGACACCCTATCCTGACCAGTAGACTAGGACACCCACCAGACCAGTAGACTAGGACACCCTCCTGACCAGTAGACTAGGACACCCACCAGACCAGTAGACTAGGACACCCACCAGACCAGTAGACTAGGACACCCACCAGACCAGTAGACTAGGACACCCTCCTGACCAGTAGACTAGGACACCCTCCTGACCAGTAGACTAGGAGACCCTCCTGACCAGTAGACTAGGAGACCCTCCTGACCAGTAGACTAGGAGACCCTCCTGACCAGTAGACTAGGACACCCTATCCTGACCAGTAGACTAGGACACCCTATCCTGACCAGTAGACTAGGAGACACTCCTGACCAGTAGACTAGGAGACCCTCCTGACCAGTAGACTAGGAGACCCTCCTGACCAGTAGACTAGGACACCCTATCCTGACTAGGACACCCTATCCTGACTAGGACACCCTCCTGACCAGTAGACTAGGACACCCTATCCTGACCAGTAGACTAGGACACCCTATCCTGACTAGGACACCCTATCCTGACTAGGACACCCTCCTGACCAGTAGACTAGGACACCCTATCCTGACTAGGACACCCTATCCTGACTAGGACACCCTCCTGACCAGTAGACTAGGACACCTTATCCTGACTAGGACACCCTCCTGACCAGTAGACTAGGACACCCTATCCTGACTAGGACACCCTCCTGACCAGTAGACTAGGACACCCTATCCTGACTAGGACACCCTATCCTGACTAGGACACCCTATCCTGACTAGGACACCCTCCTGACCAGTAGACTAGGACACCCTATCCTGACCAGTAGACTAGGACACCCTATCCTGACCAGTAGACTAGGACACCCTATCCTGACTAGGACACCCTCCTGACCAGTAGACTAGGACACCCTATCCTGACTAGTAGACTAGGACACCCTATCCTGACTAGGACACCCTCCTGACCAGTAGACTAGGACACCCTATCCTGACTAGGACACCCTATCCTGACTAGGACACCCTCCTGACCAGTAGACTAGGACACCATATCCTGACTAGGACACCCTCCTGACCAGTAGACTAGGACACCCTATCCTGACCAGTAGACTAGGACACCATATCCTGACTAGGACACCCTCCTGACCAGTAGACTAGGACACCCTATCCTGACCAGTAGACTAGGACACCATATCCTGACTAGGACACCCTCCTGACCAGTAGACTAGGACACCCTATCCTGACTAGGACACCCTCCTGACCAGTAGACTAGGACACCATATCCTGACTAGGACACCCTCCTGACCAGTAGACTAGGACACCCTATCCTGACCAGTAGACTAGGACACCCTATCCTGACCAGTAGACTAGGACACCCTATCCTGACCAGTAGACTAGGACACCCTATCCTGACCAGTAGACTAGGACACCCTATCCTGACCAGTAGACTAGGACATCCTATCCTGACCAGTAGACTAGGACACCCTATCCTGACCAGTAGACTAGGAGACCCTCCTGACCAGTAGACTAGGAGACCCTATCCTGACCAGTAGACTAGGAGACCCTCCTGACCAGTAGACTAGGAGACCCTCCTGACCAGTAGACTAGGACACCCTATCCTGACTAGGAGACCCTCCTGACCAGTAGACTAGGAGACCCTCCTGACCAGTAGACTAGGACACCCTCCTGACCAGTAGACTAGGACACCCTCCTGACCAGTAGACTAGGAGACCCTCCTGACCAGTAGACTAGGACACCCTCCTGACCAGTAGACTAGGAGACCCTCCAGACCAGTAGACTAGGACACCCTCCAGACCAGTAGACTAGGAGACCCTCCTGACCAGTAGACTAGGAGACCCTCCTGACCAGTAGACTAGGAGACCCTCCTGACCAGTAGACTAGGACACCCTCCAGACCAGTAGACTAGGACACCCTCCTGACCAGTAGACTAGGACACCCTCCTGACCAGTAGACTAGTACACCCTCCTGTCCAGTAGACTAGGAGACCCTCCTGACCAGTAGACTAGGAGACCCTCCTGACCAGTAGACTAGGACACCCTCCTGACCAGTAGACTAGGAGACCCTCCTGACCAGTAGACTAGGACACCCTCCTGACCAGTAGACTAGGACACCCTCCTGACCAGTAGACTAGGAGACCCTCCTGACCAGTAGACTAGGACACCCTCCAGACCAGTAGACTAAACCACTCCTTACCCTTCCATGTTTGCTGATCTGAAGGGCTTTATTCAGGCATAATCAGTGTCGTGGTAATGCTTCCGCTGTACAGATCTACAAACATGGAAGGGTTAGGGCAAAGGTCATCTGGGTGTCCCAGAAGGAAAATCTGGCGCCAACTACTTGATTAGATTCTAAGAGGGGGGAGAGGTATGAGAAAAGATACTAGATTGAGGAAAGGAAGCAGGGTGATACACCCCCCCCCCACCTCCAATGTAAAAATACCTATCCAAATGACCAGGGACGTTGACAGAACCACCAGAACAATTGTTTACTGGGCACCTGTAATTAGGCAATGAGGGGAGGGGGTGTGGTATATGGCCAATATACCACGGCTACAAGCTGTTCTTAAGCACGACGCAACATGGAGTGCCTGGACACAGCCCTTAGCCGTTGTATATTGGCCATATACCACAAACCCCAGAGATGCCTTATTTGATATTATAAACTGGTTTCCAACGTAATTAGAGCAGGAAAAATACATGTTTTGTCACACCCGTGGTATACAGTCTGATATACCACGGCTGTCAGCATTCAGGGCTCGAACTACCCCGTTTATAACTAGAGATGGATGTTGATCTTGTCGTTATTGAAGTGTATTGTTTCTATGGTCTCTCTTTGAGTTGAGTTTGCGTCCCACAGGCTGCTGACAGATGTTCTGATACCATTTATGTTACGTAGTCTGTCCACAAGAGACTAGGGCTCAGGGGAAGGGGGTTGGGGAGGAAATGCAAAGTGTACTCTGATCCTGTTTTCAACCTCAGCTCACGAGTGTCTTGCAGTGTGTTGTGATGTCAGCGCGATTGGGCCGTATGGTCTTTGCGTACGTCATTGGTTTCTGTGTGCTGTGCCATAAAGCTGAGTGCAGCACTAGTTACTGTGAATAGATGTGATAGAAAACAGTAAGACCGTTTTAGATGACTGTCTCGAATGATCTGGATTGTGTTCCAGATGTAGGGCTGGGAAATATGGGAAAAATATCACAATGCATTTGTTCTGTTGACGGTATTTGACAGTATTTTATGTTTTTAAATAATAAAAGTTATCCATTTTGTTTTACGAGTTGTCCGTGACCCTAGAGTGGAAACACATACCTTCTAATATCAGGCTTTCTCCATTCTGATTGGTTGAAGTTTGATTGAACAGTACAAACAAAAGTTGATCTGATTTTGAGATCATTTCCACTCTGCCAGGTAGGGCTGCACGATATGGGCAATAGAATCTAGGCCTTATGTTTAACCAAATATTGCAATTGCAATTTGACTTGCAATTTAGATTTAAAAAACACTTAGGTGAACTGTTGGAATCATGGAAATGATTATTCTAATTCTATAGTTGGAGTGTAATAGTGGGCCCTTTGAATACGTTGTTGTATGACAAGACATTCATAGAATTAGGAATTAAAATACTATTAGAATCTCTATGGAGGCATTATTGACACAGGGTCGGAACCAAAGTGTTGGTCAGTGTTTCCCAGGGAGGTGGGACCCTATAATTGTAGTTTTCTCTTTATGTAGCTTAACATATTCATGCTTCGCTTATTCCTGTCTGATTTAGAAGATACTGTTGCACAGACAACAGGCTGATTTAGGCCTACACCAGCACTGGTATCAGCCTGTATTAGCTAGCTACGTTTGCTCTGACTGTACATTTTATTAGCTAGCCAGCTAACTAGCGATTTAGTATTAGCGGCTAACACAATTTATTTTAGCCACAACTTGCGAAGAAAAGACAAACTAGCTGTTTGCAAACAGTATGATACACAAACCTAGTTAAATTATGGGACGCTTGTGGATGTACATTAAATAGCAAAGTGGAAAGCAGCATTGTTGTCAACTAACATATTGTTGCATCTGCTCAGTGGTGTGAAGTACTTAAGTTGGGGCGGCAGGTAGCCTAGTGGTTAGAGTGTTGTGCCAGTAACCGAAAGGTTGCTAGATCAAATCCCCGAGCTGACAAGGTTAAAAAATCTGCCATTCTTTCCCTGAACAAGGCAGTTAACCCACTGTTCCAAAGCCGTCATTGTAAATAAGAATTTGTTCTTACCTAGTTACTTAAACATTTAATAAAAATACTTGAAAGTACTACTTAAGTTGTTTTTGGGGGGCATCTTTACTTTACTACATTCTTAATGAAAAATATGTACTTTCATTATCCCTGACACCCAAAAGTACTTGTTACATTTTGAGTGCTTAGCAGGACAGATTTGTTTTTAAATATCAGAGCGGCGGTAACTCACCAGCATTACGACCAGGAATACGACTTGGATCCTTTGTTCGTACCCCCCCGGGGCAACTGAACTTATCCCAGAGGCTGCTCCAAAACACCGCCAGCAGAGAAGAGATATTCGGAGTGGGCTTCTAGTCTGACACAGGAGGCATGCACACCATCCACCGCTTCCGAGTATATTACTCTCTAATGTTCAGTCTTTGAATAATAAAGTAGACAAGCTCAGGGCGAGGATCTCCTTCCAGATATACATCAAGGATTGTAACATACTCTGTTTCACGGAAACATGGTTCTCGGGATATACTGTCCCTGTCTATACAGTCAGCTGGATTCTCAGTACATCGCACAGACAAGAATAAAGAACTCTCCTGGGAGAAGAAAGGCGGGGTGTATGTTTCATGATTAACTACTCATGGGGTGATTGTGATAACATACAGAAACTCAAGTCATTTTGTTCCCCCAACCTAGAATACCTCACAATCAAATGCCAACGTATTACCTCCCAAGAGAATTCTCTTTGGTTATAGTCACAGCTGTGTATATTCCCCCTCAAGCCGATACCACGGCGGCCCTCAAAGAACTACACTGGACTTTATGCAAACTGGAAACCAGATATCCTGAGGCCGCATTTATTGTAGCTGGGGATTTTAACAAAGCAAATTTAAGGAAAACGCTACCGAAGATCTACCAACAACTTTTCAAAATGCCTGCAAGGCCCTCCCCCGCCCTCCTTTTAGCAAATCTGATCATTTTGCTCCTCTCTTCCTATAGGACGAAATTCAAACAGGAAGTACCTGGGCTAAGGTCTATTCAATGCTGTTCTGACCAATCGGAATCCATGCTTCAAGATTGTTTTGATCACGCAGACTAGGATATGACAAAGTGGAGTCGCAATTCAACGGCTCAGACACGAGACGTATGTGGCAGAGTCTACAGACAATCACGACCTACAAAGGTCAAATCGGCCACGTCACGGACACCGACGCCTTGCTTTGGACAAGCTAAACACCTTCTTCTCCAACAAATAGCCATCACTAACTGGCTTCCACCCGGTTACACAACTCTACACCTTAAAAGAGGCTGCTGTCCTATGTACACAGACTTGGAATCACTGGCCACTTTAATGATGAAACACTAGAAACTTTAATAATGTTTACATACTGCTTTACTCATCTCATATGTATGTACTGTATTCTATTCTGCTGTACTTTAATCAGTGCCACTCCAACATTGCTCGTCCTAATATTTATATTTTTTTTAATTCCATTATTTTACTTTTAGATTGTGTGTATTGTTGTGAATTGTTTGATACTACTGCACTGTTAGAGCTAGGAACACAAACATTTAGTTAGATATTACTGCACTGTTGGAGCTAGGAACACAAGCATTTAGTTAGATACTACTGCACTGTTGGAGCTAGGAACACAAGCATTTAGTTAGATATTACTGCACTGTTGGAGCTAGGAACACAAGCATTTAGTTAGATATTACTGCACTGTTGGAGCTAGGAACACAAGCATTTAGTTAGATACTACTGCACTGTTGGAGCTAGAAACACAAGCATTTAGTTAGATACTACTGCACTGTTGGAGCTAGGAACACAAGCATTTAGTTAGATATTACTGCACTGTTGGAGCTAGGAACACAAGCATTTAGTTAGATATTACTGCACTGTTGGAGCTAGAAACACAAGCATTTAGTTAGATACTACTGCACTGTTGGAGCTAGGAACACAAGCATTTAGTTAGATACTACTGCACTGATGGAGCTAGGAACACAAGCATTTAGTTAGATACTACTGCACTGTTGGAGCTAGGAACACAAGCATTTAGTTAGATACTACTGCACTGATGGAGCTAGGAACACAAGCATTTAGTTAGATACTACTGCACTGTTGGAGCTAGGAACACAAGCATTTAGTTAGATACTACTGCACTGATGGAGCTAGGAACACAAGCATTTAGTTAGATACTACTGCACTGTTGGAGCTAGGAACACAAGCATTTAGTTAGATATTACTGCACTGTTGGAGCTAGGAACACAAGCATTTAGTTAGATACTACTGCACTGATGGAGCTAGGAACACAAGCATTTAGTTAGATACTACTGCACTGTTGGAGCTAGAAACACAAGCATTTAGTTAGATACTACTGCACTGATGGAGCTAGGAACACAAGCATTTAGTTAGATATTACTGCACTGTTGGAGCTAGAAACACAAGCATTTAGTTAGATACTACTGCACTGTTGGAGCTAGAAACACAAGCATTTAGTTAGATACTACTGCACTGTTGGAGCTAGAAACACAAGCATTTAGTTAGATACTACTGCACCGATGGAGCTAGGAACACAAGCATTTAGTTAGATACTACTGCACTGATGGAGCTAGGAACACAAGCATTTAGTTAGATACTACTGCACTGATGGAGCTAGGAACAAAAGCATTTAGTTAGATACTACTGCACTGATGGAGCTAGGAACACAAGCATTTAGTTAGATACTACTGCACTGATGGAGCTAGGAACACAAGCATTTAGTTAGATACTACTGCACTGTTGGAGCTAGGAACACAAGCATTTAGTTAGATACTACTGCACTGATGGAGCTAGGAACACAAGCATTTAGTTAGATACTACTGCACTGTTGGAGCTAGAAACACAAGCATTTAGTTAGATACTACTGCACTGTTGGAGCTAGGAACACAAGCATTTAGTTAGATATTACTGCACTGTTGGAGCTAGAAACACAAGCATTTAGTTAGATACTACTGCACTGTTGGAGCTAGAAACACAAGCATTTATTTAGATACTACTGCACTGTTGGAGCTAGAAACACAAGCATTTAGTTAGATACTACTACACTGATGGAGCTAGGAACACAAGCATTTAGTTAGATACTACTGCACTGATGGAGCTAGGAACACAAGCATTTAGTTAGATACTACTGCACTGATGGAGCTAGGAACAAAAGCATTTAGTTAGATACTACTGCACTGTTGGAGCTAGGAACACAAGCATTTAGTTAGATACTACTGCACTGATGGAGCTAGGAACAAAAGCATTTAGTTAGATACTACTGCACTGTTGGAGCTAGGAACACAAGCATTTAGTTAGATACTACTGCACTGATGGAGCTAGGAACAAAAGCATTTAGTTAGATACTACTGCACTGTTGGAGCTAGGAACACAAGCATTTAGTTAGATACTACTGCACTGTTGGAGCTCGAAACACAAGCATTTAGTTAGATATTACTGCACTGTTGGAGCTAGAAACACAAGCATTTAGTTAGATACTACTGCACTGTTGGAGCTAGAAACACAAGCATTTAGATAGATACTACTGCACTGATGGAGCTAGGAACACAAGCATTTAGTTAGATACTACTGCACTGTTGGAGCTAGGAACACAAGCATTTAGTTAGATACTACTGCACTGTTGGAGCTAGGAACACAAGCATTTAGTTAGATATTACTGCACTGTTGGAGCTAGAAACACAAGCATTTAGTTAGATACTACTGCACTGTTGGAGCTAGAAACACAAGCATTTATTTAGATACTACTGCACTGTTGGAGCTAGAAACACAAGCATTTAGTTAGATACTACTGCACTGATGGAGCTAGGAACACAAGCATTTAGTTAGATACTACTGCACTGATGGAGCTAGGAACACAAGCATTTAGTTAGATACTACTGCACTGATGGAGCTAGGAACAAAAGCATTTAGTTAGATACTACTGCACTGTTGGAGCTAGGAACACAAGCATTTAGTTAGATACTACTGCACTGATGGAGCTAGGAACAAAAGCATTTAGTTAGATACTACTGCACTGTTGGAGCTAGGAACACAAGCATTTAGTTAGATACTACTGCACTGATGGAGCTAGGAACAAAAGCATTTAGTTAGATACTACTGCACTGTTGGAGCTAGGAACACAAGCATTTAGTTAGATACTACTGCACTGTTGGAGCTCGAAACACAAGCATTTAGTTAGATATTACTGCACTGTTGGAGCTAGAAACACAAGCATTTAGTTAGATACTACTGCACTGTTGGAGCTAGGAACACAAGCATTTAGTTACACCCGCAGTAACATCTGCTAAATATGTGTACGTGACCAATAAAAATGTATTTGAACGAGCAACAACTGCCCTCCTTTAGTGCCAGGGTGAGAGAGAAAGGGAGAGATAGAACTCATGTAGCAGAGTAAACTTTTTTTTTTTAAAGAGTTACAAATCACATTTAATAAACTAAACATTGAATCCTTCCATTTGTTTGCTGTCTTGATTCATACAGCGTCTCAGAGAATAAGATCAGGTCCATGTCATCGTATTCATTGTGGTCTAAAAGGCCAAACTGATCCTAGGTCAGCACTCCTACTCTGAGACGCTTCGTGAATATAGTCCCAGTTCTCAGATTGATTGTTCTACGTGACAAGGATAATGGGTGTGACCTTGAATCCCAAATGGCACCCTCTTCTCCCTATATAGTGCACCACTTTTGACGATGGACTCTGGTTAAAAGTAGTGCACTATATAGGGAACCGGGTGCCATTTAGGGCTACACGAGCCGTGACCAAGGAAGATACAGTAATGTCTTGTTTACTTCCTCATTCCTTCTAGAATTTCTCCTGTCCTGTTACTAACACCCGTATTATTCCACCACACCACACACTGTTGTGACAGTTTGTTGTCGTTATCTTGTAAAACAGGTTCAGGCAACCCTGGTCCTGGAGGGGCCCGCAGGCACTTCATGTTTTTTGATTTAACTGACCTGGAAGACCAGGTGTGTTGAATTTAGTCAAATCACTGAACTGATCAATTAGCTCAGTTGTTCAGGTGTGGGCGCCTAGTTAATACCTGCGGCAGTCCAGGAACAGGGTTACTTAACCCCTGTCGTACGGGATCAAAATAACTACGGGATGGTGTTTTCAGTGACCTTCCTTTTGATAGTCACATTCCAGGAAAGCAAGTGTCCTTGCTCTTCTATGGAAATTGTTGTCAGTTAAAGATAAACCCTAGGTTGTCATGGCTACATGTGCCCCCACATACACACACACACACACACACACACCATACTTTAGTGTAGGCCTATTAGAATGTGGAACATTAGAGGACCATTAATGCTAACAGTGCATTGGGAAAGTATTCAGACCCCTTGACTTTTTCCATCTTTTTGTTATGTTACAGCCTTGTTCTAACATCGGAGACACCTGAAACCCCACCTCTTTAAGGAATACCTAGGATAGGATAAAGTAATCCTTCTCACCCCCCCCCCTTAAAAGATTTAGATGCACTATTGTAAAGTGGCTGCTCCACTGGATGGTGAATGCACCAATTTGTAAGTCGCTCTGGATAAGAGCATCTGCTAAATGACTTAAATGTAAATGTAAATGTAAATTACATTTATTTTGCCCGCATTAATCTACACACAATACCCCATAATAAAAAAAGTGTAAACAGGTTTTTAGAAATTTTACCAAATGCATTAAAAATAAAAGCAGATACCTTATTTACAGTTGTGCACAAAAGTTTAGAGAATGACACAAATATTACTTTTCACAAAGTCTGCTGCTTCAGTGTCTTTAGATATTTTTGTCAGATGTTACTATGGAATACTGAAGTATAATTACAAGCATTTCATAAGTGTCAAAGGCTTTTATTGACAATTACATAAAGTTGGTACAAAGAGTCAATATTTGCAGTGTTGACCCTTCTTTTTCAATACCTCTGCAATCCGCCCTGGCATGCTGTCAATTAACTTCTGGGCCACATCCTGACTGATGGCAGCCCATTCTTGCATAATCAATGCTTGGAGTTTTGTCCGAATTTGTGGGGTTTTGTTTGCCCACCCGCCTCTTGAGGATTGACCACAAGTTCCCAATGGGATTAAGGTCTGGGGAGTTTCCTGGCCATGGACACAACATATTGATGTTTTGTTCCCCGAGCCACTTAGTTATCACTTTTGCCTTATGGCAAGGTGCTCCACCATGCTGGAAAAGGCATT
The DNA here is from genome assembly GCF_021184085.1 of Oncorhynchus gorbuscha. Classification (NCBI taxonomy): domain Eukaryota; kingdom Metazoa; phylum Chordata; class Actinopteri; order Salmoniformes; family Salmonidae; genus Oncorhynchus; species Oncorhynchus gorbuscha. The sequence continues at coordinate 58,676,905 of NC_060196.1, read as the reverse complement.
GTTCGTCACCAAACTGTTCCTGGATGGTAGGGAGAAGTTGCTCTCGGAGGATGTGTTGGTACCATTCTTTATTCATGGCTGTGTCAATAAGATTTAACTTCCTGACTGATGTCTTGAGATGTTGCTTCAATATATCCACAAAATTTTCCAACCTCATGAGGCCATCTATTTTGTGAAGTGCACCTATCCCTTCTGCAGCAAAGCACCCCCACAACATGATGCTGCCACCCCCGTGCTTCACGGTTGGGATGGTGTTCTTCGGCTTGCAAGCCTCCTCCTTTTTCCTCCAAACACAATGATGGTCATTATGGCCAAACATTTCTATTATTGTTTCATCAGACCAGAAGACATTTCCTCAAAAAGTACCATCTTTGTCCTCATGTGCAGTTGCAAACCATATAGTCTGGCTTTTTTATGGCGGTTTTGGAGCAGTGGCTTCTTCCTTGCTGAGCGGCCTTTCAGGTTATGTCGATATAGGACTCGTTTTACTGTGGATATAGATACTTGTGTACCTGTTTCCTCCAGCATCTTCACAAGGTCCTTTGCTGTTGTTCTGGGATTGATTTGCACTTTTCACACCAAAATACGTTCATCTCTAGGAGACAGAACACGTCTCCTTCCTGAACTGTATGATGACTTTGGGGACCCATGGTGTTTATACTTGGGTACTATTGTTTATACAGATGAACGTGATACCTTAAGGCGTTTGGAAATTTCTCCCAAGGATGAACCAGACTCAATGGAGGTCTACAATATTTTTCTGAGGTCTTGGTTGATTTATTTTGATTTTCCCATAATTTCAAGCAAAGAGGCACTGAGTTTGAAGGTAGGCCTTGAAATACATCCACAGGTACACCTCCAATTGACTTAAACAATTTCAATTAGCCTATCATAAGTTTCTAAAGCCATGACATAATTTTCTGGAATTTTCCAAGCTGTTTAAAGGCACATTCAATTTAGTATATGTAAACTTCTGACCCGCTGGAATTGTGATACAGTGAATTATCACTGAAATAATCTGTCTATAAACAATTGTTGTAAAAATGACTTGTGTCATGCACAAAGTAGATGTCCTACCCGACTTTCCTTAAACTATAGTTTGTTAACAAGAAATTTGTGGAGTGGTTGAAACATGAGTTTTAATGACTCCAATGTAAGTGTATGTAAACCTCCGACTTCAACTGTACATATGAGATGAGTAATGCAAAATATGTAAACATCATTATTAAAGTGCCAATAATAAAGTGGCTAGTGAAGCATTTGTTAGAGTGGCCAATGATTTGAGTCAGTGTGTTGGCAGCAGCCACTCAATGTTAGTGGTGGCTGTTTAACAGTCTGATGGCCTTGAGATAGAAGCTGTTTTTCAGTCTCTCGGTCCCAGCTTTGATGCACCTGTACTGACCTCGCCTTCTGGATGATAGCGGGGTGAACAGGCAGTGGCTCGGGAGGTTGTTGTCCTTGATGGTCTTTAGCTTAGTTATAAATTATGAAGTGATGAAGTTTTGATTAAGTTAGGTGAAGTGTTTAAACTTGTTTTAATTGCTGAACTATTATTCAAAATAAACTAGTGTCGGTGATTAACTAGTGTCGGTGATTAACTAGTGTCGGTGATTAACTAGTGTCGGTGATTAACTAGTGTCAGTGATTAACTAGTGTCAGTGATTAACTAGTGTCGGTGGTGATTAACTAGTGTCAGTCATTAACTAGTGTCTGTGATTAACTAGTGTCAGTGGTGATTAACTAGTGTCAGTGGTGATTAACTAGTGTCAGTGGTGATTAACTAGTGTCAGTGGTGATTAACTAGTGTCGGTGATTAACTAGTGTCAGTGATTAACTAGTGTCAGTGATTAACTAGTGTCAGTGATTAACTAGTGTCGGTGGTGATTAACTAGTGTCTGTGATTAACTAGTGTCAGTGGTGATTAACTAGTGTCAGTGGTGATTAACTAGTGTCAGTGGTGATTAACTAGTGTCAGTGGTGATTAACTAGTGTCAGTGGCGATTAACTAGTGTCGGTGATTAACTAGTGTCAGTGATTAACTAGTGTCTGTGATTAACTAGTGTCAGTGGTGATTAACTAGTGTCAGTGGTGATTAACTAGTGTCAGTGGTGATTAACTAGTGTCGGTGATTAACTAGTGTCAGTGGTGATTAACTAGTGTCAGTGGTGATTAACTAGTGTCAGTGGTGATTAACTAGTGTCAGTGATTAACTAGTGTCAGTGATTAACTAGTGTCAGTGGTGATTAACTAGTGTCTGTGATTAACTAGTGTCAGTGGTGATTAACTAGTGTCAGTGATTAACTAGTGTCGGTGATTAACTAGTGTCGGTGATTAACTAGTGTCTGTGATTAACTAGTGTCAGTGGTGATTAACTAGTGTCAGTGATTAACTAGTGTCGGTGATTAACTAGTGTCAGTGGTGATTAACTAGTGTCGGTGATTAACTAGTGTCAGCGGTGATTAACTAGTGTCGGTGATTAACTAGTGTCGGTGATTAACTAGTGTCGGTGATTAACTAGTGTCTGTGATTAACTAGTGTCGGTGATTAACTAGTGTCAGTGGTGATTAACTAGTGTCAGTGATTAACTAGTGTCAGTGATTAACTAGTGTCAGTGATTAACTAGTGTCAGTGATTAACTAGTGTCGGTGATTAACTAGTGTCAGTGGTGATTAACTAGTGTCAGTGATTAACTAGTGTCAGTGGTGATTAACTAGTGTCAGTGGTGATTAACTAGTGTCGGTGGTGATTAACTAGTGTCAGTGGTGATTAACTAGTGTCAGTGATTAACTAGTGTCGGTGGTGATTAACTAGTGTCGGTGGTGATTAACTAGTGTCAGTGATTAACTAGTGTCGGTGATTAACTAGTGTCAGTGGTGATTAACTAGTGTCAGTGATTAACTAGTGTCAGTGGTGATTAACTAGTGTCAGTGGTGATTAACTAGTGTCAGTGATTAACTAGTGTCAGTGGTGATTAACTAGTGTCAGTGGTGATTAACTAGTGTCAGTGGTGATTAACTAGTGTCAGTGGTGATTAACTAGTGTCGGTGGTGATTAACTAGTGTCAGTGGTGATTAACTAGTGTCAGTGATTAACTAGTGTCAGTGGTGATTAACTAGTGTCAGTGGTGATTAACTAGTGTCAGTGGTGATTAACTAGTGTCAGTGATTAACTAGTGTCAGTGATTAACTAGTGTCGGTGATTAACTAGTGTCAGTGGTGATTAACTAGTGTCAGTGATTAACTAGTGTCAGTGGTGATTAACTAGTGTCAGTGGTGATTAACTAGTGTCAGTGATTAACTAGTGTCAGTGGTGATTAACTAGTGTCAGTGATTAACTAGTGTCAGTGGTGATTAACTAGTGTCAGTGGTGATTAACTAGTGTCAGTGATTAACTAGTGTGGTGATTAACTAGTGTCAGTGGTGATTAACTAGTGTCAGTGATTAACTAGTGTCAGTGGTGATTAACTAGTGTAACTAGTGTGGTGTGGTGATTAACTAGTGTCAGTGATTAACTAGTGATTCAGTGGTGATTAACTAGTGTCAGTGATTAACTAGTGTCGGTGATTAACTAGTGTCGGTGGTGATTAACTAGTGTCAGTGATTAACTAGTGTCGGTGATTAACTAGTGTCAGTGGTGATTAACTAGTGTCAGTGATTAACTAGTGTCAGTGGTGATTAACTAGTGTCAGTGGTGATTAACTAGTGTCAGTGGTGATTAACTAGTGTCAGTGATTAACTAGTGTCAGTGGTGATTAACTAGTGTCAGTGATTAACTAGTGTCAGTGGTGATTAACTAGTGTCAGTGGTGATTAACTAGTGTCGGTGGTGATTAACTAGTGTCGGTGATTAACTAGTGTCAGTGATTAACTAGTGTCGGTGGTGATTAACTAGTGTCGGTGGTGATTAACTAGTGTCGGTGGTGATTAACTAGTGTCAGTGATTAACTAGTGTCAGTGATTAACTAGTGTCAGTGGTGATTAACTAGTGTCAGTGGTGATTAACTAGTGTCAGTGGTGATTAACTAGTGTCAGTGATTAACTAGTGTCAGTGGTGATTAACTAGTGTCAGTGATTAACTAGTGTCAGTGGTGATTAACTAGTGTCGGTGAGTTAACTAGTGTCGGTGATTAACTAGTGTCAGTGGTGATTAACTAGTGTCAGTGGTGATTAACTAGTGTCGGTGATTAACTAGTGTCAGTGGTGATTAACTAGTGTCAGTGATTAACTAGTGTCAGTGGTGATTAACTAGTGTCAGTGGTGATTAACTAGTGTCGGTGATTAACTAGTGTCAGTGGTGATTAACTAGTGTCAGTGATTAACTAGTGTCAGTGGTGATTAACTAGTGTCAGTGGTGATTAACTAGTGTCGGTGGTGATTAACTAGTGTCGGTGATTAACTAGTGTCGGTGATTAACTAGTGTCGGTGGTGATTAACTAGTGTCGGTGGTGATTAACTAGTGTCGGTGGTGATTAACTAGTGTCGGTGGTGATTAACTAGTGTCGGTGATTAACTAGTGTCAGTGGTGATTAACTAGTGTCAGTGATTAACTAGTGTCAGTGATTAACTAGTGTCGGTGGTGATTAACTAGTGTCAGTGGTGATTAACTAGTGTCAGTGGTGATTAACTAGTGTCAGTGGTGATTAACTAGTGTCAGTGGTGATTAACTAGTGTCGGTGATTAACTAGTGTCGGTGATTAACTAGTGTCGGTGATTAACTAGTGTCAGTGGTGATTAACTAGTGTCAGTGGTGATTAACTAGTGTCAGTGGTGATTAACTAGTGTCAGTGGTGATTAACTAGTGTCAGTGGTGATTAACTAGTGTCAGTGGTGATTAACTAGTGTCAGTGGTGATTAACTAGTGTCAGTGGTGATTAACTAGTGTCAGTGGTGATTAACTAGTGTCGGTGATTAACTAGTGTCGGTGGTGATTAACTAGTGTCGGTGGTGATTAACTAGTGTCAGTGGTGATTAACTAGTGTCAGTGGTGATTAACTAGTGTGTGATTAACTAGTGTCAGTGGTGATTAACTAGTGTCAGTGGTGATTAACTAGTGTCAGTGGTGATTAACTAGTGTAACTAGTGGTGATTAACTAGTGTCAGTGGTGATTAACTAGTGTCAGTGGTGATTAACTAGTGTCAGTGGTGATTAACTAGTGTCAGTGGTGATTAACTAGTGTCAGTGGTGATTAACTAGTGTCAGTGGTGATTAACTAGTGTCAGTGGTGATTAACTAGTGTCAGTGGTGATTAACTAGTGTCAGTGATTAACTAGTGTCAGTGATTAACTAGTGTCGGTGATTAACTAGTGTCGGTGATTAACTAGTGTCAGTGGTGATTAACTAGTGTCGGTGATTAACTAGTGTCGGTGATTAACTAGTGTCGGTGATTAACTAGTGTCAGTGATTAACTAGTGTCAGTGGTGATTAACTAGTGTCGGTGGTGATTAACTAGTGTCAGTGGTGATTAACTAGTGTCAGTGGTGATTAACTAGTGTCAGTGGTGATTAACTAGTGTCAGTGATTAACTAGTGTCAGTGGTGATTAACTAGTGTCGGTGGTGATTAACTAGTGTCGGTGGTGATTAACTAGTGTCGGTGATTAACTAGTGTCGGTGGTGATTAACTAGTGTCGGTGGTGATTAACTAGTGTCGGTGGTGATTAACTAGTGTCAGTGGTGATTAACTAGTGTCAGTGGTGATTAACTAGTGTCAGTGGTGATTAACTAGTGTCAGTGGTGATTAACTAGTGTCAGTGGTGATTAACTAGTGTCAGTGATTAACTAGTGTCAGTGGTGATTAACTAGTGTCAGTGGTGATTAACTAGTGTCAGTGGTGATTAACTAGTGTCAGTGGTGATTAACTAGTGTCAGTGGTGATTAACTAGTGTCAGTGGTGATTAACTAGTGTCAGTGGTGATTAACTAGTGTCAGTGGTGATTAACTAGTGTCAGTGGTGATTAACTAGTGTCAGTGATTAACTAGTGTGTGGTGATTAACTAGTGTCAGTGGTGATTAACTAGTGTCGGTGGTGATTAAGTGGTGATTAACTAGTGTCAGTGGTGATTAACTAGTGTCTAGTGGTGATTAACTAGTGTCGGTGGTGATTAACTAGTGTCGTGGTGATTAACTAGTGGTGATTAACTAGTGTGGTGATTAACTAGTGTCGGTGATTAACTAGTGTCGGTGATTAACTAGTGCTGGTGATTAACTAGTGTCAGTGGTGATTAACTAGTGTCGGTGATTAACTAGTGATTAACTAGTGTGGTGATTAACTAGTGTCAGTGATTAACTAGTGTCAGTGGTGATTAACTAGTGTCAGTGGTGATTAACTAGTGTCAGTGGTGATTAACTAGTGTCGGTGATTAACTAGTGTCAGTGGTGATTAACTAGTGTCGGTGATTAACTAGTGTAGTGATTAACTAGTGGTGATTAACTAGTGTCAGTGGTGATTAACTAGTGTCAGTGATTAACTAGTGTCGGTGGTGATTAACTAGTGTCGGTGGTGATTAACTAGTGTTGGTGGTGATTAACTAGTGTCGGTGGTGATTAACTAGTGTCAGTGGTGATTAACTAGTGTCAGTGGTGATTAACTAGTGTCAGTGGTGATTAACTAGTGTCAGTGGTGATTAACTAGTGTCAGTGGTGATTAACTAGTGATTAACTAGTGTGGTGATTAACTAGTGTCAGTGTGGTGATTAACTAGTGATTCTAGTGTGGTGATTAACTAGTGTCGGTGGTGATTAACTAGTGTCGGTGGTGATTAACTAGTGTCAGTGGTGATTAACTAGTGTCAGTGGTGATTAACTAGTGTCAGTGGTGATTAACTAGTGTCAGTGGTGATTAACTAGTGTCAGTGGTGATTAACTAGTGTCAGTGGTGATTAACTAGTGTCAGTGGTGATTAACTAGTGTCAGTGGTGATTAACTAGTGTCTGTGGTGATTAACTAGTGTCGGTGGTGATTAACTAGTGTCAGTGGTGATTAACTAGTGATTAACTAGTGGTGATTAACTAGTGTCAGTGGTGATTAACTAGTGATTAACTAGTGTCAGTGATTAACTAGTGTCAGTGGTGATTAACTAGTGTCAGTGATTAACTAGTGTGATTAACTAGTGTCGGTGATTAACTAGTGTCAGTGGTGATTAACTAGTGTCGGTGGTGATTAACTAGTGTCGGTGGTGATTAACTAGTGTCGGTGATTAACTAGTGTCAGTGGTGATTAACTAGTGTCAGTGGTGATTAACTAGTGTCAGTGGTGATTAACTAGTGTCAGTGGTGATTAACTAGTGTCGGTGATTAACTAGTGTCGGTGATTAACTAGTGTCGGTGATTAACTAGTGTCAGTGGTGATTAACTAGTGTCGGTGATTAACTAGTGTCAGTGATTAACTAGTGATTAACTAGTGTCAGTGATTAACTAGTGTCGGTGATTAACTAGTGTCAGTGGTGATTAACTAGTGTCAGTGGTGATTAACTAGTGTCGGTGGTGATTAACTAGTGTCGGTGGTGATTAACTAGTGTCGGTGGTGATTAACTAGTGTCGGTGATTAACTAGTGTCGGTGGTGATTAACTAGTGTCGGTGGTGATTAACTAGTGTCGGTGATTAACTAGTGTCGGTGATTAACTAGTGTCAGTGATTAACTAGTGTCGGTGGTGATTAACTAGTGTCGGTGATTAACTAGTGTCAGTGGTGATTAACTAGTGTCAGTGGTGATTAACTAGTGTCAGTGGTGATTAACTAGTGTCAGTGGTGATTAACTAGTGTCGGTGATTAACTAGTGTCAGTGGTGATTAACTAGTGTCAGTGATTAACTAGTGTCAGTGATTAACTAGTGTCAGTGATTAGTGGTGATTAACTAGTGTCAGTGATTAACTAGTGTGGTGATTAACTAGTGTCAGTGGTGATTAACTAGTGTCAGTGGTGATTAACTAGTGTCAGTGGTGATTAACTAGTGTCAGTGGTGATTAACTAGTGTCGGTGTGATTAACTAGTGTCGGTGGTGATTAACTAGTGTCAGTGGTGATTAACTAGTGTCAGTGGTGATTAACTAGTGTCAGTGATTAACTAGTGATTCGTGGTGATTAACTAGTGTCGGTGATTAACTAGTGTCGGTGATTAACTAGTGTCAGTGGTGATTAACTAGTGTCGGTGGTGATTAACTAGGTGATTAACTAGTGTCGGTGATTAACTAGTGTCGGTGATTAACTAGTGTCGGTGATTAACTAGTGTCGGTGATTAACTAGTGTCGGTGATTAACTAGTGTCGGTGATTAACTAGTGTCAGTGGTGATTAACTAGTGTCAGTGGTGATTAACTAGTGTCAGTGGTGATTAACTAGTGTCGGTGATTAACTAGTGTCGGTGATTAACTAGTGTCGGTGATTAACTAGTGTCGGTGGTGATTAACTAGTGTCGGTGGTGATTAACTAGTGTCGGTGGTGATTAACTAGTGTCAGTGGTGATTAACTAGTGTCAGTGGTGATTAACTAGTGTCAGTGGTGATTAACTAGTGTCAGTGGTGATTAACTAGTGTCAGTGGTGATTAACTAGTGTCAGTGATTAACTAGTGTCAGTGATTAACTAGTGTCAGTGATTAACTAGTGTCAGTGGTGATTAACTAGTGTCGGTGATTAACTAGTGTCGGTGATTAACTAGTGTCGGTGGTGATTAACTAGTGTCAGTGATTAACTAGTGTCGGTGATTAACTAGTGTCGGTGATTAACTAGTGTCAGTGGTGATTAACTAGTGTCAGTGATTAACTAGTGTCAGTGATTAACTAGTGTCGGTGATTAACTAGTGTCGGTGATTAACTAGTGTCGGTGATTAACTAGTGTCGGTGATTAACTAGTGTGTGATTAACTAGTGTCAGTGATTAACTAGTGTCAGTGGTGATTAACTAGTGTCGGTGATTAACTAGTGTCAGTGGTGATTAACTAGTGTCAGTGGTGATTAACTAGTGTCAGTGGTGATTAACTAGTGTCAGTGGTGATTAACTAGTGTCAGTGGTGATTAACTGGTGATTAACTAGTGTCGGTGATTAACTAGTGTCGGTGATTAACTAGTGTCAGTGGTGATTAACTAGTGTCAGTGGTGATTAACTAGTGTCAGTGGTGATTAACTAGTGTCGGTGATTAACTAGTGTCGGTGATTAACTAGTGTCGGTGATTAACTAGTGTCGGTGATTAACTAGTGTCGGTGATTAACTAGTGTCGGTGATTAACTAGTGTCGGTGATTAACTAGTGTCGGTGATTAACTAGTGTCGGTGATTAACTAGTGTCAGTGGTGATTAACTAGTGTCAGTGGTGATTAACTAGTGTCGGTGATTAACTAGTGTCGGTGATTAACTAGTGTCTGTGATTAACTAGTGTCGGTGATTAACTAGTGTCAGTGATTAACTAGTGTCAGTGATTAACTAGTGTCAGTGATTAACTAGTGTCGTGACGGTGATTAACTAGTGTCAGTATTTAACTAGTGTCGTGACGGTGATTAACTAGTGTCAGTGATTAACTAGTGTCAGTGGTGATTAACTAGTGTCAGTGGTGATTAACTAGTGTCAGTGGTGATTAACTAGTGTCAGTGATTAACTAGTGTCGGTGATGATTAACTAGTGTCGGTGATTAACTAGTGTCGGTGATTAACTAGTGTCGGTGATTAACTAGTGTCGGTGATTAACTAGTGTCGGTGATTAACTAGTGTCGGTGATTAACTAGTGTCGGTGGTGATTAACTAGTGTCGGTGATTAACTAGTGTCAGTGGTGATTAACTAGTGTCAGTGATTAACTAGTGTCAGTGGTGATTAACTAGTGTCGGTGATTAACTAGTGTCAGTGATTAACTAGTGTCGGTGATTAACTAGTGTCGGTGATTAACTAGTGTCAGTGGTGATTAACTAGTGTCAGTGGTGATTAACTAGTGTCAGTGATTAACTAGTGTCAGTGGTGATTAACTAGTGTCAGTCATTAACTAGTGTCAGTGATGATTAACTAGTGTCAGTGGTGATTAACTAGTGTCAGTCATTAACTAGTGTCGGTGATGATTAACTAGTGTCAGTGGTGATTAACTAGTGTCAGTCATTAACTAGTGTCAGTCATCAACTAGTGTCGGTGATTAACTAGTGTCAGTGATTAACTAGTGTCGGTGATTAACTAGTGTCAGTGGTGATTAACTAGTGTCGGTGATTAACTAGTGTCAGTGATTAACTAGTGTCGGTGGTGATTAACTAGTGTCAGTCATTAACTAGTGTCAGTCATCAACTAGTGTCGGTGATTAACTAGTGTCAGTGATTAACTAGTGTCAGTGATTAACTAGTGTCGGTGATGAACTAGTGTCAGTGGTGATTAACTAGTGTCAGTGATTAACTAGTGTCAGTGGTGATTAACTAGTGTCGGTGATTAACTAGTGTCAGTGGTTATTAACTAGTGTCAGTGATTAACTAGTGTCAGTGGTGATTAACTAGTGTCAGTCATTAACTAGTGTCGGTGATGATTAACTAGTGTCAGTGGTGATTAACTAGTGTCAGTCATTAACTAGTGTCGGTGATGATTAACTAGTGTCAGTGGTGATTAACTAGTGTCAGTCATTAACTAGTGTCAGTCATCAACTAGTGTCGGTGATTAACTAGTGTCAGTGATTAACTAGTGTCGGTGATTAACTAGTGTCAGTGGTGATTAACTAGTGTCGGTGATTAACTAGTGTCAGTGATTAACTAGTGTCGGTGGTGATTAACTAGTGTCAGTCATTAACTAGTGTCAGTCATCAACTAGTGTCGGTGATTAACTAGTGTCAGTGATTAACTAGTGTCAGTGATTAACTAGTGTCGGTGATTAACTAGTGTCAGTGGTGATTAACTAGTGTCAGTGATTAACTAGTGTCAGTGGTGATTAACTAGTGTCGGTGATTAACTAGTGTCAGTGGTTATTAACTAGTGTCAGTGGTGATTAACTAGTGTCAGTGATTAACTAGTGTCGGTGATTAACTAGTGTCAGTGATTAACTAGTGTCAGTGATTAACTAGTATCGGTGATTAACTAGTGTCGGTGATTAACTAGCGTCGGTGATTAACTAGTGTCGGTGATTAACTAGTGTCGGTGATTAACTAGTGTCAGTGGTGATTAACTAGTGTCAGTGGTGATTAACTAGTGTCAGTGGTGATTAACTAGTGTCGGTGATTAACTAGTGTCAGTGGTGATTAACTAGTGTCAGTGATTAACTAGTGTCAGTGGTGATTAACTAGTGTCGGTGGTGATTAACTAGTGTCGGTGATCAACTAGTGTCAGTCATCAACTAGTGTCAGTGATTAACTAGTGTCAGTGATTAACTAGTATCGGTGATTAACTAGTGTCGGTGATTAACTAGTGTCGGTGATTAACTTGTGTCAGTGGTGATTAACTAGTGTCAGTGGTGATTAACTAGTGTCAGTGGTGATTAACTAGTGTCAGTGGTGATTAACTAGTGTCAGTCATTAACTAGTGTCGGTGATTAACTAGTGTCAGTGGTGATTAACTAGTGTCGGTGATTAACTAGTGTCAGTGGTGATTAACTAGTGTCGGTGATTAACTAGTGTCGGTGATTAACTAGTGTCAGTGATTACTAGTGTCGGTGATTAACTAGTGTCAGTGGTGATTAACTAGTGTCAGTGGTGATTAACTAGTGTGGTGATTAACAGTTGGTAGTGTCAGGGTAGTGGGTTCAATGGTGAATTAACTAGTGTCGGCTAAATGATTAACTAGTGTCGGTGATTAACTAGTGTCAGTGATTAACTAGTGTCGGTGGTGATTAACTAGTGTCGGTGATTAACTAGTGTCAGTGGTGATTAACTAGTGTCAGTGGTGATTAACTAGTGTCAGTGATTAACTAGTGTCGGTGATTAACTAGTGTCAGTGGTGATTAACTAGTGTCAGTGATTAACTAGTGTCAGTGGTGATTAACTAGTGTCGGTGGTGATTAACTAGTGTCGGTGATTAACTAGTGTCAGTGGTGATTAACTAGTGTCAGTGATTAACTAGTGTCGGTGGTGATTAACTAGTGTCAGTGATTAACTAGTGTCGGTGATTAACTAGTGTCAGTGATTAACTAGTGTCAGTGATTAACTAGTGTCGGTGATTAACTAGTGTCAGTGGTGATTAACTAGTGTCAGTGATTAACTAGTGTCGGTGATTAACTAGTGTCAGTCATCAACTAGTGTCAGTCATCAACTAGTGTCAGTGATTAACTAGTGTCAGTGATTAACTAGTGTCAGTGATTAACTAGTATCGGTGATTAACTAGTGTCGGTGATTAACTAGCGTCGGTGATTAACTAGCGTCGGTGATTAACTAGTGTCGGTGATTAACTAGTGTCGGTGATTAACTAGTGTCGGTGATTAACTAGTGTCGGTGATTAACTAGTGTCGGTGATTAACTAGTGTCGGTGATTAACTAGTGTCGGTGATTAACTAGTGTCGGTGATTAACTAGTGTCGGTGATTAACTAGCGTCGGTGATTAACTAGCGTCGGTGATTAACTAGCGTCGGTGATTAACTAGCGTCGGTGATTAACTAGCGTCAGTGATTAACTAGTGTCGGTGATTAACTAGTGTCGGTGATTAACTAGTGTCAGTGATTAACTAGTGTCAGTCATCAGCTAGTGTCGGTGTTGATTAATCATGTCACAAACCTGCAATAAAGAGGGGATTGTGTCTGTAATTTGTCTGTGTTTCTGGGATTTATTCTCAAATGAACATTTCCTTGTCTGGTTGTAAGATCTCTAATATGTTTTATTTGATTGTATATCAGCTCTCAGTATATCAGCTTTGTGAATCCATTTAGCTGCTTGTCATATAGCATGCATATAGCATATAGCATATAGCATATAGCATATAGCATGCATCGCCAATGCAGGACCACAGAATGATGGCATTACTAGCCTTGTGGGCATCCGTCATCTGAAGCAGAGAATAGCTAAACTCACACATTGTTTACATGTTGACGTTCTCAATTTAAAATTATCCAGTAGACAATGTATATACGGTAAAGAATATATCAGATTTTGTACATGCCTTTTAAGTTTTAAGTTCTGACATCAAATTTTGTGCAAATCCAACCCTTGTATGAAAATAAGGAGATGACAATTAGGCTAAAGGAGATGAGCTTTACATGAAACATTCTACGAGGTTCATTTTATTTAATTAATTTTAGCAATATTGCTAGCAAAATCATTGCAGCTCCCATAGCAACCAGGAACTGTCTATGCATCATTGACCCTGCATAAGCTAGCGACTGGGCTAACAGAGGAAACCTTTTAGGTCAATAATATGCTGTTTTTCTTTTTTTAAATTGCTCTCTAATAATAGCTAGCTAGTAGCTAGCTAGGTTAGTTATACCTACTACTGTAGGTAACTTACAAGGTTAGCTGACTTTTCCACAACAACAAAAATAACTCAATGTGGCTAGCTACTTGTCCCTCATGCTAGCTACTTGTCCCTCATGCTAGCTACTTGTCCCTCATGCTAGCCTTTACAGCCAAATATCACTTACGTCAAGAATAAAGCCTATTTTTATGGCCAGCATTGTAGACTGTTGCTCCTGACGGCACTAACCTGGTGAGCGCCTTCGGAGCTCCGCCCAAGCAAAGCATTTGATTGTTTGGCGAGTTGCGAGGCGTCACTGATTGACATCTGGTGCTGACCCCTCTTGAGCTGATTTTTGCCATGGTTTCTCCCCAACTTCACGTTTTTCTGGTTTGCGATGAGGCTAGGTTAAAGGTTACGGTTGGTGTTAGGGAAAATACGATTTTTGAATGGGAATCAATTATTTGGTCCCCAATAAGGATAGTAAAACAAACCTGTGTGTGTGTGTGTGTGTGTGTGTGTGTGTGTGTGTGTGTGTGTGTG